>NC_045561.1:111513922-111832961 GCF_009819795.1 Aythya fuligula | reverse complement strand
TAGCGGCGGTGGTCACTTGGTAGCTCCTGTTACCGCAGAGCACTTCAGAAGGGTTGATCTTTTCCACACGGGCTGCCTCACTGCTGCTTTTTCCTCGTGTATTATATCCTCATATATCTTTAATGCGGAGTAAGAGCAATGTAATCAATTATTTATTATGCAGCTGACACCATGCGATGAAGACACCAAAGACAACTGCTCAATAATGCATTACCGCGCGCTATCTATCAGCGTCGCGCACCACTACAAGACAACATGACTGAGCCTTGCACTTAGCCTGACTTCACAGCCAAGCAAAATTACATGCAATTGTCTAGCTCGCTCTCCTGAAAGGCATCACTCCGTCCTAACGGCTTGATAGATTTGCATACTTCTAAAAGAGAAGAGAAAATAGGCTCACCCCCAAGGCAGATGTAAGGTTCAGTAAGCATCTTCTGCGTGAGTTGTAAGGAGACCAAAACAATTCCTCTGGTATCCTGTTGCCTTAACAAAGTTATTTCATTTTAGGCTCTGATTCTGTTACCATTACAAAATTAAGCTGTAAAACATACATGCTCTGCAGCACAAGGCAAATTTTGTTTGAGTAAGTATGGCAGATTCAGGTCAGCCTGGCTATGCTGGGACAATAGATGTCTAAAGCAACATCTTAGGGAGAACATGTTACTAAAGAAATACTTCACGTCTCTTGTGTTTCTACCAGCTTTCCTACCAATCAATTCCTCCTCTGTGCTGGGAAAGGGGAGGCAGATTGATCTGCCAGAAGAACACCACCACCCATTCCCAGCCAGCCTAGCCCATACCAACAACAAAACCTCTTCAGTAATTAGGTGGGCTTTAATCACCACCTGTTCCCAGCCTGGCCATCCTTTGATTTTCATCTGTCTAGACTTCCAGAATATGCCTCCAATTCCTTCTGAATAAAATCTGTGCTGAAATCTTAATTTATCAGTGCCACACTTTGGATCCCTTTGGCTAGAAGTAGTACCAGCCCAGTGACAAATTTCTGGTAGGGCACTGTGCTAAGAAGCTGTGCATACCCTGAAACAATACATGTGAACACACACAAAAAAAGTCTATTCCTAATGTGTTACCACTTGGTGTTACCACCTAATGCTGGCCTTTGGGGCATTTAGAGCTGAAAAACAACATTTCTCGTCACATCCCTCATGAATGAACGTGCTTTCTTTCCTTCAGGGCTCTGTTTACCCTTTTTTTTTGTGACATCCACCTTTCTTCACGCATAGCATGGTTGTATCTCATTCACAGGGGAGCTTTCTGCTGAAACTTATCTTGAAAAATGGAGTAATCATCTAAAATCTTGCAAAGGACTCAGCCACTAGTGTGCTCTTCAATAGGAAGGAGAAAAGGAAAAGCATTCTTGGAAAAAGAGACATGCAAGATGCAAACAGAGAAGAAAACACAGCTTATAAAAATGGCTGTTGACTAAGGCATGTAAGAAGGGACAGTCGATGTGCCAGGATTACATATAAGCTAAATAAGTCAGAGGCAGACAGTGTTGATCCATCCCCAGCTCATGTGTACACAAAACACACACAATGCAGAAGTCAAATGCTTTTCACTCAGGGCATGCAACTTTTTGATCCCGACTTGTCAGGCATTTCTGCCATGTGCCTTATTTTAGAGCTGTGGGATGCTATTCCTAGCCGGCGTTATGTAATAGCCGCAAGTGTTCGGAGAGCTCCCGAGGAATCGTCTCCTCCCGGGTGCGATTCCACGTGGGCAAGCGAGACGCGACTTCAGCCACACCGGTCTGAAAACAGCACAGGCAGGGCTCTGTGGGGCCTCAATGTTGTAGGGCACAGACGTTTTCCAGGGCAGTCAGGTGAACTCAGCACTGTTTCTCTTGGGGAACAAACACCCTGCTCAAGAGTGGACAAGGAGAGGTAGCTGGATGCTGCTCACCCCTCTGCTGACAAGGGCACACCATGGGCTTTTAGGTAGCTAAAGGTAGTTGACATGAATCCCACACAAAATGACTTGATCACAGTCAAGACTGGAGAGAAAATAAAGTTTGAACCCAAACTGGTTTTGATTTGCATACTGAACTCCTTCCCAAGGATTGTGCTGCCCACAGTCTGTAAGACTTGGTGACTGCAGATCTACTTGCAAGTCACTTTCTGTAAAGTACTACATACAGTAAACAAGCTGTACAACAATTAGATGATAAAAGTCACTTCTGGCCTTCGAGTGAGCACTGAAAAGGGTTTATTAGCAAGTTATGCACTGAATAGCCCTCATTACGTTGTCAAAGTCCAGCCTACAATTAAGATCAGATAAAAACAGCATCTTGCCAAGGAGCCTTTGCCACATGCTGCAACACGCCAATGAAAGAATGCCTTATTCAGACAGCGTTATTTTTCTAGGCTGTCTGCTCTAAAAAAAATATGTGAGATACACTCATCAAAGGAACAAACCTTTCTATAGATGTGTAGCTTGCTCTTCCCACCTATTAGGAATGCACCTGCTTTCACAAAAATAACATTTTATGCATACTGTTTTCAGTGTAAACAGTTTTACATGCTCGAAGGCAGACCCTAGCAGAATCACAAATCTCTCTCTGCCTCTCATTATGTTCTGCAATAATATTAGGTCTTCTTTTTCCACATTTGTTTCCTGGGTTTGTTCATCCTTCCCAATGCTGCCAGTCCTCATTGGTGTAAACTGGCACGGTTTCCCTGCTATTAATGAAAGTACAAAAAAAATATATAGCAGGTTAAGACCCAGATCACAGTAATTTAAAACGAAGCTGAATGATGCACTTGAAATCGCTCTCCAGAGCAGAATCCTGCATGAATACAGAACAGCACAGATCTGTGATCCAGGCAAAAGGCTGTATGTCAGAAAGAATGGGTTCTGCTACCAGACAGCTAAGTATAACTCACCTTCTTTTTAATCCCTGTGAAACGGTGACTGTGGTTTCCTAAAGGTCAGAAAGAGAGTCGCTAGCCTAACCAGGAATTATATTATTAATTAATGTACTCAGCCTCAGGAATCTTGAAAGGCTTCATTCAGTAAGCCTTTAAAGTATCTTCAGAGCCAGAGTGGAAAGGAGCTATTAACAGCGCAGTTTGTTATTATAAATAGGTCTTTTCCATCTCTCAGTTTTGATCTCTGTGATCTTATAAAGAAACTATGGAAAAAGTGGCAGCTGTTATCTTGACAGATGGGTCTCAGGCAGGGCTCTGCTGGACATTAGGCAGTCGTCTCTGCAGAGAACAATAGGAATTTCCAAGTGCCTGTATCTATTTTCATCTGCTTAACCAGCCACTCGTGTCTTGGACTAGCGAAGGGAAGAAGCAAGGAGAATGCAAAATAAATGTTTTAGGGGAAACACCTCAGAGAAACCACATCCTTCACCTTTTCCAATGGTATTCTCATCACTGGACAATCAAACACTCAACAGGAGCTCTCTCTATGCCTTCTCTTCAACCTGTGTGGAAGCTGGGCATGGAGAATGATGAAGGTAGGAGGATAAGGATGTGGTAAGTAGGGAGGTCAGCGGGATAGGCAAAGACCTGCATCCTTGCTCCTTGGTCTTCTTAGATCAATCATGTCTGACATTGTGTAGGGTTCATCCCTGCAACTTTTAGACAAAGTTCCCCTTGATTTCAGCAGAAGCCTGAGAATGGACTCGACAGGCTATGATGTTTTTTCCCGAAGCAGAAGCATTTTCACACACGGGGCTACAGCAAACAAAAGACGTACATTAAGTCAGCGTAGACACCACAAACAGAAATAGCAGTCAGCCCATAGACACAAGCAACAAAGATAAACATTGCTAAAAATACCTCAACAGGACAACAGAGTGGAAAACAAAACAAGCAAATTGAGAGAGGACCTAACTGTGAAGCATTACGTACACACAACTGTTATTACACCAGCAATGAAAACTTGGAAGATTTCAGACTCTGTAGTGAAACATGTAATGTTATCATCTCTAAAAGCAAAGACAGAGATGGTAAATACCTTGCACAACTCACGGGAATGGTTACAGACCAGACAGCTTTCTATCACAGGTCACACTATCCTTCATCATCTCAGTAAATGTAACTGAAAAAATTGCATCCTATATGAATAACTTACTATATGGTGTAAGAAAAAATCTGTTCCTAGCAATTAAGTAGCCAAAACCATACAAATCCTGAGCACAGTAACGAAAGATGTTTTTCTGCAGAAAAAAAAGGGATTTTCCTGCTCAATTTTATCAAAAACTCTAAAGAAAATACAATTCAGGCTTGAATGGAATGAAATAGTGAGACATTTTACTTTCAGAAATGAAAAAAAAATCCCTTCTGTTCATCTGAAATGTTCCATTCCACTGAGAATACACTGCTTTGTTTTCAAATTACTAATATGAACTAATTAATTTCAGCTTCTGTGAGGTCTAGGGAGTTCTTGAACTACACCACCTTTCCAATTATTTAACACCAGATACTGTTTAGCTACATCCAATCTGCGAGATAACAGAGCTGTTAAGCAGAAAACACTAAAGAGAGAAAGAAAAGTAAAAATTCATGAAGAACATGCTGAAAGGGAAGCGTATCAGATAAAATTCAGGTATAATCCATATCTACGTAATGTTAAGGAACGTGGCAAAGCTCCATTAATTTAGGCTGCTGCTTCCATTTTCCTGCTTTGTGGAGTAAAGAACAAGGTTTGTGGGAGTTTATCTGTCTCAGTCTCCTGTATCATTTTAAAGCTTAAAGACGGAACTGCAGATTTAGTGGCTGCCTGCACGGGGAGTTCGAGTCATCCAGCTCCCAGGGGCAGCAGTCACCCAGGCTGCTGAATCTTTGGAAATCATTCATCAGAACCCCAAGTATTTTGGTTGCTCATGTCATCAAATAGTTGCTAGGAAAGAAAGGAAATAAAATGGAAAATTACATAAAACCAGTGAATTTAAGTAATCTAATTATAAAAAAAAATAAAAAGCACTGTTGATTTGACCCCAACCTGATACGGTTACAAACCTCTCTCCTGGAAAAGCACGGTTTATTTGTGGCTTTTTCAAGGAAAAAAAAAAGGTGCAGAGAATTTAAATTTCTCAGTATATGTCATCCGTGTTCTCTAACACAGCCAAATGCCTACAGGCTGCTGCCTGCTCACGTGCCCAAGGATCGCTAAGGACAGAGCCATAACTCTCTTCTAACAGGAACAAACCACACGAAAGCATGCCCTGCATCTCATTTCACATCTCACGTGCTCTGCAGTCTGTGGGCTCCGGCAGTATCCTAGAGACACGGAGCACCATATATCACATTCCTACTTGGGCTATTATAAGCATCCACCTAGCAGAATAAACACCACGGTGTAGTAAAACTGCCTTTTTCACCAGACCCACTGCTGGTTTTGGCATCGCTTTCATGCTTACAACTTAATAATCTGCCCAGGAGACAAGGCACTTTGATTCACATGAACCAGCTCGTCGTCAGCACTCAGTCTTTACCAGCACATAATTCTGATGAGGATCTGTACGTCCATGACTTTTGGTAACGCTCCCAATAAACCTGTGCTTTACAGCTTATGATGTGCTTCCCAGTTATGGCTATCAATTTTTTTTGAGCCTTTCTTTGATACAGGAGTCCCTGCTGAGACCATCAGCTGTATTTTCTTGTTGGTAAACTGAAAGGTTTACCTGAATTTGGGGTACGGTCTGTTTTGCAGCACTGGTTCCTCTGTCTCGTACGTATCGTGGCACGATCAGGGTGCTCAGGCAGTTCCTGTGGCTTCTTCTGCCTGCTGGCTTTGCAGCAACGCTATGCGAGCTCTCTGTCTGCTGCTTATGCTGCTGCAGCACTCCTCCATCAGCCCGTATGCTGGGGAAGGCTCAATTTCTGCTAAGAACAAGTTCTTCACTTCTGAAAATGCTCCACTGAGAGCTTTCTGTCATGCAGGCTGTGGCGTGTGAGCACGGCTTCTGTTTCTGAGCAGCCCCTGCACCACCATACAGGCTCCATGGCTGGGGTGCCAGACAGCTATTCTCCACCAGCCTGCAACGTTAACCTCCCCTCTGCCTTCAGAAAAATTATTACGTGCTAGGATCAAGAGGTCTCCAGCAGGCAGACTAACAATTCTGGTAGCTACTTTCTCGATCTACGCGTATTTCGGTAATTTTTGTGTGCTCTGCCTTTGGAAGTCAATACATCAGCTGCCTCCCTTGAGCGCTGCGTGCCCCGGTGCTTCCCTTCTAGCAGTGGGATTACATACTGCCTTCTGTCCATATGGAACTCTACTTTTTCTCTCGTTACTCATGGCCTTTTTAGAGATGGTCACGTGTTCCAAAGACCAATCTGGTTGGTATTTAGGAGCCAATTCTCCAGGCAAAAAACACACAGAAATTTTTGCGCAGCCCGCAAATGAATCAGCACGCCCTCCTGTGAGCTGTGCGTAGCACCGAGGTGGCTTCCTTAACATCAACAGCCTTTTCTGCAAAAACCTGAGCACCTGGCTCTGTAGGTTATCACACCTGACTCCTAGATAGCAAATCCGAAATTAACATTTTGCTGAACCATTCCAGAAATACCTCTTTCACCGGGGCTTTAAGAGAGTGTCAAGTGATTTACAGACCAGCTTTATTTGGACCAGCTTTTATTTGGATTTGCAACATTGCACAGGCAGAGAAGTCGTTTTTGGAGCAAGTATCACACACAGCCTGCTTCTGTCTCATTGTAATAATTTCTTCTACTTCTGTTACACCGAGTTATGAGCATAACGCAGGCACAGTGCGTCCTGCACGAAGCCAGAACACGACCAGTGCTTAGCTGCATCTGCTTGAATTAAACTGCTTTACGGGACCTTGAAACCGAAGTATTGGTGCATTGCAGATTGCCATTTTTAGCTGCTGCAACACCAAGCCTTGTTGTGGTGCCTGCTGCCAGATGAGATCATCTCGTAGCCACTTTTTCAGCGGAGCAGCCCGAGCTGCTTCTCCCAAGGTATTGCCGGTTAGAAATCCAAAGATCACGGTTTTCTTTTTAAGTCTTGCTGCTGTGAGTAAGACTGGAAGAATGGGAAGGAAGGGAAAATTATAGAATCGTATCAGCAAGGAAGCTCAGACATGGCCCAGGGCCCAGCGATGCAGACACTGCTGTGGTGCAGCCTACAGGTGAATCCTATCTCCCATAAACACATAAGCAGTACCAGTTCTTCAGAGCTGGTGCACGCACAGATACACGCAATTGTATTTTCTTGCATTAGCTTGAGCTCAGTGCCAGGTTCCTTATCTAATCATCTGATAATGGCTGGAGATGAAGCCCTGGCGGTGATAAAAACCAACAGAAAGCCCTCGTTTGTGGTGCTGCAGGGATGGTTCCTGCTCCCAATGCTGCGCTACAAACGCTTTGCAGGCTAAGAGCATGACATCAGGCTGCAGGTCCAGGCTGCCTGTCTGAATATATCTGTCTGGCTTCCACGTCAAGCTTGAATTTCAGAGATGCACTGTGCATGTTCAAATCAAATACCAAACTTCCTCTGGGTGAGCTCCAAGACCTGTGTTGACTCGGTATTGCCTAACAAAGAGGGGACGCCAATTCAAACTACAGATTTCTGTCATTTTTTTCAGATGACCTAATGCTTTGCTCAGCACACGAATTTTGACCCACGACAAGAAGTTTGCAGAGAGCCCTTCCAGCTAGGGCACAATGTATGTTTTTACTCTGAAGCAGACAGGCTTTGTCCCAGTGACCAGCAGAACATGATATCTGGTCCCTAATTTGTTTAGCAGCCTTTTAGGCTGGTGATCTGATACGATCTTTATTTCTGTCTTTGTGCTTACGGCGCTACCCAACTAAGGGCATTGGGCCATGGCTCGGTTTGGCTGCTTAGCAGGAATCAGCGTCACCTGCATTTTTAGGGTGACAAGAATTACCTTGTTCCGACCTCATTCAGAGCACCTTCGACATCCCATTCACTCTGCAGAAGTGTCAAAGAATGCAAAGCAGGATTGTTACCTTCTTATCTGCTTCAGAAGCCTCCGGGGAGATTAGGAAGTGTTGCTCTGATCTCTTCCAGTTCTCCGCCACCTTGCTATCTGGACACACAAGGTCAGATTTGAAGCTGGGGTAAATCAGTTGAACCTTGAGAAGGTCAAAGGAGCACTGCTGGCAAGCTGAGGAGAAATTCCCACTGGGCCATTCCAGAGACACGAGTTTTTGGGTACAGGTATTTTCCCACCACACACATTCTTACAACCATTTTCTACTCTCCTAAATACAGATTCCTCAACTTTTTATTTTTTTTTTCCCTCACTTGCTGTATTTAAAGATAATTTGCCTCCCTGGGAGCAAGACAACTGACACGCTCTGATCCTTGCACCAGTCACTTTTTCTGACATGGAGCCTCACATTATTCTGCTGGGCCCAGGACTTAAACCTTGGAAGCCTGACAAAAGACACAGCGTGTACCCACACCTTCTTATTACCAACTGCACTAAACTGCACACCTGGCTCCAAACTCTTTCTTCGTTTGTCCTTGCATCAAGAGCCCTCTGAGAGGCAAGAGAAATGATTTCACCTTGCTCAGTCTCCTTGCATAACCACTTTTAAAGGAACAGAGCTCGACAGAGATTTCATTTGTGTGAACAGCAACAACAAAAAAAAACAAACCTGTGTGTGAGGTACTCAAATAGTTAGGCTTCAACTCCTGTCACTGCAAAAGCAGTACAGCTGATGCTAGATGGTCACATCAGTCAGGGGGTGCAAGAAGAAAAGAGGACTTTGTACAAAATTCCCTACCTGCAGCGATGTCTAATTCGTCAGGGTTGGCAGCATCGGTGTGACTTTGCTAAAAATAGGCAAATCAAGCCAGAGCTCCCTTCTCACGTTTGACCCTGTATTAATGGAAATGTACACGACCCCGAGGCACTCCCACGTTAAACAGTCTGAGTCACAGCAGTCTCCCTGAGTCATCCAAATTTATTTTCTCATTTTTGGGTTACTTGCAAATAGCGGTGGCAGAGATGTTGCAGCAGGGGCAGTAAGAAATACCTTTATTAACACCTTAATTTTTGGAAATGTGGTCTGCCTGCTACAGACAGCTAGAGGAAGGAAGGGAAAAGAAAATCCAACTGTGGCTTGTATAGAGAGACAGCCATCCTTCCCTGGGAGCGGGGAAAGTGCCAAGGAACAAATTGGATGGTGTGTACAGAGGGAAGAAAAAACTTCTATCCTGCTGTTTACTTGCACTGGCACATGCTATTAAATGAGTATGCCTTGGGGGAGTGCCAGCCTACCCTCAGGAAATGCCAGCCTATCTCGAAGAGAGCCATCATTTACTCCTGAAAAAAAAAAAAAAGAATTAGCAGGGGCAGCAAGAGGCTAAGATGCTCGGATTTAACTCGCGCTGGCCTGGAGCCAAATATGCAAGCGAAGGCTTAGGAGAACTTTCTTCTGATGCCTCTGTGCCAACAATAGATGTGGACAGCACAAATATTTACAGACCTAAAGTGGAGGGAGACTAAATGAGGGGGGAGCCAGACTGTGCCTTGAGTGCTTCTAATAACGATTAGCCCGTGGCGGTTTTGCAGCGCTGAAGTGACTGCTCCCCGGGACGGGATGACTCAAGGGCGATGCCGCCAGCAGCGCAGGATGTCTCTGCAGTCCTCCCCTTTCTCAAGAAAAAAAAATAAATCCTGTATTAATAGCCATGCATTCATACTGTACACACCATGGCACAACCATCTCTCTCTGGAGCTAGAACAGGCAGGGCTGCCAGGGGGTTTCAACGCTTCCAAAATAAACAAAATGCTCTCGGGGACCTGCGGAGGTGTTGATTCTTGTGATGCATAGCCCGAATGCTCTCTGTCTCTCTGAGTATCTCCCTGAGGCCACCTCTCTCTGAGCAGCTCTCCTCAGCACCCAAGCGTGTCCTGACATTGGAGAGAAATGAGTTAGTGACGGGATGACTCTTATTTACCTTTGTCTTTATTTATTGTCTTTATTTACCTTTGAAATAGAAAGCAAATATAATAGCAAGGTATATCACAGAATCACATAATTTCTAGGTTGGAAGAGACCTCAAGGTCATCGAGTCCAACCTCTGACCTAATGCTAACAGTCCCCACTAAACCATTTCCCTAAGCTCTACATCTAAACGTCTTTTAAAGACTTCCAGGGATGGTGACTCCACCACTTCCCTGGGCAGCCTGTTCCAATGCCTCACAACCCTTTCAGTGAAGAAGTTCTTCCTAACATCTAACCTAAAACTCCCCTGGCTCAACTTAAGCCCATTCCCCCTCGTCCTGTCACCAGGCACGTGGGAGAACAGGCCAACCCCCACCTCGCTACAGCCTCCCCTGAGGTACCTATAGAGAGCGATAAGGTCGCCCCTGAGCCTCCTCTTCTCCAGGCTGAACAAGCCCAGCTCCCTCAGCCGCTCCTCGTAGGACTTGTTCTCCAGGCCCCTCACCAGCTTCGTCGCCCTTCTCTGCACCCACTCAAGCACCTCGATGTCCTTCTTGTAGCGAGGGGCCCAAAACTGAACACAGTACTCGAGGTGCGGCCTCACCAGAGCTGAGTACAGGGGGACGATCACCTCCCTAGCCCTGCTGGTCACACTGTTCCTGATACAAGCCAGGATGCCGTTGGCCTTCTTGGCCACCTGAGCACACTGCTGGCTCATATTCAGCCGACTATCCACCATCACTGGTGGATAGTCGGCTGAATATACTGTTCATATAGAACAGTAAGATATATATAATAGTAAGATCTATATATAATAGTAATATCTATATGATAGTAAGATATACATGTCTCTGAGTACATCCTTTCTTCCTCTGTTCCTTGTTGTCAACCTCCCTTAGCTGTCTGGGGATAATAGTTTCTCTTCATCTGTTTGTGCAGAGTTAAGCACAACGGAGCTCTTGAAAGATGCTAGGATACAACTGTAATCAAATTCTCTTTTCTCTGTTCCTGAAACAATAACAATGCTACCAAAAAAAAAAAAAAAAAAGAAAAACATAAAAAAAGATGGGTATATGCATAGCATGGGGGGTGTTTGGGAGCAGAACTTTGTCTTCAAAGCACCTGCAGGGCCAGCAAACAAAGGATCTTTAAAGCTGTTGTTTAGTTGTGATGACAACCAGAAATAAGAGAGCTCATTCCTTACCTTCCGAGCACTGATCTTGTCACTCCACCCATAAAACTGCGGTGGATCAAGTCAGCCTGAAGATCTCCCCAGCTGTGCCTTCCTTAATGTCACTGTCTGAAGCCCAAGAGCTGCCACCATCACTGGAGAAGGGACAGATCTCCAGCAAAAAGGACCTTAAAATGAATGGCCACGTCCTGTAGCATGTAAGTACAGGGGGTTATTGCATCATTTTAACTATTTACAGAGCAGTTTTGCTCTTTCTTCCTACACGCCCATGTTTACGGAACTGGAAACCAAATTAGGCATGTATAGAAGAGGACAGAAATTTTCAGAAAAAGCAGCTCCATAAAAAACAATAAAAGAGGTTTCTTCACTGGGAGGTTAAATATTGAAGTGTCTCCTGTTTCTCAGTCACCTCAAGCTTTAATAACAAGTCCTGAAGCCCAAATTATGGCAGGGTGTGCAAGTGAATGATTTGCTATTTACCTCTTCTCCTAAATAAAAATATAAATCAATAGCAAAACCCCACAAACCTCACAAACTGCAGCAACATTCAGCCTTCAAGAGGGACATAAATACTCTTCCTACATAGCCCTAAAGAGCCCCATGAAGCAAACGCAACCCAGTGTCCTCATAGATAAAACACTTGCCTTGCATGGCTTGTTCTGCATTACACTGCAGAGCACCAGGAGGGTGTTCCTTGTGACTGTGCCTATCAAATTCCTTGCTTTCACTCCCTTTGGCACCTCCGTGCAAGGAACGAGCCTGGCACGTCCTGGCCATCTGCAGAAGCTAAATCATGCACTGGATATTCTTGTCAGCAGGCTCTCAGTCTGCCCAGCAGACGAGTACTCTGCCTGGTGAGGCTGGTAGCAAGTCCCGTGGCTGGCTCAAGAGCCACCTGTAAATTTGTAAATTGAGTGAACACTTCGATAACACAGCCTGGACTCTGCTGCATGAACAACGTGGTGTGGTCAGGAAGCTGCTCCCAAACTCGGCTCCCAAACCTTTCTCAGACTTACTCTAAAGCTTTTCATTCGTTTCCTTGTGTTCAGAGCTGTTTCTGCCCCCCACTCAGAAGTCTCAAAGCAGGAGCTGACCTGTCTGATCCCAGCTGGGGGCTGAGCCAACACGGATTATCACCAGTGGAGAGCCACAAAATCATGGCTGGGGCATGTAGAGGTCATGGATGTTTCCTCAGCTGAAATTGCTCTCTGTCTCTCTCTCCTTCGTAGCAGTGTATCTGCGACCTGACTTTCCAGCTCAGAGAGCCGGCTGCGCTCTGAGACTTACGGGTATTTCCAGATCGTATTCCGGGGTCACCCGAAGGCTGCCCTCTGGATCAGACTCGCTCTATATTCAGACGGCGAAGCTACAAGTGCAGCCCCAGGCATGGCCCAGGGGACTTTCTGTCTAAGTCTGTCTGGCAGTTTAATATTCCGCCAGGCACCTTAGCGCACCCGAACGGGCAGGCTGCAGACTGCCTGCGGGGCAGGGCTGCGATCAGAAGCTGTGGCTCGCACCCGGCTCTTGCTCCCAGCCCCTCTGACTGTGCTGAAATGTAGACGTGGCCTGGGGGGTTGTTCAAGAGCTACACCGTGCTTGTCTCCAGCGTGGGATCCTCTCGAGCTGGAGGCTGAACGTGCCGTATCTCCTAAGCCTGTGAATCACACGCATATACATAATAAAGGCCAGTCAAAAATCTTTATTAAATAAACTATTAAGTACTTAAAGTTGCAAGCCAAATGGGACCGATGTTCATTTAATGTAGCCAGGAATGTTTAATACTCCCCTGTCTCCATGACTCATAGCACTGAAAGCCCAGTAAAAGCTCAGAAACGCTCCGTGCCTGCTGCAGAGCAGCACACAAGCTTCCTTTAAGCACCGATGTATACAAGCCGTGTATTAACCAGATTAAAAATATAATGTCCATAAGAATGCAGTATTTGGTCCTACACACGCTTCTTCTCATACGGAGATGTTGGTCGAAGATACAAGTTTCTCTCAGTGCTTCCACAATGTTCGCATCAGCATACCCACGACAGAAAGCACTACACCAACTACAAATAGCATAATTTTTGCAGGTGAACATAACGTAAAATGCATGTATTTGAAGATATTCGGGTGTCTAAAGGTGCAGGAGTCATTCAGTGGGAATTTCAGGTTTATCTGGGCACCTGATTTCTCTGTTTTCAACTAAATTATTTTAAAACCCAACATCTCTAAGTATTTGCTTAAACTTTGCCCAGACAGCACAACCACAACTACGACGTTATAGCAATTACCACTGCTCCCAAATGCACACGGTTCATTAAAGAAGTTCGACATCCTACACTGCAAGTGTGTGAAAACCTGCCTGACATTTATCCCTTAAAACCCAGGTCATAAAACAACAAAATGGACAGGCAAGAGCGTTGCAAACCTTACCACGTCCACATTGTACAAAGCACGTGTTTTTATTATCTTGGATGAAGAACACACCGAATGACAAGAGGCAGCCATAATTCTGACCCAGTGATATTTCCAGGATTGTTCCTTTCAACTCCAGGGCGTAGATATTTTAAGAAATACGGGTAAGTGGAAAATATCAGTTAATACGTGTATTAGTAAGGCATTTATCATTCTTTATGCTTACATTTTGATAGAGCATTCATAAATACTAATTCTGAGTCAGCTTTGACCTAGCAGTGCCCACTGAACAGATGGAGGTCCTCCTCAGCTGAACCTGCTCGCAAGGCCCATCAGTCATCCTAAACTTGAATTTATTTCTGCCCTTGTCAACCTGCTATCTCATTATCTCACTATTCACTGACAAAAGAAATGATGGATCATGAGCACCGGGGTACAGGGAACCAAAGGCACTACATAAAACGAACCTCATTATGTTAGCCGTGCGCGGCGCGACGGACCCTCCGGTGGGACCTCTAGGGGTTACTGTAACACAAGCAAAGGATGGTTGCCTTCTGCTCAAAATAATGATGGATATGTACTTCAAGAAGAAAATTCAAAACAGGACCTGTGCACCGTCAAACCAAGGCTACAGGTGGATTTGCATGAGGGAGTTCTCACGGCGTGACGCTGCAGGTAAGGGAGCTTTCATCTCTCACAGAGGTTTCGTTGCGCATTTGGTTTGATCGCTAGGCAATTCCACTTAGGAAATACACAAAGTTGGTCTCATTTTCTACTTAAAAACTAAAATATTGCAGAATCAACTGATAAATTTTGCACCCAAACCATTGATGGGATGAGGCAGTATCTCACGACTGGACTTGAAGATATTCATGCTCAACCCAAACTATTATTTTAATGGTTGTAAACTAAACGAGGGTAGGTTTAGATTAGATATAAGATAGAAATTCATTACTGCAAGGGTGGTGAGGCACTGGAACAGGTTGCCCAGAGAAGCTGTGGATGCCCCATCCCTGGAGGTGCTCAACACCAGGCTGGATGGGGCTTTGGGCAGCCTGGTCTGAGCACAGCAGGGGGATGGACTGGATGGCCTTTAAGGTCCCTTCCAACCCAAACCATTCTGTGATTCTATGATTTGTGGCACTGACACCACAAACAGCAGCTGTGAGGCTACCTGTTGGGTCCTCTGGAGGCCCAGATCAGCCTCCAGTGTCCACAGGACTTGAAAATCAAGGTGATCTTCTGCGTCGGGTACCATCATATTTTTAGACGTGATCGCTTCACTTTATAGTCACTCTGTGGAGGCTTTTTCCATGTTCTTTCCAGCGGGGCTATTTTTATTTTTACCATACACAGATGTCCTTGAGGTATGCTTAACAGCATAAACCGTGAAAGCCGTGTGCCAAGGCAGGGTTTTCTGGTAAGGCGATACAGCCCTGATGTGCCCACGACACGCTGACCCATACAACTGCACGCCCGGCCCGTGTGTGTGGGGGCAAGGTGGCAGGGCTGAAGGCAGGACAATGCTTCCCAGGGCTAAAATTAGCTCCCAAAAATAACAGCAACGTGACAGCTCGCTTTGCCCCTGCAGAATTAGTAACGCAGGGTTTTCCAGAAAACTCAGCCAAATGAAGTTTTCGAGAAGAAAAAAAAAAACCACGCAAGCTGGTGGGATGTCAATTAAATGAGACACGAGCGCTGCGAGGGGATTTATACAAACAGCTTTCGTTACCCTGAACAGCACACGCTGGCTTGTCAATCTTCCCGAGCTGCAAATATTTCTGCACGTTACAGACTGGGACAGAAAGCTCCCGTCTCGTGGATGCCGCTGGCTTCTGCTGGGGATTTCTGACTCTCACCTATTTTTACAGAGAGAACTACCTGGCCAGGTTCAGAGTGCAGATCAAAGGTTTCTGCCGAGTGATCCTCGCGCTGAAGAAATATCCTTGAATTTGAATATCCATCTGTTTTAATGCAGCTTTTTTCTTCCATGCACATTAAGAACTAACTAAAAAAAAATCATATCAACCAAAGTGGCGTAAAAGCTTAATTAAGCCCCTGGATATGTATGGAGAATGACTTTGAGGGAGACGTAATATCACCTTCTAGAATTGATTAGTCATCTTGTTAATCACTTTTTAATATGCTCCAAGTACTTTTTAGGGAAGTGACCAATCCTAAGGATGCCCAGTGGAAGCTGGCAAGCAGACTACACATGAATTACAAATGGTTTTAGAGCTCTGCACCAGCCCATTTTTCACGATACAGAGCATCTCCTGCAAAGTGCTGACTGTCCTCTGGTGCCAGTAAATTTCACATGGGGCAAAGCCTTTATCTGACCATTATAAAGCCAAGGAGAAGCTGAAAAAACAGAGAATATTTTTTATCAACTCCATTTTTTTGATTTTCATCCACAGCTATACAGATAGGCACAATGAAACTCTGAAGAAGCAAAAAGTGAAACACACACACACACAAAAAAGGAAAAAATAATTGACATGATTAAGCCTAGGGAAGCAAATGAATTTAAGCTCAAATGCTGGTGTTACTGGGTGAGTCAGACTAATTATCAGCCCAGCCCTAAAATCTATGACCCTAGGAATGGTCTGAAGCCTCTAGGACTGACCTACCTGAGGAAGAGCATGACCAGAGAATGCAAACAGTGCTTCCAAAATACACGACAGAACTATCAATGAATGCACTTATATGCTACAAGTAATTATTGCAATCTCTTCATCTGACTTCCTACTTTAATGCAAGCTGCAGGATTTTCACTAAATAATTCCTGTTTGAACTAGTGCTGATTTAAAGATGTCTCAGGGCGATGAATTGACTGCAATTATTGACCGGCACTCAATAATAGATCAGTATTTCCAGCTCAAATGAATGCCTTATTTTAAAGTGAACTCGTAAAATTTCACTTTCCAGACATGATACCTCAATGTATCTTCACGAACTAATGAAGCAATTTAGTTGTCCTGTCAATTTCTTCTTCCCTATGCTCCCCAAGCCATCCCTTAACATTTTCTGAACAAACCGAGCATTTTTGGTTCAGGCAGGTTTCCCAACCACCACCATCCTCGTGTCTCTTTCCTGAATTGTGGATTACAAAGCTGAGCATGCTATTTTTGAAACAGTCATAGGAGTGTGAGGCCTCTGAACCTCCCCCCTTTTCCCCAGTGCTCCTGTTTGTATATTCATGGCTTGTAGCCAGCTTTTGGGCAAAAGAGCTTGCATTCAGTCAAGAATCAGCCACCACTCCCCAGGATTTTTTCTCAGTGTTGTTGCTTCCTTGTCACAAGTCCTCTTATCTGTAAGCACAGGCTTCATTCTTTGTAATGTCCTGCGTGGAAGAACAAAGGGGTTTATAGAAATCTAAATATAGGATTTGCTTGTGACCTTTTTATGTAGTGATCCCTATTACTCCGCATCAATGACCTACTGATGAGACCCCTTATTTAAGAACTATTTCTTTTATCATCTGCAGTCTTTTTTACATCATTTTCCACTGATAACAACATCACTTACAGTAGGGCTAACACCAGTCCATCTTAACACCAACAGAAAGCAAAATCCCCATCCCTGGAGATCTTCAAGAAACATGCAGATGTAGAGCTTAGTAGCATGGTTTGGTGGTGGACTTTAGTACTAGGTTAGAGGTTGCACTGGATGATCTTAAATTTCTGTTCCAACCGGAATTATTCTATGATTCTGTAGTAACATAACACATTTCAGAACCCCAATAGTGACTAAAAACATGGAATAAGGATTTGTTTAAAAACATTTTGAATACTAAGAAAAACTGCAATTTGACCCAAGGTTTTTAACATTATGATCTAAGATCGTCACGCTCAAGAACATTCACACACGTACACCCCTACTGCAGACGGCTTACTCAAGTAAATCCAAGAGCAAGAGAACAATTTGTAAAAAATAAACACTAGTTGACCTTGAATATTTAAACGCTGATCCCATATTTAAGTTAATACAATATTCTGATGTATACGAGATACCAAAATTTCAAAATCTTTGTTACATTAATTTCATTTTGTTCTAAGTTGACTCTGCAGCTCTTCAGCAAGCAGCAAGTAGAAGATCATGTAGGAGCTGTTACCTCTCAGAGTAAAAGGGCCCTAAGTACCCTCCTCATACGCAGAGGCAGCCATGGAGTCCATCCTTAGCTCAGCCAAAAGAAGCATTTCTAAATTAGAAAGCACTGCTTCGTAAGGAGCAGTAAAAGGATGGTTCAGCAAAACAGCGTTCCTTGACTTTTAAATCCAAAAGCCATGAATCTTCTGTGGGGAGGGGAAAAAAGAAGACAGTTCAGCTTTGCCACAAAGTTTTAATTTGTAACCCAAATACAAGTTAGAAGATTTTTGAAACGTTATGTTTTTATTTGCATCAGCCTGCCCCAAGCCCATTTTCTGCTTTTGATGGTTTTCACTTCTGGGACTGCTCCACCACGGGTCACTTTCGGGAAGGAGAACCAGTGGGGTTTATTTAGCAAGTATTTCTCAGCAAACCTGCTGACAACTGACCCCACTAACAGCTCCCAGGCTGTAAGATCAGGGTAAGGTGGTAGTCTTTAAATACTTCACCTTGGTAGGACTTGTCATCTCTAAGTTATTACCATTCCTTGATCAGGAACAAATGCAGCTCTGATGAATCCTGCTCAGCGACAGGTTTATGCAAGGCATGTTCAGAAGTTACCTCGGCTAGTGACATTGATTTATGTTCTGATAAGAAGTTAATTATAAAGGCTTGAAATTTGCAATCACTCAGCAGAAGGGCAGTGATTTGTCCTCTAAACAAAGCAATGCACACTGTATTAATAACCATATTAGTAACCATAATTCTGTCCCAGACTATAGACAGCTTGTGTACCTGTTCAAGGTAAAATTCTCTCATTGTGAATCATAATCTTGGCCTAGAAATTGTTGTGCACCTAACCACTAAACAACCAAAAATATGCTTTAGTCCAGAGATTCAAGGATGAGATTTTTTTTTTTTTTTTTGTCTTCTTTTGGGTGTTGAGGGGGGGGAAAATGTCAAAAAAAATTACTCTGAGATCAGTGATACAAACAAGTAAGAGCAGCACTACCTAGTGCCAGCCACAACAGCATTAAATACACAAACCATGCTAAACAGAGAAAATAATTCCTGTGCATATTACAACAGAGAGACTGAGAACGCCCTATGGGAAGGTCCCTAACTGCACTCTGGAAGTTTTACAGAAATGCAAAAAGGAAACACAAATTGATACCCCGGACTCCAGTGACAACAGAACAGACTGTCACTTCTCTCTGATTTGACATTCACCCTGATATTAGCCCAAATCAGGCCTCAGATTCTGTTGGAAGAGCTAAAGACAAGTGAATTAAAGATGAAACATGGTGCCGCATACTGTCAGAGACTCCCCTGCTTTGTTTTGCTGTGAATTTAAGCAGGTCAGTTCTGCACCAAAGTCAAAAGAGCCTGACATGACCAAGGTGCGTGAGTTTAGGAATGCAGAGGGTAGAAAGCCTCCTGTTTATCAATCCCAGCCCAGTGACCAGTGATTCTTCTTCTAAACTTTGTTCTTACTCAGCTATCTAATTCAATATTACAGCTTCATGATGCTTTTTTTTTGGTTGCCCCAAGCCTTGCAAAGTGTACATACTTTTAATTTCCTAACACAAAATACACATGAAACTGGTTGCTCTTCTTTTAGAGTAAGCCCACAACAAATCCAACCTTTTCCTCCTGTGTTAAGCTCCTGTTTGTCCAAAATGAGAACACAAACTCTTTGCCTTTGCTGTAATAATCAAAAATATATTAATACACATCTGTAAATAAAAACACATATACATACTTCATGTCCTTACTTTCCATTATAAAGTTAAAAGAATAGGTTAAAAGTGGGCGTTTCTCTTAGGTTTTTGTTTCTCCTTCCTAAAATGTAAATTCTTTTTCCTCTTCATGTAATCCTTTATAATACTTAAAGGCCTTCTACTCCTACACTGAAAGGCACTGCAGATATTAACCTTATTTTGCAAACGCACACTTCTGTGAGTTCTCCTGGTGTTGTTATAACCATTTTATGAATGAGGAAACACAGTCAGGTGATTTACTTGAGGGGAAATAGCGGTGAGGTCAGGGACACAAGCCAAGAGTCCACTCAGTCCCAGAGCGCTGCTTGAGACACCCTCTTGTTTTTCCAGTCTCTTTTTCCCCCTACTTTACTTCATTTTTGGCTAGTTACAAATAGCTACAGAACTGAGACACAGATAAGAACTTCGTGGAAACACAGGGCTGTTGAGGTTTTAAGAGTGAGGCTTGGTCTGCTGTAAGAAGCCCAGTCTGGAATTCATGTTAACACTTCGGATGGGATAAAACACTTCATGGCACATGCTTCTCCCTCTGAGGGCACAACTAGAAAACAAGCAGCAGTCCCATTGTTTAAGATACTGCTCTAATGGGTTTAGAAGCTACAGGATGAGTAATCCTTACAACTGTGTTAAAACTTGTGTGTAACTGAACAAACAAGGGGCCACAAGGATCATCAGAGGGTTGGAGCACCTCTACTGTGAAGAGGGGCTGAGAAAGTTGGGGTTTTTCAGCCTGGAGAGGAGAAGGCTCCAGGGAGACCTTAAGCGGCCTTCCAGTACCTAAAGGGGTCCTACAGGAGAGCTGGGGAGGGACTCCTTGTCAGGGGGTGTAGTGACAGGACAGGGAGGAATGGCTTTAAACTAAAAAAAGTGTAGATTTAGACTAGATATATGAAGAAATTCTTTACCGTGAGGGTGGTGAGGCACGGGAACAGGCTGCCCAGAGAAACTGCGGACGCCCCATCCCTGGAGGTGTTCAAGGCCAGGCTGGATGGGGCTTTGGGCAGCCTGATGTAGTGGAGGTGTCCCTGCCCATGGCTGGGGGTTGGAACTGGATGGGCTTTAAGGTCCCTTCCTAACCCAAACCATTCTGTGATTCTATGAAGTGCACAATTCTAAAGATAAAATAATTCAATGAAACATGAATGGAAAATTATATCTAAATATGCAATAAACTAGTTTTATTTGTTTTCTAAGAGTCTACTATAGCCTCAGCGTGTTGAGGAAAAACAAGAGTGCTCCTGGGTATGGTAGGAGTCCAGGGCAGCAGGAGGGCCCAGTGGAAGGGCACACTGATGATATTAATTCATTCATTCACTCATTCATTCATTCATTGTGTTTCCAGACTCCGTGTGCTTCCTCTCGGCCAGCAGGCTCCTTGACATCAAATCCAGAGAACACCTCACATCTGCCTGGCTTTCATCAGCCAACACCCTCTTGGGCTGTGCTGTACATCAGTTTCTCAGGGGAAAAAGAAGAGCTAAGATAACTGCTGCCCTCGTACCTCCACTTTTTTCAACACAGCTACTTGTCCACAAAATGTGCAGAGGTGTCTGAAACCTAAAATAAATGTGGGAAGTACTGAAGACCAGTAGCTCTTCTTATCTC
This sequence comes from Aythya fuligula, assembly GCF_009819795.1. Taxonomy (NCBI): domain Eukaryota; kingdom Metazoa; phylum Chordata; class Aves; order Anseriformes; family Anatidae; genus Aythya; species Aythya fuligula. Next base: position 111,811,971 of record NC_045561.1, on the reverse strand, counting down.
TCTGCTCTCTATCAACACAGTGGGCTAACCATGTCCATTACTCCCTAATACAACTGTCATCATTTACATGCTTTGTAGCCTACAAATGGGCCAGTCACAGCGACTGACTGAATAACAGAAAGATTACAGGTTGTATGACTCCAATACCATACAGAGGAATTTTGCAGCCAATGCTTCTTCCTACACTACTGCAGGGAAAAATCCCAATCCAACATTTCATTGTTTTTTTTTTTTTTTTTTGCAACACAAACCATTTCTCACCTCTCTGGCACCCATGTTTCCAGCCACAAGCTCTCCCGGGTCCTGCTTTATTTGATATTGTTTTCCCAAATACTTTAGGAACTTTTGCACCTGAAGAGGAGCTCTGAATGTGCTACAACAGCAAGTCTTATAAGAACACTTCAGAAATGGCTCTGCAGTTTCAGCGAATCGATGTATGGCAAGCTTTAGTTCCCTTATTGAAAAAAAAAAGAATCGTTACCATCACGTCCCCAGTTATTCTTTACAGCAAGGAAGGACTGAGCTCTTTATCTGTTTACAGTGCTTATACAACCACTGAATTCAGGATTGGTTAGAGAAAGACAGAAAACCTAATAAAAACAGAAGTACTTTTTGATTTTCTACCTTTTACGCCAATTCAAATAGTGTGTTCTCAAAAATTAAAATCTTTTTAAGTCTGGGGAGAAAGAAACAACTCTTCCAGAGTTGGTACAGCCTGGTAGAAAACATAATAGATAAGACCTTTAAATAAATTTATATCCCCAGCTTTATCAGAAACTTGCTGAGTTCTCTGGACAAACCATTTCCCTTCTGAATTTCCCTGTCTTTTACAGAGGAGTAAACAATGCTTTTCCATTTCCAAGGTGATTTATGAATGAAGGGTGTAGTGTTTTGATCAGATTCAACTTTAAGAAGTGTCCACAGGGGATTAACAACAGCAGTTCTTTATTATGGTATCAAGCATGAATTTGCATTTGACTCACAAGAGTTTAAAACTCCTGCATTCCCAGCCAGGTATCTGAATAACTGTAGAAAAGGAGGTAAGCCATGTAAATGGCCTCACACAGAACAAGTTTTTATGGCACAGGTAAAGATAATTTTTTAATGAGGTTCTTTCATTCCGATCCAATGCCCTTTCAACACCTCTTCTTATAGTTACAGCCTCTGAAGTCCCCAGAGTTCATATATAATGTCACGACTCCTGAGCTCCAGCCAGGAAAAGGCAGTATGCTACAAAATGGGCTCAGCCCCAGTTAGATGATAGCTCTCAGCTGTGCTGTGCAGAAGCACTGCTGACTGACCTGAGGAACAGAGCAGGAGCTGTGAACCTACCCCTGCTATTTATTTTACTGAAGACAAGGTGCATATGACAGCAGAAGAAAACTGAAAGCAGAGCATAAAAGGAAAGCTATTGACGGGGCCGTCTGGGCACTCCAGAATTTCCCCTGGCAGGGTGGGACAGATGCAGCCATCGCTTTTCCAGAGTTGTTGCCAGCTGGCCACCATGGGGCACGGAGGGGCTGGGGAAGATAATCACACAGGCAGCGTGACAGAGGAGCATCTCCTGCCCTTGTCAGTGGAGAGAGACACTTCCAGAGAGGGATCTCAAGCCCAAGCCAAGGTTGGGAAGGCTGGGAAGCCCTGCAGAGAAGATTGCTCTTCTCCACCAACACCAGGCATCCTGCAGCAAGACTTCTCTCTTGCGGTTTAAGTCACTCTTTATGATCCCTACTGTACCTTCTTCCAGAAAAAAAGGAGAACGGTTTCAGAATGAAAGAAGATTAAGTGTAATTCTGCTTTTCCTCTGTGATTAAAGCATGTGTGGATAGTGGTCAGTTAATCTACCTGCAGAAAGCATGTCTTGATGCTCTTAACATGGCTGCACATGCATGGCAGGGTGACCATCATGTACTACAATTTCCAAGCAAGAAAGCCATGAAAGGACAGAATAACCCCCTAATAAGAAAAAGTAATTTTGCCTTACAATGAACATAGGCAGAATCCATTCAGACTAATTCAGATCACAACTGAAGATAACCCTGAGCTGTAAAATTCAGATTCACAGCTTTAAATACTGCAACATACTTCTGTTAATATACAACACTTTAGCTCAGGCCAACATAGACTTGGCAGTTAGCCCATGAATTTCAGTCTCAGATTCTCAACCTTCAAAATAAAACATGCAGAAGCTTTTCAACCAAAATTACAGCTTTCACAACAACAACAACAAAAATTGCTTCAGTTCTTTAGGGTGAAAATTGTGCATTCCAGTCTGGAAACAGCAATGCTTCATGGTGATGCCTCAGGAACTTGCCCACTGTGTGACTCATCCTCTATTTTCTTTTATGTGCCCTACATATCACTAGATTTCACCTCCTAAAGTACCAAACCCTCATCTTCTACTGGAAATCCCAGTAGAAGCATAACAGGAATTTATCCATGGAGAAGAACAAAAACCTAAATTACTGTAACTATAATCCCTTATAGTGTTATAGCCTGATTTCCATCATGCTTTTGTTTTGTGTACATATTTTTGTGTACCTTTCCCTCCCCTTTTGTGTACCTGACCCTCCCCTGTCCCAGCTCCATGCCGTTCCCTCGGGTCCTGTCGCTGTCCCCAGAGAGCAGAGCTCAGCGCCTGCCCCTCCGCTCCCCTCGTGAGGGAGCTGCAGGCTGCCGTGAGGCCTCCCCTCGGCCTGCTCTGCTGTGGGCAGAACAAACCAAGGGACCTCAGTCTCTCCTCAAACACCTTCCCCTCGGCCCTTCACCATATTCATAGCTCTCCTTTGGACACTGTAATAGCTTAATGTCCTGATATTGTGGCACCCAAACCTGTGACCTCAAGGTGAGGCCACAGCAGTGCAGAGCAGAGCAGGACAATCCCTTCCCTCGACCAGCTGGCAATGCTGTGCTTGATGCACCCCAGAAGTGTTAGGTCTTACCAAACCAAAATTCCTCTATTTCTCATTGAGAACAAAACAAAAGATGTCAATCCTGCTAAACCAAGTTAGTTGCATCCTTAAATGTGCAAAGGGAAGAGATTTAGAGCAGTGAGAGACCAAAGAGAACCAGTACCTATGCCGGGTTAATGTAAAAGGTCTGGGAGAGGAAATCAGACTTGAAATACCACGAACAGAGACAGAGGGAGGATTACAAATCAAATGGGCCTTACAACCACTGCTGGAACACTGAGTTTTGGGAGACCTGAGATGCTGGATGGGAACTAAAGGACTATGTTGATCGCATGGACTTGCTGCTGCCTCAGTTACAGTGATCCGCTACGGCCACATCATACACAATCCTTCATGCTGAGCGATGTGCAAGGGAGTACAGACTTCTGCAGCCAGCAGCCTCTTGAAAAAAATAATTAAGATTTACAATGCCCTGAAGTAACCAAAGTGAAATAACACATCTCAGTTGCGAGATGTCGCTTTGAATACAGGGCCCCTTCAGAAGGCCCCTGGCGCTGGTTCAGCGAGGCTCAGCAGAACTCGTGCCAATGCTGCATCACTGCTTCCCACAGCAGCGCGGGTTTCCTCCGAGGCCTCCCATTCAGTTGCTTACCAGTGCCAAAAGATGGGCATCATATAAGCTCCTCGCCAATGGTCTTCCCTGGGAGCTCCAACCCAAGGAGTTCAGAGGAGCACCGGCCTGCAGAGATCCCTGGCCACACAGCAACAGCTTGGGTGATACACCTGAAACATGGGTGCTGTACATCTTCCCCAGAGAGATGACACTGCACGTTGTCTAATTAAAAAATATCACCCTTTCCACAAGCCCTGCCTGGCTGAGCTACCTGACTTAGGAACCTGATTAAGCTCTTTATCTGATCAATAGAGAGTGAGGCACGTCCAAAGGCTAACTATTTAGGTAGCCTAAGGTAACTAAGCTCTCAATTTAGACTTCTTAATTAGGTAAATACGGTGATGTCAGTTCTATTTTGTCAATAGAAGGAGAAAAGCCCATCACTGTTGCCTGCTGATAGAGTTTCTCATTTAGATGATGTTGTAACCACTCGCACATTGCAAGAACAAACACTATTTACTGCACTAGGCAGCCCCAGTTCCAACAGCTGTTTGTTTTCTAATAAATTGTGAAAAAAAAAACAAAGAATTGCTCAATCTTGTGAGGACTTGGAATTCTAATTATCAAGAACTGATGCAACCCTATCAGATCCTGGTCATTAAATATATGCAGGAGCTGTAAGTATGCAGAGTGACACATTAGGATCATTGAAAACAAGTATGATGAGGATACAGCAAAAATATTTTGTTTGAAAATAGCAATTTGATTTTCTAGAAGAACTGTTTGGATCAGTTCCGTGCTTTTAAAAAACTGATGCACAGAGGCCACTGGCTACTTGTTACATTACATAATCTGATTTTCAAACTTTGATTTCAGGTTTTATTAAAAAAAAAAAAAAAATGTCTTTCAGGTTTTTGTGAGGTAGGAGTAGGAGGTTTAATTATTTGCTAGCAATTTCATTTCTATGCACAACGGGAATAGAGCATGATGCTCCAGCACCTCCATGAAAGAAAATCCTATAGAGTTTAGTACGTGCTCCACAACAGAAGCTAGCAGTCACCAAATTATTCAGCACGTCTCATACTGGCAGGGAAGTGTCTGTCTGGGGAAAAAAAAAAAAAGTGCCTGTGTGTGTTCTCTTGAAGAAATCTATAATCTCCTTTACTCTGCAAGACAAAAAAATAGAAATCTCATCCTGTCTTTTTCCAAAATGAACCGAAGACAGAGTTTACAGGCAATCCTACTCTTCCCTTTCTTTGCACAAAGAGCATTAGCAGGTGTCCAAATAACACCTCAGTGCCACAGGGATCACCTTTAAGGGGAGCGATGTCCAATACTTGGTCAAACTGTATTTGCAGCACAGGTTGCCTGTAAAAATGCTGTTGGATAATTTCAAACTCCTTTTCCGTTTCACTTACCCACATTAAATAGCATCTAATACCTGAATTAATTTCACTGAAACTAATGGGTACAGTACATGGTAAAACAGCATTCAGTGCAGAGGAGGAACTGGGAAACTTGAGGCTCTAGTTTATTACTCTGATCCTTTCCCATCAGGCAACAATCTGATATGTTCAATTTAAACTCACTAATTTAGCTGCTGAAGCTACTACATTTCTTCTTACAAATGGCTGCACCCTTTTTATTCTTCAAATCATTTTTTCACGTCAATAGTCTCTTCTTATAGAAGTCTCATGGCACTTGCAAGCATTAATTTCAAGACAATTTTGTGAGGCGCAGTCCTCTTTCTTGTCAGATTTCAAAACTGAAGGCACAAGTAATATGCCTGAAATCAGTCACTAAGCTGGCAGCAAAATGCCTAGCAAAAATCTCCTCAAACTTTTGCTTCAGGACTCCAATGACCATGCCACTGAAATATTTTTAAAGGTAACCAGTGTGCATTAAACAAGCAAAGATGAAAATTTTACTGCTTTTATCGAGAGTTTTAAGATTGACAAATTGTGTCTGTAGGGCATCAAAGGAACATGTTCTTGACTGAAGAGTCAAAACTACTTTTTGCAGTTATGACTCACTCAAGAAAAAGGATGTTTATAAGTGCTTAGCTGCCTCAAATATATTTTCAGAGTGAAGTAAAAGGCTCTCATCTTTTAAGCCAGGACAATTTGAAGAAATTACTTCAAGTAAAAAAAGTATGCGAATTGGCAGGTTCCAAAAGATGGACACACATCACACTCTCCTGGTATAATGTATCTTGTGAACATGCTCGATGAAACAATTAAGTTCTTTCTAGGTAAGCAAAATTCATCTGGCTCTATTTCAAGGCTCAATTATGTCTGTTACAATACAATTCTTATTAACGTTAGCTCTAATTGCATTGCTCGTTATTCTTTTCCAAAACTATCTAGACAGCTTCCTGGAGACAAATAATTTTGATTAAATTCCTTCCTTAGTTTCCTCGCAGATACACATGCACAGCTCTCACTGAAGTTGTGCAGATGTTTCAGAACACGGGACCAGAGGAATAGCATGCTCCCGTAGTCACCTGGTTCAAAACACTTTCATACTAAGCTGGTGCACATCCAGTTATGCAGATATTGAGGTTCATATATGACTATATGGCACTCTGCGAAGTTATTCTGGACTTACCTTAGTCTTTTGAGATTGTGTCTGCTTAGAGAAATCTCTGGTTATCATTGCTTACACTTTAAACTGGGTTGATTGTGATTCAAGAAAAATAGGCAGATCTCTTTTCTTCTTGGCAAGTGTTGTTTCAAGGGAACTGCATTGTATTTGTATCGTGTTAAATGGAAAATGCTTTTTAAATCACAGTGAATCTGCCATATTCTATGAATTGTTAATGTGCATCTAGGCAGTCTGCTTCTCTTATTAAAAAGGTTTTTTTTAAAAAAAGGGCTTTCAACTGTACAGATACAAGCATAACTTTCACATTATACCACTGCCAAAGGTAAAGAAACAACAACAAAAAAAAAAAGGCAATATAAAGCACTTTCGGTAACATATGGAAAAAGAAGACAATCTGAGCTTGTCCTCAGATCATTACGAAAAGATCAATTAATCTTTTGTTCTGCTTTAAGTATAGACCTGATTCCTAAAATGCAATAAATCCACATAGCATATCCGAAATAAATGGAGTGGTATTCATTTACTCCAACAGGGAATTTCACTTTATGAGTTTACAGAAAATAAATTAAAAAAATAAGTATCTGGTGCAATTTTGTGGCCATTGCCTAAGTCAAACACACCCATGGAAGAAGATATCTGTTAGAAGCTCGCTTTAGGAAGTAATTAATGATTTAATTGCCTTCGTGGTCTTACTCATAGAAGTCTGTTCCAGCACACTACAAATACAAATCTTATTTCTTCTTAAAAAGCATAATTGTATTATTATCACAGATTTACAGATGGGCAAGGAGAAAGACGAGGAGGTTAAGAATTAATTCACCTTTACCATGGGCTACGTAGGATGACACAAGAGAATGTCAGCTCTGAATAACTTGAAAAAAAAAAAAAAAAGCTGCCCTCTTACAGATTGAGCAGATTGAGGACTTATGTACAAAAAAACTTATCTGAGGGCACACCATCAGCTAGCAGGAGGGCCAGAAACAGGAGTCAGCTTCCCAGAATGCTGGTTTTACCATACAGCCAAAGCATTCACAATCTCAGCAAAGGTTTTGCTGTGTTTAGGGGCACTTCTCGCTGAAAGTCACGTTTTTCCATCATCTTCATAAATCTTTGAATATTCTGCACTGCTAATTCCTGCTGCCAGAATAAACAAATTTAAATCACGGGAAAGCAAACTGCAGAAAATGCCTCAGTTCTGTTGATACGCTCCAGGACTAATGATAGTGTAATTTGTTTACTGGTAGTACTATCAGTGCTGCAACGTAACCTGAAGACCCAAGCACAATTAGGACCCTATTACATTAGGCATGAAGAAGGAGGCAGTTCATATCCCAAATTGCTTGCAATCTATCAGCGTACGAGGCACACAAAGCACAACTATCATTCTGCAGACAGAAAACAGAAGGAGCGAGCAGATTGCCAAAAGCTTTCAGAAGCTTGCTTAAAGAAATCTATGACACAAACATGACATAAACCACTGCTGCTGGAAACGCGTTTCGATGCCAACTCACTGCCATATCTACTAATCCCATTACTTTGCTGGGTCAGGTAGCTTTTGAGACACAGCACAGATGCCGGATGATAAGAAATTATGTTTCACAGATCATCTAGGTTGGAAGAGACCTCCAAGATCATCTAGTCCAACCTCTGACCTAACACTAACAAGTCCTCCACTAAACCGTATCACTGAGCTCTACATCTACAATTTCTTGAGAAAGATAGAAAGTAGGGGAATTTGATCACTTTCTTCTGTCATACACTAAGACCCAGCTTCATATTCTATCACAGTCTTCCTATGTAATCACTAAAAAAGGAGAAAAAAAGAGAAAATCGGTTGAATTAGAGGTTCCTTGTAAACCGTTCCCTAGTGAGGTTGCACTTTAACTCCTGCTGCCACTGGAACTTAGGTTTATCCGCTAAGGCATCAAAATGCATTTGTGAGTCAGACCACAGAGTCTGCTCCTGAGGTTATGCATCTAATTGAATGAGGAGAGAAAAGAGGCAGAGCTGCCACATTTAACAGCATAATAGCTGCAGCGCTGACGGGAGTGTAAAGCTCAGTCACAGCTCTCCCTCATCTTGAGGAGATTCCAGTTCTCACTTCCCACTTCTCAGGAACATGTACGGTTGTCAGACTAGAAACTACCCTGGTGAATCCCTACCTTGAAGATGCACGAATCGGAAGGTGCACAGGATGACCAGACAGGACTCAAAAGTTCTGCCAAATACCTAGGGTAGCAGCCTGTGGTTCTCTGTGGGCGTTTTCTGCATTAGGCTGGGATGCTCAACCTCCAACCTGTTGCAGATGGACTGCCAGGGCAAACCCTAACAGACAGCTTGCTCCTAAAAACCTTTTTCCCAAATACGCTTCAGAAGCAAGCTGCAGGCCTGCTTCTCCTGTAGTGGTAGCAGCCCACTCCTGCCCATGCTCTCTCTGTCACCACTCCTCATCCTATGGCAAACACACCACTGTGAGACTGTTGGCAAGGGAAGGGACGATGGGGAAGGAAGACAAAATAGAGCCCTTGAAAAAAAATAAAAATAGAGTCCTTGAAAATTCATAACTTGATCTGGCAGAAGCAAGCCCCTTCTGGTCTCCTCCTCCTTACCGGAAACTCTCAAGACACAAATACCTTGTGAACAATGTTTTTTCCTAAACCCGTTCCAAAAACTGAGCCCTTCAGGGAAGCAAGGAACCAACGGTGCTAAGGATATCACCACCACTCAGTGCATGCACTGGTATGAGAGCGGGAGGGCCGCTGCAAGAAGTTACACGGCCAAGCAAGTTGTCAAGATGATGACAGTGGGAAAAATCACTGGATAAAAAAAAAGTACAGAACTAATCCTGGAGACAGGGACTGCAATACAACTCTTCCAGCACTCTCACGAGTGCCTGAACCAATTACTCACTCTCTTGCTTGCTCCTTTTCTTGCCCACAGCTCTTGCACCTCCTCACGTCAGCTTTCATCTCCCAAGAACGTGACAGCTGCAAGTTCAGGTTGTGGCTATGACTCCTGTCTGGGGGAAAAGGGAACTAACGCAGGTTTGCCTTGTCTGAAGCAACTGTTCAGCTAGTCTACGTAAAGCTGGATCCTACAGGTCGTGTTTTTGACTGAAAATGGCTGTTACTGCTGTGCTTCATGCTCACAGTACTCCGATGAGGTTGGGTTCCTCTGGGGAACCAAATGCCTTTTCTCCAGGTCTTGATTGGTACACGGTTTCCTCAATTCTCAGACTCAATGCCTCTTGACAGGCATTTGTGCCTAGCTTCAAAGCACTGCATAGGCTTAACACCAAACCAACTTGTAGGCTTTACATGCTTCTAATATTAAGCAGCTTGGGAAAGCAGGATATCTGGATCATGTCCTCATACCTAGGTGTCTCAACTCTTCCTAACTCTCATTTTGGGTGAAAAAATAAATGTTCTCCAGTTATGTCTGTAACTTGGGTACTCACCTGCTAAAAATACAGGACTCCTATGAGTGCGGGGAGAATAAACATTAAGTACGGTGTGGCCTAGTAAGGTCATATAAATAGGACAGATCATTTCAAGATGAATCCCAGACATATCTGGAACAACACCAGTATAAAATGAACTTACACTGTATTTAGATAACATAATCCTAATTAAAATCTGACATTTACATCTCAACTTTCCCCACTGGAATAAAACACGTGATCCACTAACCATGGGCTCCCTTTTAAAACATTGCCACCAACGACTGCTTAAACATTGCAGCAGCATTGAAAGTGAGCTCATGAGCTTTTTTGATACCTGTTCTAATCTGGGAGTTCGAGAGCACCACTAGCAAGGAGACCACTAGCAATGGAGAAAGCACAGTTCAGGCTGGAGATTGATTTAATGAGTTTTCATGAAGTCTTTTATATGAAAAGCCAGCTTGTGATAGCCTCATCTAAGGCGTTATCTATTATCAATAAGCGTATGCAGCATTTTGTTATCTTTCCATATTCATCATTCACACTCTCTTCAAAGCTACCCAGCAGAACTGTACTTTGTGGCAGCCACAGACCACAGCTAAATTGTCACCTCAAAGTTTGTTTTTTTTTTTTTTCCTCTCAGTTCTGGCATTTAAATTTATCTAGAACTAACTGGAGGTGGGAGGTGACAATTTTGTTTCATGAAAACTTTTGAAGTTTGGGCTGGAAGAGAAACATATCTTTCAGCATCCTCACAAAAACAGTTTCAAAACATCTATTTTCAGATCCAAGTCACAGAGGAATGTCTGTAAGAGCTGAGACTGGCACAGAGACCCATGTCTTTAACTTGCCCACTATTCCAATTCCAACCAGAGATCCTTATATCACAATACTCTGAATATATACAAGTAAAGAAGCTTAAAGCCTGATATCCTATGTCCCAAGCCGGTGTGCTAACTCCCACATAACCTTCTGAGGAGAGATGATATTGAAAGTATGTCAAAAAGCTTCCTGAATATATAAATACTTCATTAGTTTTACTTCATTAGTTTACTTCATTAGTAATAGTGAATAATTAGTTATAAGCTACAGAACCAAGTACAAAGCTGAAATAAAGCAACAGTTACTCGTGATCACTTTCCTATAATATAGAATCCTGAAGGAAAACATTACCTTGTGGATCCATGCCCAGAACAATAGCTGTCGATCCCTACATCACCTTTATTTTATATAATTAAGGAAAAGACTGCACAAAATGGCAGCTCTTGATGTGAAATTCACAGCTCCGGACTCAGGCTGCAGAACTCTTTGCATCCTTTTGGCAATTTATATAACTACATACAAAGCACAGTGCTACAAACTGATTTAAAGGGCATTTTCCCTCTGCATAAAGGTGGGGTGTAAACAGCTCCATTAGCCAACTCACCGCTTAAGATCCATGCAAGTCCATAAAGCAGGTGTTAAACAGACCTTGTATTGATCTCTTCAAACTGGAATGAATTTTAGTGCCAATACATGGACACATGCTTTTCAGATAGAAACAATCATTAATTGTCTGTACCAAGATCAGAGGCTGGAAAAATATGAACCCAGTATTTTCACTGCTTCACGCTCAATTTCATTCGCTGGCGTATTGACTTAGAGAATCAGGTCTTCATTCCACGGTTTCATCTGTCAACTTCTCACCATTAAACACTACACCTGGCAAATCTACTAGCAGGCACAGTTAGCTCCTGTAGCCTGAACAGCTCAGCTAGAAGTCAAATATTCAGGAAACCCATCGCAACACAAGCAAATTGATTATGAATGGCAGAGCAAAGCGAAAAAATACAACCACATTAGAACTGAGAAAACACTTCTGAGCATAAAGCAGCTGGTAATGAGAGAGTATTCAGAAGATACCTTACCTGTGTAGTGCACCACACACGTCTGACCCTTCTTTGGAAATGTCCGTCCTGTTAAAATTATAAAAGGTTATTCTTTTATCTTCTCTGATTGAGCTAGGCATGTTTAACTTGTAGGAGGAAAATGCTAGACTGAGATTTGTATTGACTACACCTTATCAAATCAATTATATGCAGGGCAGGAATGGGTAGAGCTTAGGGTAGAAGATTTCAGCTTGGCTCCTATTTAGCTGTTAGACCAAATAATATTTTCCTCACAGTAATGTAGTTTTCCCTGTATGTGTGTGCATTACATATACACTTCCATTCTGTAAGTGCAAAAGGACTGTCAAAACTTCATGAAATATAACCTTAAAATTCTCAGAATGTTTTTGGTATGATTTTTTCCAAGTAAAGTCTTAGTTTGACATTATAAAAAAATCTATTTGTATTCACATTTCAACACATTTCACTTGAGACAGCTCTAGCAAGGGCATCTCTAATTAGCAGGGAAGGGTTTTACAAAAAAAAAATCACATACAAAGGCAGTTTAGTTTGGTAGTATCAAGCAACAGTAAAGCAATGATACACTGAGCTCTTGTAAGAGCCTAGTACCTACCCCTCAAATGTTCATACTGAAAGGAAAAGAATGTTTAAATTTTAGTCTTGCCACTGAAAAATGGAATTACTATTTCCATGTTACCTGCTGTAGGTACTGCCAAAGGCATTGAAGGACAGGGGAAGACCTTCCAGGCTCACAAAGGTGTTAGTTGCATAATGAAGCAGCTAACCTTGATTTCTAAAGCAATGTTGGCCAGGGCTGAGCCCAGGCTCGGAAGTATGAATGAGACTGATCATTAATGAACACCCTTCTCAGAAAGTTGGGAAATGGGGATTCAGATAGAAACTAAGGCTCATATCTAGTTTGGTTCTCTGGCCTCCTTGGTCTGAATTAACATGGTAGCAAGTTATTCGTGACGGGGTATACCACCTAATAAGACATCAGCTATGTACTTAGGACTTGGATGCCAGAAACAACACGAGAAGGAGAGCAGGCTAGGATGAACTGAGAGCTGTAGCATGAAACGGAGAAGAAAGACAAGATCCTCTATTGACAATGGAGAAATCATAGTGCCTTAAGAGAAACCCAGCCTAGCCTGCGAGAGACAAGATGACCACAAAAGGAAGAAAAGAAAACATCCAAAAAATAATTAAAAAAAAAAAAATATTGGGAAGACTGCTTTAGACTAGACACCTAACCTGAGGAAAGTTATGCAAGACGAACCCTACGCTTGGTAAAATAGGTGTTATTCACAGGATGCACTGTTAAATATAGCACAGAAAGGGAGTATCAGACCACACCGCCACAGATCGCACCGCGGGAGCAAAGTCGGCGAAGCTCCACAAATTCACACCCCAGCTGAATTAGAAGCAGAGATTCCCAGGACCAGTGACGAGCTGTGGTTTTACGACAGCGTTTTCAAGTCAGCTGATTTTGATGAAGGCTTGCAACCCAGAGAAATAACCCGCAGACCCTCATGTGGAAGAGCGCGCTGCTGACAAAGGCAGCCTTGATGCGCTTCAGCACTGTTAGGAGGCTGCCTGCCACCCTTTATGCTCCCTGCACTGCCGCTCACCCCCTTGCCAGGGCTCTGATTTTACAACCAGGAGCTGGTCTGATCCCCGGAGCCAAAAATCACAGAGGGAGAAGTCCAAAAAAAATAAAAATCCCAAGCCGAAAAAGAGAAGAGAGGGGGGGTCACCAAAGTTAAGCGGCAGGTGGACTTGGGGAAATTATTATCAGCCAAGGGTGAACCTGGGCTATTGGAGGGATGCTCACGGCTGTATGCTAGGAATCGCGTTCTCCTCCGATAAATAAAGGAATAAAATGAATAAATCTTAAAAGAACAGCGGCAAAAGAGACCTCTGGGTGTGCTCCAGCACGGTGGCACAGCACGGGGACCCGACCGGGCTCCGCCAAGGGGACCCCAGCGCCAAGCCGGGGGCAAGGAACCGGGCAAAGTTTTGGGACAGGGCTGCCCCCAGCTCCCCAATTCCTTCAGCTCCAGCGGCTGCCGGTTGAAAACCCCATAAATCCTCCCCCTTTTCCTCCGCTTGCAGCCAGGAGCCTGGCGGCTGCTGCTGCTCCCCCCCACCCCCCCGGCCTCGGAGCTCCTCCGGCAGCCTCAGGGCTGCCCCCCGCTCCCCGGCAGGTCCCGTACCGTCTCCCGGAGAGATGGTCTCGATCTCCACCCCCATCTCGGCTCTCAGGAGCAGCTCTGGCGGCCCCTTTTTGGCTCGGCACGGCTCGGCTCGGCTCGGCACGGACCCCCCGGTGCAGGCATGCCCCTCTGAGGCCGGCTGCCAGCGGCCTCCCCGGCTGCCCGTCAGCCGCCCGCAGCCAATGCAGGGCAGGGGCGGGGAGGCGAGGGAGGGAGGGAGCCCGGAGCCCCTCAGCCCCAGCACGGAGCCACTGAGGTGTCGCCGCCGGTTCCCTTGGGGTTGTGGCCGAGGAGAAGGCGAGGACATGAGCGGGGGCTGAGGGGGGGAGGTGGTGGGGCCATGCCCGGCTCCCTGACAGGGCCCGGCCGCGGGACGGGCAGCGCCATCCGAAAAGCGCCCGGCACGGGTGGCTCCGGGGCACGGCGTTTGTCCGGTCAGACAGAGCCGAGGAGGGAGTCATCAGCATTAATTTTTTGCATTTTGAAGTAAATTTAAATCCTTTTTTATCTTCTCCGCAGCACCGCTGTTGGTAATGGGTGGGGGCAGTGGGGGCAGCCCTCCCGCAGGCAGCTCTGAGGCACCCCGGCTTTCACCAACCCTTCCTTCCCTAATTTGTGTTTTAAATAAGAAAAAAGACATCTGTGTACATACTACATACACGCTGCCATGATGTGAGGCTACATATTTAAAGCCTGTGCACTTTCAGTTGGAGAATTGGTGATTTTGAAGTTTTTTTTTTTACATATTTTGACGCAGAACACACAGATCTGTAAACAGAACTATTTCTTTGTGCTTGCGTCCAGAACTATTGCACACAATAGTTTGTGAGAGAAAATTTAGGTAAATGGTTCTGTGATGATTACAAAGTCAAAAACCTGTGCAAGAGCTACAGCTGCTTCTGGTGGATGTACCTGAAATAGATGGAAAATACTTTTTCCTCACAAATTATTGTGTACATTAGTCTCGCCGTCCCCAGTGACTCTGAGGAAATAGTCCTGTTTGCAGTTCTGTGTGTTCTGAGTCAAAATAGGAAAAACAAATTCAAAATCACCACTGTTCCACCTGAAAGATCTGTATCCAGCTAATTCCAACCCGCGCTTCTCTGACACTGCTCTTTCAGGATTTTTACCTCTTGTAACCTGGACTTTGTTCAGGGAAAATGATCTTCATCTGCACAGGGCAATTGTCAGGATGATTTAAGTGGGGAATTACTGTATTGCTTTGTAACAGCAATAATGTGGTACTTGCATGTGTGCTCAGAACTACGCTGACCACCTCCACACCGCTTTTTATACTATTCTGATCCAATTGTTCACCCACAAACTCTGTGTATGGTTTATTTTGACTCAGACACTCTGAAATTACTGGGCTGGATGAAGATCCCCGAACAGTGAATGAAGAAGAGGCATGAGCGCACTTGAGTTCAGAAATAATGTGGACTGGGTAAGGATTCCCTTTGCCTGCCTCCCCTCCCAGTTAATTCAGCATTAAATGGTAAAATATATCTGTATATTGTAAATGGTAAATATAGATTCAGCAATCAGTTATTTCAGTTGATCATAACAGGTCTGTAACAGTGCAAATTCTGAAAAGGGAATATTTTTTTTCTCAGTTCAAATCTCAGAATGTCTTTTTATTTCTAATCGGTGCAATGGTACTAAAATGTATTGCAGAAATAGGAAAATGCTAGGCAGGATGTAAGTGGCACAGAAGTATTAAGAAGATGTGAATATTGCTAATTCCAGATGTGCCTCAGAGTCATTACAGAGCAACACTGATAGCTCAGAAAATGCTGAGCATATAAGTACAAAGTGAAATTCTAGATACACTGTGTCCTAGGAGGGCCCTTGACTGTACAGGAAAGGGCTGCTTTCATCCAGGCTCCACGTAGATGTCTGTCTTCTTAGACAATCAGAACATCAGAAGGTGTAACACTGATGAATAAAAGCAATTTATACATTGCTGGGCTCACTTTAGACTTTGTAAGTACATGGTTCCTCTGATCAAGGGTATGTACATGTATCTTTCCACGATGATGGAAGAATAGCTAGCTGTTCCTGAGTCACGTCTTGTGATGGGAAGAGACTGGACTCAATCACATAACACGCAGAGTTCAGATGAGACCACAATATGGACTCCGAATTTCATCACACACAATAGGCCTTAAACCCAACATCCTCACACAGACTTAAAACCATCAGAAAAAAAACAGAGCCCACCTAAAGCAAACGGCACAAGCCACAGGAAGGGATTAGGAGAGACGAAGGCTGTGACCTAGGTTTAAACCTACTGCATTTGTAAGTATCTTAACCTATGGTCTCTTGTCCTTTCTGGATCCTTAAATGCAGACAGACAGCTTATTCTGGGCATGAGCTAATTAGATCCCCTACGCTGTTATTCCCAAGCACTTGGAAGGAAATGTGAGATTCAATTCCAAGATGGAAAAAAGGATCTGTAGAGGGTGTCTCAAAATTGTTGAGTAAATATATATTTATAAATATTTGTTGCCATAGGCATCAAACAACAGATAGCATTGTTATTTTTCAACTTACTGTAACTGAGATCCTCAAAGACACTGGTGTTAGCAACTGTGCAGCCTATGAAGATCTTGGAAGAGAAGAGTAAAACAAGGAATGTCCCATATCTTCAGGAAAGCCTTTGAAATACAGGGAAAGTGGTTTAGGATTGGCAGAGAATTATAAGAGAGGCAAAAACAACAAAAGGGCCAAGAGGGAAAGTAATCCCACGACCAAGGGAATCACTGGAACTCAATTATAGAAATAGGAAAGCAATATTTTAAAGAATGTTCTTTCAAAGCTGTTGCATGACGTTCACCTCCTCCCACGCTGGGATCTAGTGTATCTTTATCAAGGAGAAAGTTCGTTAGTCTCAGCTTTCAAGGCTCTGCAGAGCTCACCTTCCTGAGCAGTGGCTCACCACAAGACCTTCCCACAACATGTCCTTTCATCCTGACAACAAAAACAGCAGCCTGGAAAAGCAGGAGGGGAACCCTCTTTCCCAAACACTACCTTGGAACCACATGACTCCGACTTCTAAAATTCCTCAGTGGTCACAACAAAAGATGAATTGGTCACAGCCATTATGAGGTTTTGCAGAAATCCCAAACCTCAAAGTTTAGCAGCTGAGTATCTCTTTTTCTTTAGCTAAAAACCGCACAGCCTGCACTGATTACAAACTGTGCACTTCCACTTTTAGGAAGACAAAGAGTTTTCAAATTTTGAGGGTGTTTTAATTTAGTTCATAGCTTAGCTCATAGTTCCTATATTGTGAAATCCCATTCTTCCCTGCTTTTAAAATCTACAAAGGCTCTACAAATCATGTGTAATAAATTCCATGTGTGCAAAGAACTCCCCTTGAAGGCCAAAGCACTAAATTGCCCATAAACAGAAAGCACGAATTCTGCAAACACAGAAATTCATGGATGCCACAAACAACAACAACAACCAGAAAACACACATTTCCCACACCAGCATCCTTGGGGAAGCACTCAATTTTACTTTGAAACCCAACCACTGTTCTATGAACAAAAAACAAGAGCAAACTAAGGATATTTTACAAATACTGACCTTTCCCCTCACTGAACCAACAAGTGCTGTCTAGTAATTTTAATCCAAAATTGTGCAGAACATGCAAAACCAACAGCATGCTGGAAAAAACAACGAAAATAAACAGCAGCCTGCACAGCTCAGCAGGTCATGTCACTGCAAATGCTCCTGTGCATCGCTGGCCATGATAAGCAAAGTAGAGAGGAGGTGTACACGGGGAAGAGCTCCAGCTCATCAGGATATACACCATGAATTGCTAGAGAATTAGTTGAGAGGGCGAGGAACGTGGTAGCTAATGCTCAGAAATGGAGGCAAAAAAGTCCATGACACCAGGACCCAAGGGGGATGACTTCTAGAACACAATTTACCACTTCCAAAGAATGTGATTTTGGATTAATATCTTTGGATTAGTATCTTCTCTCACAGGTTTGTGTGTTCCCAGTGCAAGAAAAGACACTGATGTGCTAGAACAAATTCAATGAAGAGCCACCAGCATGGTTAGGGGTGAGGCTGAGAGATCTGGGTTTGTTCAGCCTGCAGAAGACAAAGCTAAGGAAGGATCTCAGTCACTGTCTACAGCTGCCTAATGAGGGTGGAGATGCCCAGCAAAAGGACAAGAAGCAGCAGACACAAATCACAAAGGAAGCTCTGACTAAATTTAGGGGAAACATCTTCACAAGATGAATTTTCCTACGAAGCCTTGGGGAATCTGACTGAACTTTGAAGCTGGCTGGTCCACGCAAGCAGCTGGACCATATGGCCTCTAAAGATCCCTTCCCTAAATTGCCCTATCAGTAATATTTTTCGTACCAAACTCAGAAGAGAAGGAAATAAAGCGGTGGCAGTGAGGTTGACCACACAGCTGTAGAGTCAGGACATCAATGTGTGTAAAACCTAGTTAGCATCTCAGGTGCCATATAAACATGTAACTGCAGCATCCATCCAGGCTAATTAGCACGCATGTAGATTACTGCACTGATAGTGCTTCACTGCCTACCATTTTGAAGCCAGCTTGCTGAAGTTAGACTCTGCATTGCTCTGTGCCTCAGTATTCCACCTTTGTAATGAGGGTGATAATTTTGCCTCGTCTATTTAGATTGCAAACAGTTCAAGAGCAGAGGTCCTCTTTTATTATAAATAAATGTAACAGCTTGGGGCCCAAAGCCTAAACTTGGGGTCATGTGGGGTGGTCTCACCACCAACATTTCTCGTAATAACAATATAAAAGCAGACAGCCCAAGAGGATTAATATTTCTCTTTCATCCAATCTTTCTCAACAACAGCAACACCAAAAAAATGGATAAAAAGAAATGTAAGCAAGTCTGTCTTTCAAACTGAACAAAACAGAACTGGAATCACATCTATAAACAGTAAACTAATTATTCCAGCTCTGCCATTTCCTTGCCATGGAAGTGACAGAGGGATCACGCTGAGAAACTTTGTATTTACAATGCAATACACTTGCTGCTCTCTCCAGCAAAACTCTTTCCTCCATAGTTTTGGTATTTATTCTGCATTGTGAAGAAATGTCACTGGCTAGACATATTGGAAGCAGTTCAAACAACAGGAGAAAACCAAACAAACCGCAAATATTAGCTACAAGCTTCTGATTAGTCTTTCGATGATTTTGGAAAATGTAACTATGGAAAAGAAATTAACTGGCGTTCTCAATCCTCCAGATAAATGAATCAAGGGAGCTGGGTAATGGATTCAGAAAATTAAGGCTATATTTGTTTTCCTTCAATCTGCATGTGGAATGGTAATGCCGTGTAATGAGTTCCTAGAAGCTCTGGACCAAAATGATTTGAAGTTACAAATAAAAGATCTTCAGGCAGAGAGGTAGGTTGTAGACCTCGCAGAACAGCTATGAGCAGGACAGTAAAACTTTGGTAAAACTTTTGTTTTGTTTTAATTTGGTTTCGTGTGATACTCCAGGGACAGATTTAACTCTAGGTAAGCGCCAACAGATCTACAATAGGCACTAAAAATCTCGGGCTTTTCAGTTTCATCTCTAGCACAAACACAAACACTAATCTTTCTGGCATTCAACTCCCCATCAGGGCTGACCCAGCATTTGGCCTTTGGCACTCTTACAGAAAGGAAAGGCTGAGTCAGCCTTTCTGGGTCTTGCACCTACGGAGTCAAGGTGGCTGAATCCTGGGAAACAAACATTTAAGCTTAAAATGACCCTCGAGTGCAAAAATTTCTAACCCATCCTACTGGTGAAGTAGGAGAGTATTTTATTCTTTTGCTTCTAAATTAAGGCTGTATCTGAGCCAGAACAGAACCACCACAGCCTTTCTGTAAAAGTTTGAACACCACAGGACCCTCAATACAATTCTACATTCTACAATTCTAACACTTCAGCTAGCTCAAGATAGTTCTGTTCCAGTCTGCACTGAAAGTTTAAAGGTGAACTATTTAAAAAAAATAGGTGGATAGCAGCAGGATGTTAGCACTAATTTTAATTATTAGGTTTGTATTAGAAAACATTCACCAAGGTATTTGTCTATATCGGGGGGAAGAAGTAGGGAGTAGGAAGTCCTCTTAAATCTAACTAGCATGAACATTTCTAGGGAAGACCAAGCCAAAGATTATCTGTTGCAAGGATTTCCAAAAAGATCTGTGAGACATCTCTCTTCAGATACTTCTGAAATTGTCTCTTCATCATCCCTGAAGCAGAACAGCTCTACCAGTGAAAGCAACAGTGAAGATATTTGTGTAACGTGGCCATCAGACACATTGCCATCATACACCCCCCATACTTGAAGCAAAATTAGCTGCAGAGAGAGACCTGACCATCCTCCTCAATCAATATTCTCAACCATGGTTTAACTGCTTGAATAGATACTAGAATCCACTTGACTCAGAAGCAACCAATTTTGATATACTTTATGAAATTTGCTTTCTAGTGCTCTTTCCAAAACAGATGCTGCTAAGAGTTTGACTCTTTATAATATCAACCAACCAGTTTCGATACAGGGTTGTATCAGGGTCATACCGACCCGAATCCCATTACAATAATAAATTATTTTCTCAGTGCCGACAGAGTCTAAATGACCTTTACAAATTATCAAGCTGGGATAAATACGTATCTGCAAAAATATTATCCTTTGTTCTTGTTCAAGTTATGGGCTTTCCAGTGAGAGTGATATAACTGAACGTGCACACTACAGCAAAGAGCATGTAGCCATGCAAGAAGTTCCCAAGTTGTTTGATGTATTTGGTGCAGGTGATAAAAATATGGCTCCAAATTTACTTCATTGTGTGAAAATAGAAGATACTATACGAGTTTTCTTTAAAAGCAAACAAATGTAATGCCTGTGAAAGAAAAAGGCTGGCAATTTGGAAGCCGAATGCTGACTTACAGATGGAAAGACCTATTAGATCATTCATTTCCTCTCTTTGCCAAGACAGGAGCAGTTCCTAAAGAACATTTCCTACTCTTCTGCCTAGTCTAATTTTAATAACGTAAGTACTGGAGTTTCTATCACTTTCCTTAAGATTCTCTTCCAGACAAACACAGCTTAAGCTCAGCAAATCCTCCTTTTTAAGAACAGCGTGGAGACTGGCATATACAGACAGGGGGTATTAAGCCACAAAACTGGATTGAGACCGGGCGTTCAGTGCTGGGCAGGGTGTGGGTAGCTGAAGAACGAGCTGTCCGTGGGCTGATCACTGATCAACGTGCTAGCTGTAACAGGCACGCGTGTGATGCCTACGCAGCCACTCCTTGGCATTCATCTGCCCATAACCACGGCCTAGCTGGGTACATCAGCTAGACTCATAACGCAAGATTTATTGTTCTATTTTAGGTGCTTCGAGATGGGATGAATCATGCCTTGAAAGTGGCTGTTTCTCACTGCTGGCTTTGGAGAGAATCAGTGAGCAGGGTGAGATGTAGACAACCGTGGCGTGTATGCCTAGGGGTGTGTTACAGAGCTGAGGCTCAGCTCGGCTGCCCCCTGGGAGCTTGGGTGCTGCCTTCATGTAGGCAGCCAACTGTGTGTACCTCAACTGAGGCACGTTCATTTGGAAGATGAATCCCATCCATACAATTAAAAGTGGGATGAATCTCATTCTCTGTGATCATGTTTGCATAGCTACCCTCTGCGTGCTTGCCTTCCTTAGTCCTCTCCTGTCTTGCTTTAACCAGAAAAAGGTTGAGCCCAATGGTCTTGCTGGGAACAAGAGTAAAGTGACCTTCCACAAAAGTCTGGTTCTCTTCCCCCACTGCAGTGAACTCCAAGTCTCACAAAAGAGAAAGCTTGGGAGATTAATAAATCCTTCACCAACTCTGCTATCCCCATATTGCTGGACTGCTGTGTTAGAACTGAACAAGATTTGACTTTATACTACACAAGAGAAGGAGTTGCAAGAGCCATGAAGACCAAAAGAGCTGTCGACAAGACTCCTGTGAGACTGTGACACTGAAATATGGAAAAAAAGAGACACAGAGAGAAGCCGTGACTTCCCTGCCTGAACTCTTCTTAGTTTATTCTTCTAGTTAGAATACAGCCTGCGTAGAAAAGCCTGGGGCTTTACCTTTACATAATAACTTACATTATTTATTTATTTATTTTTAATTAACCAAGCTTCTTAACAGTTTCCTTGAACGTATTTATTTAAACAATACGTTTCATTAGGTCTTCACCTGGCACATACCTACCAGAGCTCACCAGCAGAAGAGCGGGTTGAATCCCCTTCCGAGAGCAGCAACAGCTCGCAGACATACCGCTGTCAGGAGGATGCTGATTTACATAGCGTGATCAGTAGATCTGCTCTGACAGATTACGTATTTTGTATCTTTATTAACTGTGCATCATTTTCACATTCTGTTCCAGTCAGCCTGTGACAGATAACTATTTTTTAAAATCAGATCTCAAGGAAAAGAGACGTCAATGTGGAGAAATAAATACATTACTCAAGCTTCTTGAAAGTATTCGAGCTAAACGATACATCAACTTAAATTGGTGAAATCATGGCGGGGAGCTTTAAATAGAAATGTTTTTGAAGTAGAAATATCACAAAGCATTAGACATTTTATAAATCTGAGTTAAATTAGTATTAGAAAAATTATTACTGTTATGTTTTCATTACATATGGAGCTGAATCTGTCTTCCTTTGAAGTCACCAGGAATATTAACATCAATTTAATTAACTTGAAGCAAGATTTAGCCCAGAAGGAGTTATTTTACCATGAATAAAGGAGAAAATGAAGTCTGAATCTCAGCTTTTCCAGCAAGGCACTCAACTCAGATCCACAGAGATACTGCGATACCTATCTCCCACTAGACAGGAAATAGGCAAGTAAATATATTTAAGAGCCTGGATCTCATTATCCCTGATTCATATTGAACACAAAAATATTCACCATTTCCCCAGACAGGTGAATAGTAGGTACAGCAATGGGAGAAAACAGCAATATAAAAAGAGTATTATAAAAAAGGGTAGCTCAACCTCTGCTGCTGTCAGGGCTGGATTTGGTTTTTCAAGGTTCATTGAGAATGATGGGAACTTACTGCCACTATTTAATAGTTATGTTCTATCAACATAACTACGTGTTAGCTATTAACATACCAGCAGAGGATGGTGTTCAGTTCTGGACTTCGTTTGGTGCTTCCAACAACCACCTCCTCTGAAGAGACACAGACTGGCTGGCTGGGATCACTCTGCAGGACAGGGCCAGCAAAGGTGCCACCAGCCGAAATATTTGATTTAAACCGTGGGTGACATTCTGATCTTAGTTATACCAGTGTTAATCGGAGGCACAGCGGTGGTAATAGGATCAGAATCTAGCTCAGTGTCCCTGTAAAGACTGTGGTCGCTCACTGGACTGTCTCAGATTACTAGCAGATTACTCCAGGTCTCAAAGAAAAACTATAGCATTGCCAGGACAGCTTTCAATTACCAGACTTTATTTTAGGCATTATATAGGTTTCTGCATGCCAAGGTGACACAGAAATATCACTGAAATGTTTTACCAGTTTCCAGAAAATTATACTAAGTGAGTGAAAAGAAACCCCCCGGCCCCAAATTGGATAATCTTTTTCAGAAATGAGATTGTGCCAAAAAAAAAGCCTCATTGTCTTTCATTTGCACTTTGTCTGTGCCTGGAACTTGATTTGATCCAGATATTATTTAAATTCTGTAATCACAACATAGCTCTAGTTTTTTTCATTTGTGTATTTCACAAGTCTTCCATTACTTGGAAAATTTTTTAAAGATAAACTGTGAACTGTGATCTTTCTCAATTTACTTTCCTCATGTATGGTGTTCAGGGAGGCGATTCTGTTCACACACAAGTTTCTGGCCCACTTTATTCCCTCCCACTCAAAAACCCGCTAAATGAACCATGGCAGGAGATTTTCCTTGAGATCCTAAAATGTTACCTCAATGGAGCCTGAGGTTCAAACTCAATTGCTACAGAATAAACCTTGCAGGGTGTCCAAGCTCTGCAGATTTCAAGGAACACAGACTCTTAGAGAATCAAGAAAAGGGCACAGCAAACTCTTCAGAGGTTCTCTGTCTCCTTGGTGGGCCTCACCTTGAATTCACCGAAGCTGTATTAAAAAGATTCTTTGTAGTCAGGGATCTCGGATTCTCCTTTGCTTTGAGCAAACACTGTAACTCCATAGCTACTAAGGCTTTTTACTGATTTGCTTCAAACTTTCTAGAACAATTATACCATAGGACATAGAGATGTTATGTGACAGGAAACAGGAGATGCATTATCTTGGTGAACTGAGGAGTGGGTCCAAAGCTGGACCCCCTCCTCCAGGTGTGGCCTCACCAGTGCTGGGTGGAGGGGAAGGATCACCTCCCACGACCTGCTGGCAATACTTTGCCTCATGCAGCCAAGAACTGCATTTGTGTTCTTTGCAGCAAGGGCACACTGCTGGATCACGTCCAGCTTGGTGTCTACCAGGACCCCCAGAAAAGAAAGAAAAAGAAAAAGAAAAAGAAAAAAAAGAAAAAGAAAAAGAAAAAGAAAAAGAAAAAGAAAAAGAAAAAGAAAAAGAAAAAGAAAAAGAAAAAGAAAAAGAAAAAGAAAAAGAAAAAGACAATCTTCCATGTGAGTAGTCCGTGATCTCAAGATGTCTGCTTAGCTGGCAAAACACACATCCTCCTTAGTGAAACATTTTCTGAGCATTTCAGTCATACTGAAGCAGAAGTGTCTGTATCAAATCCACATTCTAGGTTACTAGAATCCAGCTGCAACACAGTGTTGTTGTTGTGTTTTGTTGTTGCTGTTTGGTTTTTAATGATATTTTAAGCACCATTCGGAATGTAGATGAGGTGTCTGTCCTAAAAAAAAAAAAAAAAAAAGCTTTATCAGTAAAATACTTCCAGAAGACAGCAAAGCAGCTAAGTGGCCTTATTTTAAAGCAAAACAAAAATATCTTATACAGACTCTGCAATTTTGTGGAGCTGCTGGGATTGTTTTTTAACGTAATCTGTTTCTTATAACTACTATGGGTAAAAAAGCTACCACTATATATGAAAGAATAATCCTGCAGCCGCTTTAAGAAAGTGCCTGGTCAGAGTTCCTAGTGAGACTGGCAGTGTGGCTTCTTAGGGACTGTCTGGGCATTGGTGTCAGCAATCAGTAAGGTAAAAGCATTAAAAATATGTTCTCACTGCAAGCATAGACAGAGACCAATAATTTAGGAGACTTACATAAAAAAAAAAAAATGGATCTTCTAACCTCCATATTTAGCTTTTTTACCTATTTCTTTAATTTTGATTTTTACCTATCCAGTCACCACTGCTGGTTTGTCCTTGATGAGGATAAAATATTTCGATTCTGAATGCAGTCTTCATGAAATAAGCTACGAAAAGCAAGTAGCTGTGAATGAGACTACAGCGTGATTACTCTACATAAATTTGGGAGCTCTTTAGTGGTACTCACCATCCCCACTAAATACACCTGGGAAAAGGACATTAAGAAAATTCTTGCAGCGGTGATCCAAGAAGAGGTCACCTTTTGCCAGGTGGAATATAAAAATAGATAAATTATAAATCAGCCAAAGGTGCAGAATATTTACAGTTGTCTTAAACCTTTAACCGTAGCTATCACACCGATCACTTTACAACCTGCTTTGCCTAGGTGTAATTTATTCACATTATTTTGTCATGAAAATCACAAGAGACACAAGTTCCATCAAAGCAGGAAGGAGCTGGCAGCAAACCCAGAACCACATAAAGATGCTGAGGATGGGATCCAGTTGCCCGTAAGCCTCTAACACCATTTTTGATGGTCTCGGGGCTATTTAGGGATAGTCTGTGTGCTGCCTACTACCACTTGGGGTGGCACTAACCTTCTGCAAGCCCTGTGCCCTACCTGCCAGGCCCCCTTGGCTGTCCCTGGCATCCTAGGGCATTTCTAATAGCAATGGTCGCTTATCTCCGAGTATGGGATCTCACCCTGAACATTTATTTTCAGCAATACATTTTGGCTGCGTGTTGAGGGAAGAGTCCTCACATATGGGTGGCTGGGAAGACCAAGAAAGAAATCAATACATGGCTGCAGTTAGGAAATCCAACCCCGTAAAATGAACACTAGTCAGCTGTCCTTGCTTCTAGAATATATATATACATGTATATATATTTAATTTCACCTTCCTTCATCTTCCTGGAATTACTAACAAAACAGAACAGGATTTCTTTTTTCTCCTTTCCTTTCACAGCCACTTGGGGCCATGTATCCCTGAAAGGCGCTGTCCATCAGAGATTGCAGTCTGCCTTGTGCAGTTCTCGGATATATTTAAATCTTCCTTTACCCTTCAAAGGCTGGTTGAAAGAAGTGTTAGGTCATTATTTCAGGCTGTAGCTTAATACTTAGGTTTAACGGCATACGATCTCTCTCCAGCCTTCACCAAAGACCTTCATTCACTGAAGGTCAAGGTATTAAATGCTATTTTAAAACACACGCCCAGCAGTGAAGAGTTAAAAATAGACTTCTACGAAAACGTCCAGTAATTGGTTAAACCTTGTTAGCCATCACATGAAGATGATAACTCCTCCCAGGAAAAGACATAGCAAAAGCAGCTTTGACATGGGTTTATACTTAGAAGAGCAGCTGCAGGCTTACTGGGAAGGCGTTCACAATATAGGCTCGTGGACAATTAACAGAAAAAAAAAAAAAACAAAACACAGATTGATTCTGCAAAGGAAGGGAAGGAAATAAAAGATTTTTTTTTTTTTTTCCTTTCCTCATCATGGTCTGCAAATGAATTCCATGGATTTTCTACTTTGGAACAATCACCAGTAGGGAGAAAACCTCAAAGGATGGAGCTGGGAAAGGCAAAGCTGCTGCGAACTGGTCTCAATGCTTTATATCAAGCCATCCACCCCGTGCATGGAATCGCCTGGACGGATGGGAAGCAAGTGGTGCTGACTGCCTTGTACTACCAGAGCGGAGAGCTGAAGTTTGGAGACTCGAGCGTTGTCGGTCAGTTTGAACACGTGCATGGGCTTTACTGGGGCCCGTGTTGCTCTGCAGAGATGCCAGCTCTGCTCGCTGTTCAGCACAAAAAGCACGTCAGCGTTTGGCAGCTGGGCTGCAGCGCCGCCGAGAAGAACAAACCCTTGGTTTCTCAGACCTGTGAAATTGGGGAGCCATTTCCACTGCTTTCCCAGGGCTGCGTGTGGCACCCGAAACAGGAGGTCTTGGCTGTGCTTACGAAGAGAGACGCTTCAGTCTTGCACGCCGTTCGTACGGACAATAGTAGAGTTAAGGCAGACATCAAAAGCAGTGGGCTTATTCACTGCGCTTGCTGGACGAAGGATGGCAATCGTTTGGTAGTCGCTATAGGCAGTGCCCTGCATTCCTATATTTGGGATGATGCTCAGAAAACTCTAAACGTCTGCTCCTTTTGTCCAGTCTTCGATGTGGGAGGTTATATCTGCGCTATGGAAGCCACGCTGGATTTCCAAATTGCTGTAGCTACCGAGCTTCCTTTGGATAACATCTGCGGCTTGAACGCGGGCATTACGTTTGATATGCCATCTGCAACTGAAACTGGCTCTTTAGTCTCACAGTCTATGGTGTTTGGTGATGAGGAATACTCCATGGACCTGCGACGAAGGTCCACAGATTCAGACAGGTCAGGCACTGTCGATTCAATAGCTTCTTCTTCGTCGGGACCTATGGACTTAACCCACATCCTTGCAAACCACCGGCGGTCTGATCCCGGTCCTCTCATTACACTGAAACGCAAAGACTCTGCAACAATAAATGGTCAAGATTCTTCCTACCTGATCTTGGTGACTTTTGAGAGGAAGGTAACCACCACCAGAAAAGTCACCATCCCAGGTATTCTGGTTCCTGACATTATGGCTTTTGACCTTCGAGCTCAGATTGTGGCAGTAGCCTCTAACACTTCTAACATTGTTTTGGTGTATTCAGTGACCTCTTCCTGCATGCCCCATATTCAACAAATCCAGCTGGAAAAAAATGAAAGACCAAAGGGCCTGTGCTTTTTGACCGATAAGCTCCTGTTGATCCTCATCGGGAAGCAAAAGTTCCCTGAGCCTAACTTCATTCCCTCATCGAGTTCAGACAGGTACGTGATGCGCCTGATGGCCAAAGAACTGATGCTGGAAGAGGATTCTTCAGCTCTGCCAGACACTAAGCAGCACATGCTTTACAGCTTTGTATCCTCTGTGAACATACCTGGAAAAAGAAAGTTCTTTGAAAATCTTGCCACAGAAGACCAAGGTCCAAGCAGGGAGCTGTTGATACCGAGAAGCACAGTTATTCAGTCTCCTAGTGGCAGGAGAAGACTCCTTGAAGAAGTGAAGAGCCCCAGTTATGAGCAGAGCTCTTCCTCAAGCGTTAGCGACCTGGATGAGAAAAAGCTCCCAGGTGACGCCTCCATTGCCTTGGAAAATTTGGATGCTGAACCTACCAATCGCTCAATGGCTCTTCTTGGTTTTGGAACACCTGCCAGGCCTTCCAGTAGACCAGCTTCCCCTAAAGTGCAGTTCAGCGTGATCCAAGAAACATCGAGCTCTAAAAATAACAATTTGCCAAGTGAAAGAGGAATGAGTCACATATCCAGAAATTTAGAGAGACTTTGCGGCAGCTTTAACGAGTTACAACTGAGTCTTTCGGAAATAACAGACCTCGCTAAAAATGGGAGAAGGGTATCTTTAGCCTACCCGTGTTCACAGGAACCGCCAGTTGTTCGTATCACTTATCAGGTAATTTTTTCATCAATTTACAAATATTGTGATAAGCCACTGAACTTTAAAACAATATTTTATTTATATAGCTTTAGACCAAGAGGATGCAGTTTAATTCTTACCAACCCATGAGAAATGCAACCTGAGGTTGGCATCGAGCTTAATTTAAAATGGTATTTTGTCACTGAAACAATAACTAAGACTAACGTGGATTAGAGGATACATCATGCGGGAGATCTGTGTATTTTCTTTGCAAAACTTCTAAGCAAAACTGTCATGGATAGTAGCTGACTTTGTGTGCCTCTATCAAATAAGAGCACAAAGACACGTGGCTAGGTGTACAACAAGGTTTATGTGTTAGTTTAGTGTAGAGAGGAGCCTGTGAGTAGCCATCTGTAGGCATCCCCACCAGAAACCTATTAAATTCAAACCTGAGCTCAAATCCAAAGTTTGAAGGTAGCTAGACTCTCATGATGGCTGAAACAAAGTACTGAATATCAACTTGGAGAAAATTCAGGTGGGAATGATACAAAGCTGACTTATTTCTACTTCAATATCTCACTTTTAATCTTTACACAACTGGACACAATCAATTTGCAAAAAGTGTTATCACTACAAATTTTTCAGAAAAATTATCTGCCAGTATGCAATTATCATTTCATTAAATAAATAGATGAATATCAAATCCCCATGTTCCTATCCCACCCTTATTTTAACAAAATTCCTGCTGGCTTCAATAAGAATTTCAACTAAGGAACAAAGGCTGTGCAATTATTTCTTGTGTTTATTCTTAGTATCATTACCAGTAATACCGATATTATATTGATAATAGTTTGCTCATCCTGATTCTATTGGCATCGCTGCTAGAACCAGGGTTCCTTTCGGGATATTGATGCCAGTTGCAAATGCATTCTCTGTTGCAAGATAAGCAGAGTCAACTCAAGTGATACATTAATTTCATAACGCTGCTGCTGCAGTATGTATTTCTTAGACAAATTTGACTCACGGTTGTACAATAACAACCTCCTTTTATTTGATAGGGATCCGTATAGACGTCTAAGCACCCTTCCTTGAACACTCATTAAGGGAATCGTGACTGATTTAAACATATTCATTAATTGTTAGCAATTATTTACTTGGCATTTTAGCAGATGATGGTATGCTAAGTACATTGGATAAAAGCAAAGCTTTTGATCTGAATTAGTCAATAATTTAACTTGGATATATTATACAAATTCTGGTTAAAAAAAAAAAAGTCTATTTTAAATAATTTAGGATTTTATTTAGCAAGAATCAAGATCTTCTGTTCCCCGGCATGTTCGAATTAATTCTCATTTCTTAATATAAATCAACTTCTTTATTTAACAAGTAGCCCCTTTTTCTTGGATTTGATTGGATTAACCTTTCCAAAGAGAAGTTCTGATTGTGACACCTAACATTAATCTAAGATCTGAAGTCAACGTGCACGTGTTGGCTTACACAAGCAGTAAGAATTAATTTTCCTGATTTCCTATTTGGGAATAAATAAATAATAATAAGCAATAAAACTAGTGTGCCTAAATTATTGCCAAAGTAACTAGATTTAAAAAGGAAGTCTCTTATTTATCTAAACAGGTTAATTTCACATTGAGTCAGCAGAAAGCCCCTCTAGTACTACACTATAATGACTCAGAAAATGCCACTTGATGTCTTCCCAACACATAGATCTTCTGGGTAAGTCTCACATCTAATGCCCTGAGTAGTTCAGCCCCTCGTCTGAAATCCAGCAGCATCACATAATGATGCCAAAAAATAATGAAAAATAGACTGATGGCAAAAAGGCCTCCAGACAGACGGGGAAATATTTGCTTCATAGGCAGCTGATAATTTTCTCAGAAGATAAGTTCTTTTAATTAATTTGGATTCAGACATCTGAACCTTGCTCTTTCTGCAGGAGCTGAGGAGCACCCTGCGAGCTCAGGGACCAGCTGGGCTATGAGTTCCAGCCAGGCTCTGTGTTCACGGTGCAGAAAGTCAGGAAATAGCTTTATTGCCATATGAAATAAATATCAGCCTGTGGAAAAGACTCTAAATTTTAGGAGCTGCAGTCCGGTCAATAATATGGCCATTATCTGGAAACTTCTTGGGTCAGGTGTTTGTGCAACCCCCAGCACAGCAGAGGCTCAATCTTGATTGAGAAATTTTACCGTAAAGTAGAATGAGCAGTACTACACAGCCATATACATTAAAAACATAAAAGTTTAAAGCATAATAGATAAAAATATAGCAATGATTAACAGGCAATGACGAACACTGCTGTGCAGCAGCGTTACTGACGTACATAAAGATTCCAGATCTGCTTAGAAAACTGTAATATAAACCAGAATGCGTATTGCTTAATTATTCAGAATATCTTCTTACTGAATAGCCTTCAAAACCTTTATTCTGTTAGTGCTGGCCTGCCCACAACTTCTCTGAAGTCATGTCCATGCAGCACTACTGGAATTTATATTCTGCGTAGCCCACAGCCATAAAAGAAAAACACGATCACTCACACTTCGGAAATGTCACTGCACTATCACTTGTGTAATAGCAGCCAGCCACCAGAGGTGATTTGATCATTCAACCCTGAAAAGCAAATATTATTGCTCTTTCATCACACACAGACTTGTGATTCAGGCTAGTGTGGGAGGGCAGACAGACAGACACAATAAGGAGATATTATTTAACAAGGGGGGAAAAAAGAGAGAGATGAAGATCTGCCACAGATCTGTTTCTGTTTCATCTTGCAAAAAGATGCTTTTATCATCCATTTCCCCCAGAAAAGAAACAGCTGCAGAATATTTAAACTAGCCTCATTCAAAAGCTAATTAGAGTGGAAATAAAGGCAATCTGGATTTGGAAATAATGGCATTTAGGGGAACCTCTCCAGGAGGAATAAAATTCATCTTAATCTAAAGAGTATCTTAAAAACTCCTGCGTTTTGCTCACAAGCAGCATTATGTCAAAAACCTACATCACAGAAAGTATTGCCTGATTACACAGGAAATAAATATCTTTTCAGCAATTAGTCAACAGGATTTCCTTACTTCCTTTTGTTAGCATTCACCAACAATTAGATACAAGACAATTTGTACTTTTATACCTTCCTACAATTCACTATGGGAAACTTTATTGCCAAGGTCAGCTACAAAATCAACAATTTTTACACAGAGCTGGGAGATGAATTGAAGGGATCCAAACACGTGGCAATAAATTTGCTGATACAAATACATGCAGTAGAGATAAAGAAGGGGGGTGACAGTAAAATGAGCAAAGCGATAAGGAGAAAGCAGGCTGCAGCGATCAGCTATGATAAGACCACGAACCTTCTGGAAATCCAAAGGGTAATTTTGCCTCGAGTCGAGCAATAGAAAGAAAGTCATGAAAATGATGGAAGAGGAAGGCGTTATGACTGCTCCCTGGAGTAAGAAACTAGTCAGCCAGCCTGAAGTTTAGAAGGAAGAGATTTAGGATGACCATAAAAGACCTGCAGTAGTCAAGACCAGGGGTGATTAATGCAGGGATAACATTTTGAGCAAAGGGTGAGGAATCTGTTAAGAACAAATTCTGACGACAGTGTTGTGAAGGTGACCAGCAGCAGGCAAGAAGGGTTTGTAGTGGAGATGCAACACCTTTTGTTAGGCCAGATCATTTGGGTGTCAGATACATAGAGACAAATGTAAAGCCAAAAATGAAGCCAAGCTTTTGTACTGTGCAAAGTAAAGGTTTGAGTAAGCAAACCAACAAAAATCCCAAAGATCAAGGATGACAAAGGGCATGCCTTAGATGACCAGACACCTGCAACATTAGTTGCAGAGCTATTAAGAGGGAGCAAAGAGCAGAGAAATGCTAGCATCACATCACACATGTCCTTCTGCGTGCTATAAATGCAAACTGAGCTGGGATTTAAGCACCCCTGAGCACCTCAAATCTCTTCTAATTCAAACATTTTACAGGCTTACTCTTCTCTGACAGGTTACTTAGGGTTGCAGCTGGAATGTCCCACATAAGGCCATGTGAAGATGCTGAGCTGTTGAGAGCTCCACCAAAATAAAATCAGGATCCACCAGAAATCAAACCGGGATCCCAGCAGCAGAAATCAAGGGTGGAGAGGGAAGCAGCACAGGCTGCCAAAGCTCACTGGTGGTACCTGTGGTGATGATGCATGAGGCTGTGCCACAGAGCTCTCTGAGTGTTGGAAATCATAGTTCTCCTTCCTCTTCAGTGCTCCCCTGTAGCCACCGAGCTCTCTTTTCCTTGTCTTCTTGGTCAGATCCCCCACATCTATATTATTCACCAGTTTCTGGCATCCCACACGATGAATGTGGGGGCAAGGCAAAAGCGAGCTGACTAATAGGGACCGGGGTTTGGAACTGGAATTATCACAGCTCAAAGAGCTGAAATCAAGGGTTTAAGAAAAGAAAACACAGATCCAGGCAACTGCAGCCCTTATTCGTCTTGCAGTGCACAGATGTGGCTGACTAACCAGATACCTTTCCTTTATAAAGAAGAGATTATTAACACAAAGGATAGGAAGAGTATTTAAAACACTTGTAGTACAGTACAGCACTCGAAATCATGCCACGGGGGAAATTATTTGCTCAACAGCAAGATTAATATTGGGATTGGGATTAATAAAAGAAATATGAAGATGGTTAAAAAATGAGCTGGAAAGAGGACAGCAAAGAGTTCTAAATATATATTTAAAAAAAAAAATTGAAGAAATTTTCTAGTGGATTTCACATGATTGTCCTCAGGCCGATCTTAAAGTTTCATTAATAACCTGATGAGATATGCCAATAAAATCTGCTTATGGCATAAAGTCTGTAATATTTTCAGTTGGGGATCAGAATATGACACCTGTAATTTAATGACCTTCCCATCTTGAATAAGAAAAAATGGATTGAAATGAACTCATATGAAGTGCATAGTGGAAATTCCAGGATAAAAAGCAGGAATTTCTGCTATAAACTATATTCATTAGCTGGAAACAACAGAGGAAGACAAACACTTGCATGTGTTAAGTGACTGCAAGATGACAATGAATTAGGAATACGACACGTTTATGGAAAGACCAAGGCTATGGCTTGGTGAGGCATTGGTGAGGTGCATGCAGTAAGAAATGCAGGTGGGGGCAACACAGCTGTGGGGCCTCATCTGGGACAGTTTCCATTTCTAGACATCCACGTGCAGGAACAACACAAGCAAACTGCAATCAGTTACTAACCCAGGGGTAGTAAAAACGTTGTTGATTGGAGCACGTCCTGATTCACATCACTGTTTCATCAGTCGTCGAATTTAAGCTCACGAGGACGATCTCAGCATCCAGGTAGCTGTAGGCAGCGCATTTGGAAATAAAAGACAAGACGTGAAAAGGATCGGGAGGCAGAACTGGCTAGCTGCTCAGTGGGAATCCAAAAAGTTAGAAGAGACACGCTTGTTTATTGTCTGGTTTTATGGTGTATAGCACCTAATCCAGGAGCCTTTTTTGCCTCGGTCAATGATTTTCTTTGTGCTCCAAACCATGAGTTTTGAAAGACAAATTGGCAGCAGCACGACTGGCTGGCTGCAGCCCAGGAGATCCTTTGTAGGCTATAAAATGGTCAAGGGGCAGGCTGACACAGCTGAGGGAAAGCAATTCCTGAATCGATGGTTTGTTTCTGTTGGATTTGTGTTGAGGGAGGGCTGGACCTGACAGATTACAGGTGTTTGGCTGCAGAAGCTTTATCTGAAAATATCCCCTCAAGTATGTGAAAATACAGTTGTTTATTCTGTGATTAACGTGTTCTTAATCCACCAATAAACTTTGGTTTAAAATAAGACAACCAGCAGAAAGAGCTTTTAATATGAAAATTAATATGAAGTCTCTGGCTTCAGCAGGAGATAAACAGCGACACAACAAAACCAGAGGTACATATTTTAGTAAGTGGTGGATTAAATTAAAATTTGGCTAGAAAATGGTCTTTTATTCAACACATGAAAATGGCAAGTACTAAGGTGAGTGAATCTCTCAAGGTCGATCTCTGTGTAATGGTTTGATCTATAAAAAGGGAATAA
This sequence comes from Aythya fuligula, assembly GCF_009819795.1. Lineage (NCBI taxonomy): Eukaryota > Metazoa > Chordata > Aves > Anseriformes > Anatidae > Aythya > Aythya fuligula. The sequence continues at coordinate 111,777,463 of NC_045561.1, read as the reverse complement.
AAAGAGTTACCTACCTCTCAAAAGAGCATTAAGTTAATTCAGTTAATATATGTGATGTGAGGGAACATATTCCTCAAAGAGGAACGTTATCGTTACTTAAACCCACCATTAAACGAAAAGAGGCTAAATATTTAGAAGATTGAAACTGAATGATCCTGGACCTGACCGAATTTTTCAGCAGAAAAAAAAATAAAATGTAAATGTGATCAAGTTTATCATTATAAACAGAAGTACAGAACAAAGAGAGAACAGCTAATATGAATGCTCAAAAGTGATGAAAGACAAACACCTCTGAAACTTAAGCTTTGAGGTCTGTACTTGAAAAACTGTAAAACCGTGGGTTTTACAAAAGAGATGCCATGTAGGTTTTTATGCACAAAAATGTTTTCAACTTATAATACCCATCAAAATTGTAACTTTAAAGGCTAAGTAGAAAGCACACTAGAACAAAGTCATCCTAAATATACATTTCCATGCAGTGGGTTTCAAGTCAACAGAGACATTGCTAGACCACTTTCTGATTATTCTTGGGTTGAAGGATATCTGCATGAAAAAAAGGAACTGCTTGGGTCAAGGCAATGAACCTGTCTCAACTGACAGTCATCTTTTTTAATAATCCATTAACTGAGTTACAGGTTTGAATAAACTCTGGTATTTCAGCCTGAGATCAGGGAAATGAAGTGGTTTTCAGATGTACTAATCCACAACACACAGCAGGCAAATAGCATCTTGGGAATGTAAATGCCAAGCTGACAGTTCAGCCCATTGAGTTTTAAGTCTGTTTAGGTTCAAAACAATGTGGTACTTTGTAATTTGAAGTGACCTAAAAATGACAGTTCTCTTATATAGCTATAGCTGTAATAAGAAGCTACTCTAGGTTTATGACTAAGAAAATGATATTTCTTTGACTAAGGATTCTTTTGGTATTTCCCCATTAATTGCACAACAACAAATTTCTGGCTGTTTTGAACAGGCAAAGAGATGAGGAAACCTTTGAAAGTTGGGTGAAGTTTTTAATGGAAAGATATTTTTACAGTTCTTACACCTTCTATCAGTCATAATATATAAATAAAAAACAAGCTGATAAAAATATAAAAACAACAACAACAAAAAAAAATACTTTATCTGCATGGCCAAATTAAGAGAGTTTGGTAGACACTCTGACTTACAGAGTTCAGTGTTGTTGCACGAGAGCATACATACCATGTACAGAACAACTGAAGTGATTGTTTGGTTTAGAAAAGTTGTTGCACAGCAAAAAAGCACGTGCTCACTGGGAGAGTCAAAAGACAGCACAATTAGAAATGAAAAGACAATCATTAAAAGAGATGTGTTTAGTCAAATGTCAGATTACGAAGTACAGAAATAGCAGATGCAGTTGGGAACTTATTCAAACATAATTTTGTATCAGAAAGGAAGATGCAAGGGTATAAAGTTAGATGCAGACAGGGTAGGACAAGAAAAGGAGTTAGCACAGACGACTTCTTTTCAAGATGTTCTAAAACATTAACTTGGATCCCTTCTAAATGTACAACACAGAACAGTTTTATGGTCACTGGGGGAGTTTTCATGTTACGATTGACTTTCAAAAGATATCAGATGGGAAATTGCAAATGCAAATCCATACTCACTCCATAACACATAGAATGAATTAACTCCACTGACAATATTAACAATATATTTTTGTGGTCCTTGCACTTTGTAGTAACCTGAATGGCAGAACACAAAGGTGCCAATTCTCAAGACCAGATAAACTTCTCGAGTGCCACCTGGAGTATGCCATGTTTATATTCAAACACATATTTTTTAGGGAATGTTAGAACTTCCAGAGCAGTAGATCCATATATTCTCTCTCTATCAATAGAAAAAACACCCTTACATGTATGATTCCCAAGCCACTTTGCTACAGCAGCTTTCAGGGAGACTGTCTCTATGCACAGCCTCTCTGCAATCCTCTGTGCCAGAAATGGCATTTTACTGGGGCGGAATAGCAGAACAATGAGTATCGAAACACCCACACGTACAGCCCAAACTGAGCAGAACCCAAAGCAGTTGCTTTGGTAGCACAAGACTTAAGCAACTTCCTTGTAGGCATGAAATATTCCCTTCCACTGAACTGACCCTTGAGCCAGAAAGACCCAATGGCCACAGGAACGTGGGGCCTGATGTATTTTATATGAAGGGGTGATGCAGTTTGTGCCACATAAGCACAAAAAGCAAAAGCCAAAGAGGCATGTGCCTCTTTCCGTGGGTCTCTCTGCCTCAAATTGTACTCCACAGTTGTGCCATCTCTAAACTGTAGCAATGACAGAGAAAGGAAATGCAAAATAATGAAAGAATTGAAAGGACTGAGAACAGGGGAATGGTTAAAAGGATTCAGGTAAAACAGCTAAGCCTTTAACAAGATCTTTTCTTTTACATATATGTGTTTGAAGAAATGTTTTTCAAATGGAGCAGTAACTGAAGAAACAAAAGATGTTCTCCTCTGTGATGGCAAGATCCATTTGAATTTAGTCCAGCAGCTGTTTGATCTGCCCATTATTGAAATGAAACATGGTATGTTCTTTTTATTTCTGGTATCTGGTTTCAACTGAGATTTTTAGTGTAAATGAGGCATTTGTGGTAATTACCCCATGCTGTAGCAAATGCAGATAGCTAAATTCACTTAAATGCTAAGTAATTGCAGAACTACCTATTACCAGAGTAGTATGTTGGATGCCGTTGCAGAGGAAGGTTGAGAAAATAATCAGTCCACTGGGTTATCTGGAAATAGAAATACTTCCTTCCAAGCCCTTTTGGCATTCTGCCTTGCCCATCGTCACAAGTGTGTCCCACACCTGACAGTGAAGAGGAGGTTGGAGGAAAAGTCATTCTCACAATGTGATAGATGTACCATGCAGCATTTGGGACTATTTTAATCTAAAATAAACAGCAGTGCTCGATGTTCTGATTTGTCAATCCCACATTTCTAACACCACTGCTTTGTAAAGACAGAAGTGGCCAGGGAAACCTAGGCCCCCACTTTCTCTTATCCATTTCTCTACAGTGCTTCTGATGGCTTTTCTCATCACAGCCTTATTATACAATGACCTTAAGGTACACGGTACTTGGCTGCAATTATGATCTCCTTGCTTTGTTTCTGCACTGAGGGATCCACAAATAACTTTGTCTTGGCCTTTGTCTTAGCCCCTGACAGGCTGAGACACGCTGGCTTCATCAGAAGACTTTGTTTTATGAGAAATTAATTCAACTTTTGGTGAGATCAAAATGAAAAGGACAGTAGTAATGTTAAAGTGTTCTAAATAATGAGAGTTACGTACCAGGCTGATATATACCAGGCTAACTGATGAAGCTAGAACTGATGGCTACATACGTGCCCCAGCCCAGGGAGGCTGCCTACCTCCCAGCCACATTGGGACATTTCGGTTTTTCCCTGGCCTACAGGAGTTGTTCCAGCAGCTAATATGGATATGCAGGATATGCAGATAACGAGTATATGCAGGTTTTGTACTTTTGTCAGCAATTTCTCTTGCCTGTGTAGTGCAGTGGAAGCAAACACAAAGCCCTCCACGTGCTGCAGAGGCCGGAGCTCTTTCCCAACAGGCTTCTGCGATAGCACACTGCAGCTTTGCAGGGTGAGGAGGACACATTTTTGGCTCGTACTTCCAGTTCTTGATTTTGGAAATGAATACCTACAATGAGCAAAGAGGTTTACAATTCAGTAGGAAAACAATAAATAATGGGCCAGAGAAAACGTATTTTCTGCTCTGTGGAATAGCTGAATATTCACTTTGCAGAACTCTGCTCTTCAATGTCATGCATTAGACCTGGGAGATATCCAAACAACATCTCAGAATCATGCTAACATGACCCCTGCATGCACAGTACACTGCTTCGTGTTGCAGAAATTGAGCCTGTTTGTTGGCTGCAAGAAGAAAGACTGAATGAAAAATCCTTCTGAAACTCACCAAAATCCTGCAAAAATTGTCAGGTTGCAGACAGAGGTAGTTATGCGGCTCTTTTTGCAGTCATGACCAGGTGAGGTTTATGTTCCTCAATCTTTCCTTTGCCACAGGACATGAATATTAAATTTGATGTTTAAAAATATCACTCCCATCCTTTAATGCTCTATAATTAAAGGGGACATAATGAAAAGTGTGCTTGTACTGTGGTGATAGCCCAGCATTTTTTAACTATGAACCTAAAACTGAATGCATTGAAAAAAAAAAAAGAAAAAAGAAAAAAAAAAAAAAAAAAGCTTATAACTGCAGACCACATTCATACCCACAGCAAGGCTATTAGGATCACAAGAGTTATACGAGCAATGAACTTGCCCTCATCATGTGTGCATTAAGCCCAGGACCGTAATACCATTACCTGGGCTAAATATAGCCTGCCACATAGCGCCGTGGTGTTAGCGCACACAAGGCTCTCTTTTCTGCAGGTCATCGTGCCAATAACTGTGCATAGCAGAAGGGAATTGCATTCAGCACAAGGCTTTTCTGCCTTCAGTGGATTTTGGGGTGAATGCTTCAAAGCAACGTTACCAACTGCACAGAGAATTTCAAATATTTCATTGGGTGGAAATAAAAAGCCTTAGGAGTATGACAAAAGAGTGTGCTTTATCAATTTGACCGATAATATCAACTGGGACAGCAGAGTTTCCACTTCTAGGCCCACCATTTACAGAATCTGAAGACTGTCCAGAATTAGAAAGACAGTATTAAGAGGAGAAGATTAAAGCTTCATGGTTTGGAATGACAAGCTCCTTATGATGTAACAGGTGACATGACAACTTGGAACAGCGTTGCAGCCCAGAGAGGTGCTCTGTTAATAGTATAAGGGAGATTTGCTTTGTCCAGTAACGTGGTTTGTTACAACTGACAGAAATTAAGCATGGCTTTCCGTTCCTTTTTTCCATCTTCTTTTTCCATCTGCCTTTTCAAAACTCAATCTTATCTCCCCAAATTAAAAATGTGAACAATAAAACATAACAAGGCTTTCTTTAGCTCAGATCCCAGCCAATGGCACTGCTCAGTAATGACAGGATCCTATGCTCTAAGAAAATGCGTGACACAGGGGCTCCCACAATGCTTACCAGCTGCTACAGTGTATTTTCTTTTATTTTTTTAATTTCCACAAAATGCCAAATCGAACAACAGACAAACAGAAAGTTCACTATTTTGTTTAACAGCTGTAAGATCCAGTCCAACAGGAAACAGATGATTCACTAGAAAAAAGAAAAAAGAAAAAAAAATTATATATAGCTTCATTTGCAAGCTGACTTTCAAAGGAAGGTAAAAAACAAAGTGTAGGAGGCTACATTTATTTTCTGCTTCTGTGTAATACAGAGAGTGATCCTGAATGATTTTAGTGTCTTTGTCATTTAATCTTGCCTCCTTTTTTTTTTTTCTTTCCTAAAAGGAAACAGATTTAAAATGTTATTCAGGTTCTGTTCATTCTCTTCTTATGTAAAGTTTTGATTAATAATTAAAGGACAATGAATTTTATTATATCAGCTTTTATAAATCAGCTTTTTAAAATCATGATATCTTCTGGAAACCATCTCCAAGGTGTAACTTGTTCCATTTGCGATATGAAATTGTAAACATACTGAACAATCTTGGTTTAGTGAAGGAGATGGAAATCCCAAATTCCCTTTAGAGCCAACACAGCACAAGCATTTTCTTTACCATTTTTTTTCCATTTTTATGATCTCTTCATCATTTGGGAAGAGCAGATGAGCAAAAGGGATAAGCAGAAGTAGATGTCACTGGAACAAAAGTTGGCACGGAAAGGCTGGCTGAGTTTTCAGAAAATGGAGATACTTCGGTTTATCAGAGCTAGCAAAGAGATGCTTGGCTTTTCAACATAACCTAAATAAGGGATAAAATGCCTCAAACTCTCAAGACCTTTTGTTTAGCTTCCCTTTGCATTTACACATAAGTGTGTTTGGCATGGACTGCCAGATCTTACTGTTGTTAACATGACAAGGTTTTGGTGTACAAAAGGGAAGCGTGCTCTGCTCACGTGCTGGATGGCTTCTTAAAATGTGTTTGTGCGCTTTTAACCAGAGCCATACGCTCATTGCCTTTTTTTGCTTCATTTTTGTAGGCTCCTCTTGGATTGTGCTCACTGCAGACAAGGACGGCTTCGTGCCATTAATATTCAAAGCAGCACAGGAGATAATCATAAGGGATGGAACTGACAGTTCGGAAGTCTGTGGAGGGCACTCCTACAAAAAGGGCAGCCTAATGCAGCCTCCCAGCAGAGTGACATAATTGCTCAACAAAACCCACTAACAATCCTTTTTTTTTTTTTTTTTTTTTTTGTCTGAAGCAATACAGAAATGTTCTGCAGTGTCGGAAACTGAACGACTAGGAAGCTGTCTTCACTACTTGCAATATATTTTAACTGTAAAATCTGTGATATGGTTACACACTAGCTAAGTCCTAGGGTTGGCTGGACCCTGATGGTTTCTTCGGAAGGATCAGACCTAGTCTGAAGTTTATCAGCACTGTTGTTGCATATCAGCACTGTTGTTTAGCATAATGTTAATAACGTTATGCTAAAAATCATGCAGTAAAAACAAGTCTGGCTAATCCAGGAGTACAGACTCCACAAAAGCAACCAAATGTTTTTTGTTGCAGGAGAAAATGCAATTAAAGAGCATTTATGTTGAGGAAAACTGGGGAGGGAAATGAGAAAGGAAAGCACTTTTAGGCTCTCTTTGCTGTTCCAGTGGGTCCCATGGAAACCTGCAATGTTTTCAAAAATGCATAATTCTAACACAAAAAACGTTCAACTACTAAAATGGCTGCATCGCTGTCTCACTTACACAGCATGTAGATTTATACACACATGTGGAAGAGAAAGAAAAAAGCCTTGCCAGGTAAATTAAGGATCAAAGGCACTGAATGTAAATTTCATTTGGCTACATGCAGATGTCTACACCAAACTTGCCACCTAGACTCCTGTAGGATCAGTCCTAAAGCCAAAAGCACTCCTACAGCAGATCACTTGTGTCCTACTGTAGATCTCTAAAAGTGATCGTGGTGAACCATCCCTATTCAGTCAGTCATTAAGTGCCTACTCCATGCCACTGCCTGCAAAGCGAGCTCGTGTGACTGGTCTGAATGCAGACATTTGCATGTAGTCAGAGGGATCCCACCCTCAGAGACAAGGGGTAACACCAACACATCTGAGGAGCAGACAGGCAGATTTGTGGAAATTCAGCCTTCGTGACTACGGTGTAACGGAGTCACAAAGGAGTAACGGAGGAGTAACGGAGGAACTGAGGGAACTCCTGAGGGAACTCCCAGTCTTCTCATCCTGTCAATGCCATGAGATGAGTAAAGTGTTGTGAGCAGCCACGTGGGTGAGGTGCAGCATCTCCTACTGCTGCATAGGTCCCTGCAGAAAACACACGAGGTGTACCTGCTTCATCCTGTACAATCAGGGAAACATAAAAGGGATGAGGCATTTAATCTACTGTTAAGACTTATTTGTCATTCTATGTGTTTTGGGTCTTGTTAGTGCTATGGGAGAGTCTTTTTTCCCTCCTGGGAACCATGTCAAGCCTCACAGTGCAGAGACACCCTAAAATCCAGGTGTAATACCTCACCCTGTACCAGTCCTGGATCAGTAAGGCAGGTCTATGATCTGAAAGCACTTAATGGGATTGGGGAGTTTGGCACGAGTGTCACCCCAGTGATGCAGCCAGAAATCACAGGAGGAACAGATTAATTCAATTCACTGATATAAATAATGTCCTTCTCACGCAAGTATCTTCCCAGAGACAAAGAGATCATTGTTCTAACAAGGCGGCAAGCACAGGTACGTGATGGAGCTGGGTCCATTTGTCCTAATATTTCCTTATATTTCTAAACAATTTAATGCATTTTGAAGGAGCAAAATGCACTTCACCAACATCTTCACGTATCACAATGATTTCTGGTACTTCAAATACTCAGGTCTGTGGCCAAGTAAAATAAAACAGAATTATAATTAACTAGAAATGATGGAAGGATATATTTTATGGGAATATTTAGGATAAACTAAAGGAAGAATTAAAGGAAATTTTCCTGACAAATATTGTCTTTGAAGGGAAATGGTGGTAGTCCCTCAGTTTGGTCCACTTAATATGAGGCTACTGAAATACAAAAAAATGTGTTATGTGGTACAGACCTGCACTACAAACATATGAAATCAAAGAAATAGAGGACTGAGCCTATCGGGCTGATAACACACCGAGACACCCATCTGCACTGCATAGCTTCTTTGAGTTCCTGATACACGTTATTCAGAAGAATCATACTCCAAGAGCTCCTGCTCTACCTTTTGTCATCTTCATGCCTCAGTGCTGCCACACTGAGGGGGGATTCCCAAATACTAATAAATAATTCCCAAAGGGGGAATTCTGGAAGGTGAAAATCTTACCTAATAAGATCAGCAAGTATGTGCTTCAAAGAAGCCTCAGAACTTGTAATTATCACGAGGCATTTCACTGTCAGTCTGACACACTATCGTTTGGATTTTTCATGTACAACTTTTCTATAAAACGATCTGCCTGTTGAGAAGATCAGGAGTGAAAGGAGCTTCCACGCCTGACTGACTGCTAAGTTTCGCTTGGTTCAGCAGAGCTAAAAGGAGGCAAATAAACTTTCAGATGACAAAACAATTAGTTTCAGGGAATAGCTCTAAAAGGTGGCTGTAAAATTTGGAAACTTAGCTCTGTGATGCTTAACAAACTTTGGGATTTCTTATACTTTGCTGACATTTTTTCCTTTGCTGTATGATTCAATGGTTACTGAACCTATGTAGGACCTAATCTGCCTGAAGGCACTACCATTATCCAGCACAATTAGTCTGGTAACAAATGAGGACCCCAGTTCATCTTTTTGCACACTCACAGTTTTATAGGGAGGCTCAGGAAAAACATTCTCTATAATCAATTAAAAATTAATGCAGTTAAAAACCAGCACTACCCTCCATGCTTATGAACACACATCACACTGATGGAAAATAAGTGTTCAACTCATATACATTCAGTTACAAATGAACAACTCCTAAATGAAGGAAGATTTGTTTCCAGTTAATGATTTAGGGGTCCGGTGCAGAACTATTTTGTATAGTGTCTATCACAGGGCTATCAAGTTAAAATTGAAAGTAATAAAAGCACTGGAATAAGTGCTGAAGAGATTTATGCAAAGCAGAGGATAATTTTCAGCTTTGGTTTGGATGGAGAACAGATGGGGAATCAGCGAAGTAAAGAGATATAAGGCTGTTCTATTAAGCACAAGCTGTACAGAAGATTTTTGCACAAACAATGAAAAAGGCGTGTGGAAAGATAAAAAGAGCTTGTACTAAGTGAGCTGAGCAGAGAGTAGGCTGTGGAAAGGAGAAAAGCACAGACTGGGAAGTGTTCACCTTCCTCCAGCAGGGCTGTTTCATAAACAGTGTCCAAAATCGATCAGTTTAGAAAAAGTGGAGTTGTTCAGGTCACCTGAATTTCAGGAAGGTGCTGAGTCCCTCTTTTAGGCCCCTTCTTTCAGGAGCAGAGAGGACAGGCTCCTCCAGAAGAAGAATGAGCAAGGTTCCTGCCTGGAGGGAAGGCTGCCTTTCGTAATTAAAACAGAGGAAAGCTAGGAGCTTAAATGTGAAGTCAAAGCACAAAGGTTGCACTCAGTACACTGTACCAGTGGCACTCAAAACACTTAATGGCATACCAGCTCCTCCCAAACATTACCCCTGTGGGGAATAAACATACCAGAAAGTCTGAATTTCCATTTTAATTGCTCTGTGTTTTTATGCAGCACATTTAAATGCATCCTAGTGTGTTTTAGGACTTATTATATCTTTACTTAAAAGTACAATCTGCTTCAAATTAAAGTTGAAGCTTACCTTACGTTTCCCATAACTTTGCTGCTAAGCACGTGGCGTCTATTTTAGTCTTCCTGGTTTCTTGTATGGCCTCCCTGCTTGGGGAAACTGCAGAGGACAGAAATGTTACATCCCAGGTAGGTTCTCCTCTTCCTGGGTTTTGAAAACAGCATTGCAAAAACGATAATAAACCAATATACAAATCGAATGTAACAAAGTCAAAGTAAACTGAACGTCAGTTAGCCAGTCCATGACGCTGATTGCACAATGAAATATTGCTCTGAAATTCTTGATAGTAACTAAAAACTAAGAGATCAGTTCAGGAGGTACATAAGGTGAACTCTGCACGACCCTCAACTTATTCTTTCCCTTTTTTTCTTTACTGTTACTGAAGATCTATGTGCCCTGGAAGAAAGCTCCAGAATACTATTGTCTATACTCATCCTAAAAACCTCAAGTATAAATTTCCTGTAATACACTTTCAGTCATTTGGACAGCAGAAATCACGCCTAAAATCCTTTTCCTTATTTCTGATTTTTATCTGTGCTTTCTCAGCTTGGACAATGAACATATTTTAGCCTGTCTTAAGAGAAAACTGCAAGCATTGGCCCAATATCCCTTTCTAAGATGTAGAGCAAGAGTCTCTAACTCTCTAACCCAAAACAGTTCTTATTTTTCCTAAATAACTCTTGACAGACAGTTTATCTAACTCATTCTTTGAAAAAACAACCCAACATTTAGGACCAGATTGCAATTACAAAACAGGTCAGTCCTTCAGTCCTTGACTCCTGTGACCTAACTTTAAAGTCAGGCAAGGTAAGTCCCAGGGGTTATGCAACACAGAATCCTAGAATCCTTAAGGTTGGAAAAGCCCTCCAAGATCATCTGGTCCAACCATCCCCCTGCCACCAATGTCACCCATTGAACCATGTCCCCAAGCACCACGTCCAACCTCTCCTTGAACACCCCCAGGGACGGTGACTCCACCACCTCCCTGGGCAACCCGTCCCAGTGCCTGACTGCTCTTTCTGAGCAGAAATGTCTCCTCATTTCCAACCTGAACCTCCCCTGGCGTCCCACACAATGTAATTTAGCTTATGTATTAGCCTTATATATGTTAATATTCGCAATATATGTTAATATATACGTTAATTAGTTACTATTATGGCTTCAGCTTTCTGCCAGACTGAAGTAATTTTACAATCTCTGTGTTAAATGCAAATTCACTTTCCTGAGCTTCAATGTGTCCCTGCTGGTGCTGTTATCTCAGGGACGAGCAGAGGACTGCCAGTATCTCCCTGCTAATGCCGTTTGGGTACCTCTCATCTGGATTTCCAAAGCTCTCACTGCAATTCAGCCCCTGTTTGCAGGGAGCCAGCACTGTCCTTGACCCTCACCCTTCCTTTCCCTGCTATTATTTGCCCCGTACATGCCACCAGGCAGGTGTGATGAGATGTTTGTGCCAAAGCCTGGTACTGGCACCAAAAGACATCCTGCACAGGAGGTAGGTTCACAGCACTGCACAGACCTGCTGCTTAAAACCATCAGGAGTTGACAAGTTCTGTCCTTTGGCAAGGATTCATCAGCAGTGGGCACTGTGATATCCTAATGGAGAAGGGACCACGCAGCCAGGAGAGCAGGACATCTACAGAGCACAGCGTGATCCTACAAAGGAACAAAAAAGAAAAGATCTTAAGAAAAAAAATGAACCCAAACTCCAGGAAGATGCAAACTTAGCTGACTTTAGAGGCAACAGCCATTTCCTTCACATCAAACATATTTAACACATTTCATAAATATAAAAGGCAGCACTGTTAGATAATGGGACAGTCCACGAACATTGTTTTTAAAAATTAGTACAAAATACATTAAAATGCACTAATTATGGCAGGGAAAAAAAATATATTTTTGCCAGATAAGAAAAGTTCAAACATCCCAGCTGAAATTTAGTTGTGGGATATTAATGCCAAGCTTTCTGAAGTGATGCTGGTGAAGGGCTTTTCCACCCACCACTGCACCCCATTCGCTCCTGCTCCCGTCCTGCAGCAACTGGGTGAACATGTGGGGAGCCAAAGCTGTAAACAGCTAAAAAAAAACTACCAAAACTCTTCTAAAATGGATCATTTCCCTGATTCAGCCCAGAGCTCAGCTGCACGGCTGTGCCAACACCATGGAGAAGGCACTGCAATTCTTACACCATGCAAAGGAATTAGTAATGTGCCCGTTGCTGTCGTACCTTTTATCCAGCAGTGAACCCCAAGTCTCTGTAATCACCAACACATTTATTTTGAACACCTCAGTGCATTTTATGAGAAGATTGATTGTGTTCCTTGACATTTTACTATGAGAGATAGCATAACCAGCAATTAACAGATAAAAATGAACTGGTTACAATTTGATTACTAAATGTGATGCGAATTGTTTTCCTTGATACTCTTTCCTCAGAAACCCATTTCGCCCAAAAATAAGTCTAAATAAGTATAATTCAAAATACCAGCTCTGTTACCATCAAAATTTATCTCAGTTGAATGCAAGCAATTCATGATTTCACACTCAGCTTGTAAATATTCCTACACTCCCGTAGCCTGCATACAGCTGTCATGTCTGGTTGCACCTCTACCTTTCCTAACATTTAATTTAGAAACCAGTGACAGTTACCAATGTGAAATACAGCCCCACTGATCATCCTTGATACAGTTCCCTCAAAACACTTGTACCTGTTAATAGCACTAAGGAGAACTGCGTGATGGGAGCGTGCCTGGAAAGCAGGATTCATCTACGAAGAAGCAAGATGAAAGCAGTGCTTTTGCAGATTAGTTCCTTAAAAGCAGAGCAGAAAACACAACATTAGAAGGTAGAAGTGCCTAGGACTGAATTGGTTACTGAAACAATAAAGGGTTCTCACCCCAAGACTGGCAAAGAAGGAGAAAAGGTCTCTCTAGGTCTGGTAATGCAAGTGAAAGGGAGCTCCAGGTGCCCACTAGAAAGATTAAAACTTGAACAATTTCTTTTGCACGATGTTGTTAAATACCTGTAAGGGTATGATTTGTATATTAGCGTGGTTCTGGCCTAACCACAGGTATAAAGGTGTGTAATTTAGAACATGTTATTTGTTCTGATGAAGTACGCTGGAAAATGTCCTTGGAAAGATTATTCTAAAGGAACATTGTCATATTAAAAATCCTCATTTAAAAATAGCTGTTTTGACCAAATCAGTTTTAGAACTGAAAGGCTCTCTCGTCAAAAGGCCATCTCCTTTTTTTGATGCACCTTGTTTTGCTTTTCCATGTTATTTATGGTCCACAACAATAGCAGCTGCTTCAGCAGACATGGCATGGTAGATACTGGTAATTCCCACTCCCTTTCTTGCTGTCTTAATCCCCCAAATTGTCACTGATCTTTGGCATTCCTCAAAGGCCAGAGCCACAAGGAACTCCCTTCAAGTCCTTCCCCCGTAGAGCAGAGACATTCGACGTCTCCTGCATGATGGAAATACCGTGAGCCCTCCTGGCTTGATTCAGCCAGGCGGAACAGACGAGTTACTCCTGTCTTGCACTCAGTGATCCTGTTCACACACCTCACAGTGCTGTCTGCTTTCCTGTAACAGTACGATATTGATTCAGGCTTAGGTCATTTTCCACAAAATTGCTCATCTTTTATGAACTTTGTTACTAATCATCTCCCAAAAGTACAAAGAAACCCCAAAACACTTTTACGGTAATGGCAAGAAGCAGATAAAACCCATGCACATTTAGCTACTGATCCTAGGCTGTACCACATCCCGTTTCAGGGGACTGAATTACATGGCAGTGCCTCACTAAGCCTTCCCATTAAGAAATGTTGTGATGAGATCTTTTTGCTAGTTCAGTAGTGTCCTGGATTAAACAGATTTTTTAAAAATATTATGCTTATGAAGTTAACAGCAAGCATCTTCAAATTATTCTTTGCCCTTATTACGTTATTTGAATATGAAAATATTCAATGAAAGCAAAGAGAAACTCTACAGAGTATTGAAATAATAACACTACAGCAAGTCTCCCCATCACACCTATTTCCTCTTCTGCCACTCTTTACCAGGTATGCATAACACTTCTTCCTGACCGTCCTATGTTTTTACTAACATTGTATTTCAAACTGACTTGAAAAGCAGATGCCAAAATGATACAGCAAACAAAATTCTGGGAACACCAAGCTGTTCTCACTGCAGGGACTGCAGATCTGTGAAACTGTTCGGTGCTTAAGAAGCCTGCCTTAATGCAAGTGTGTATTTTTAAAGGACAAAATGTGTGCTTCCAATAAGCATGACCATTGGAATTTATTGCTGTCATTTCTTCTTTCTAAACACTTTTCCCTGTGTAATTTCATTGTCTCACTTTTACCTTACATACATCTCCCAAGGGTTTTTGCATCCCTGCAGTAGCAGAGGTGCCATATATATAAAAATAAATAGCTTGAAGAGAAAGAAGGAAAGAAAGAAGGAAGGAAAGAAGGAAAGAAGGAAAGAAAGAAGGAAAGAAAGAAGGAAAGAAAGAAGGAAAGAAGGAAAGAAAGAAGGAAAGAAAGAAGGAAAGAAGAAGGAAAGAAAGAAGGAAAGAAAGAAGGAAAGAAGGAAAGAAAGAAGGAAAGAAGGAAAGAAGGAAGGAAAGAAGGAAGGAAGGAAAGAAGGAAAGAAGGAAAGAAGGAAAGAAGGAAAGAAAGAAGGAAAGAAAGAAGGAAAGAAAGAAGGAAAGAAAGAAAGAAGGAAAGAAGGAAAGAAGGAAAGAAAGAAGGAAAGAAAGAAGGAAAGAAAGAAGGAAGGAAAGAAGGAAAGAAGGAAAGAAGGAAAGAAGGAAAGAAGGAAAGAAGGAAAGAAAGAAGGAAAGAAGGAAAGAAGGAAAGAAGGAAAGAAGGAAAGAAAGAAGGAAAGAAGGAAAGAAGGAAAGAAGGAAAGAAGGAAAGAAGGAAAGAAAGAAGGAAAGAAAGAAGGAAAGAAAGAAGGAAAGAAAGAAGGAAAGAAGGAAAGAAGGAAAGAAGGAAAGAAGGAAAGAAGGAAAGAAGGAAAGAAGGAAAGAAGGAAAGAAGGAAAGAAAGAAAGAAAGAAAGAAAGAAAGAAAGAAAGAAAGAAAGAAAGAAAGAAAGAAAGAAAGAAAGAAAGAAAGAAAGAAAGAAAGAAAGAAAGAAAGAAAGAAAGAAAGAAAAGAAAGAAAGAAAGATTACAGTAATAATTACCTACCTACCACCCTGGCACTCTGGTAGGCAGAGACAATTCTATTTCGATGAAAACACTACACAAGTGATCATATTTTACAGATGTACAAATAGCTACGAGTTTTTCTGATACCTTTGGTTCATTTGTAGACCTTAATTAAGATTTAATTAATATATTTATAAGCAAATTTACACGATGAAAATGAAAGTCTTTAAAAATACTTGATCACATAACTCTAGGCACAGAAAGAAAAAGTAAACGTTTAACGTGAAAACATCTCCTGATTCATTTTTAAATGCGATCTCTCCACCTGATGAAACAATTTAGACAAAAAAGTGTCAAATCATTCCCCTCACGAGAATACCATCGCAGCGGGGAATTCAGCTCTTCCAGCAGGCTGTTGCTGTCTGGTATAGCCCCCTGGTGGCCCCGCTCTGCCTTAACCACCAGGGAACAGAGCAGCTGCCAGCTCTCTGGTGCCAGGCACTGATGAAAATACTCGGCTAAAACCCGTCCCCAAAAGTCTTCTTATCCATGGGTGGCCTGGCAGCACTTTTTAGCTGCTTCACTACCAATCTATCACAACCACAGTCTCATTAATGCTATAGGAGGTGCACTTTTTTTGTCACCCTTATTTATTTGGCGTCCATAGGGAAATGATTAAAGGGCATAGCTCTGCTCACCTCTGAGAAGCGTCAAGGCCCTAACCCCGAGTGTATAGGGAACGTGTGCGTAGTGATCGTTAAGAGTAGGTTACTGCAGGAATTACTTCATTTTTCAGATTTCCTTTTCAGATCCAGGTTAGTTTTGGATTGTTCTCTCTACCGTAGAGCATTCTGTACTGTCTGCTGTTAATCTTTTCTCTGTCGGAGAAAAGGGAACACAGAGACGAAATGTGAAAATCGTGATTGCTCACTTTCTGATTAATTCTCAGACATCTGAGAGTATGTATTTGTCAAACAACATACAAAAGCTGTTGTTTGGGTCCTCTGCTTTCTGAACTAAAATATAACTTCATAAATCTATTCATCATCTCAAACCTGGTTTTATTTTGTTGATGTTTTTGGTTGTTTGTTTTGTTTATAGCACCTCACAGCATCAAGGGCCTGTAGCTGGCAGAAAGACCCTTTCATTTCAAAAATACAGCAGTTCAAACAAACCCTATTTTCTACCTCTTGCCATCCAGAAGTCTCATGGCCACTTCTCCTTTGCAGGACAATTTTCTGAAGGAAGCTGGAAGTGAAATTTCTGTATGAGTGGCATGAATTTCTCTTCCAGGCCCCTTTCCCACTGTAATCAGATATGAGAAGAGTTCGTATGCACTTCAGTCTTCTTGAGCCCTTTATCCTGTAATCCAGCATCTTACAGGTATCCTGTCAGGTAGAAAACAATCAAATTAGGGCGTTTTTGTTGTTTGTTTGTTTGTTTGTTTTGACAGACAATACCTGGAATTTTACCTTGTAACCAATAGTCTGTCACAGATCCAAAGATTCCCCACCTTTTCTGCATAACAGACCCTTAAATTTCATATCAATATATTGAACTCCAAAATTTGTCTGTGACTAAAGAAAAATTTGCATTTAGCTAAAAAATATGTTCCAGAAAGTTGCCACGTTTTGACTTGAACACCCCCAGGGACGGTGACTCCACCACCTCCCTGGGCAACGAATCCCCATGCCTGACTGCTCTTTCTGAGCAGAAATGTCTCCTCATTTCCAACCTGAACCTCCCCTGGCACAACTTGAGGCCATTCCCTCTGATCCTATCACTGGTTACCTGTGAGAAGAGGCCGACCCCCAGCTCCCCACCCCTTCCTTTCAGGCAGTTGCAGAGAGCAATGAGGTCTGCCCTGAGCCCCCTCACACACTAGTCTTTTTATTTATTTATCTATTTTATTTATATATTTATTTATTTGTTAATTTACATTTGAGCTTTTTTGTACATTTGACCTCACACTCCTTTTGAGTATTGTGTTCACACCCTGACCCAATTTGACAGCTCTTTAATGCATCTTTTCCAGTGCTTCAACATCCTGTTGTAAACAGTTTCAAAACCTGTGCAGTGACCAGGCAGCTCTGCAACACTAAGCACTGGCAAGTGCCACAGCACACACCTTGCAGGAGCACACAATTAGCTTTAAAAAGGCTTCAGGGACTTCGCAGTGTGTTGTGCCCAATGCAATAAATCCAGACCAAATAAATTGTTTTGGAGCAATTCTATATCACGTTTACGTGCTTTATTCCTTGGGTTTAAACGTGATCTCCCAAGGATAACACAGAAAAAAAAGTGGGCGTGTATCTAATTAGCTGATTTTCCATCTTTAAGGAAAAAAAGCGGTCCCCAGGCAGGGGGCAGCTCCCCTCGCCCTCAGTCCCCTCACAGACCGCCGGCCATTCCCGCCACCCTCGGGATTGGCGGAGAGCCGCGTGACGTCACGCTCGAGCCCCGCTGCCTCCTGGGAGTTGTAGTCCCAGCGCCCGGCCCCTGTAGGCGCCGCCCGCCGCGTCACAGGGCTCCGGGCGGGCCGGGCCGGGGCGGAGAGGCGGAACGGGGGCCGGGAGCAGCAGGCGGCCGCCGCTCGCTGCCGCCGGGGCCGTGCCGAGCCGCCGGGAGGGTGAGGTCGGTGAACGGCCGCGGCGGGCGGGCCGCTGAGGGAGGCGGGGGAGATCGGTGCGGGCGGGCCCGCGCAGCGAGCGGCGGGGCGGGCGGCTGGTTTTTGGGGAAAAGCGGCGCGGGCGGGCAGCTTTGGGCGCTCCCTTTTCCCCTTTTTTCCCCTTTTCTCCCAATTTTGCGCCGTTTTGCCCCGCGGGGCTCCCCGCAGGCTCCTCGGCTCCTCAGAAAGGCATGGAGCTGGAGCTGTGCCGCACCCAGCAGCCCAGCCCGGCCTCCGCCATGGCAGGGGGCTGCGGCACGCCTCAGCACCCCGGGGTGCCGGCTGTCGTGGCCGCCGGGCTCGGTTTTCCCTTTCCAGGGCTTTTGGGGCGATGAGGAGCGGCTCCTGCGCCACAAGGAACCGCCCCGATGGCCCCGGAGCTGTAGGATCCCAGCCCGTCCTGTGAGGCGATTTTGGCATCGCCCTGTGAGGGTTGCCCGGCGGGGATGTGGCGCTCGGATCACTTAAAAAACAACCAAATCCCGCTTTAATTTTTCCACAAGTGGCCATTGCTTTAAAAAAAAAAAAAAAAAAAAAAAAAAAAAAAAGAAAGATTGAGCTTAGAGAAACACCAGGTAGGTGATGGAGAAGGTGACTGGGAAGTACCTCAGGTGTGCATTTGCCACAAGGTGACGCGCCAAAAGTTGGCCCTGACAGACTTTTACCATCAAATCCTGTCAGTGCCATAGCACAGGTACCACATTCACAGAGCACCTGCTCCCCCTCAGCAAGGTAACCCGCCTCAGTGCTGAGCTGTCATTTTTAGTTGCAATTTTTTCCTTAATAGCTGACCTAAATCTCCTTTGTTGAAACTAAGCTGCTTATTATCTTGCTCGGCAGACCTGGAGAACAATGGAGCAGGGCTGTCATCAACCGCCCGCTTTGTGGTTGCAAGTTTACCCTCACAGTCTTCTGCAAACGAAATTAACCCAATTCTTGTGTTTCTGTGGTCCGTGAACTCTAGGAAACATTTCCATCATCACTGGACTGTGAAACTCAGAGCTAGGCACGGAGCTCCAGTGGTAGGATGGTAATTATCTCCCTGGTGTGTAGCACCCCTCCTAGAAACATTCCCAAATTATACGGTCTTATCTTGCAACTTTCTCACTGAAATTACCAAATTACTCAGTTTGTGATCTGCTGTTAAGCCAGATCCTTTTTTGCCATGCACCTATCTACGCAGTTACACCCAGAGGAGCTGTGGGTGTCCCATCCCTGGCAGTGCCTAAGGGCTGGATGGGATTTGGGCAGCCTGGGCTGCTGGGAGGTGTCCCTGCCATGGCAGGGGGTTGGAATCAGGTGATCTTTAAGGTCCCTTCCAACCTAAACCATCCTTGATTTCCTGGAGAGGTATTCACACTTCTTCCCATCCCCCTTTACTATTTTTTGCACTCGTTATTAACTTGATAAGGAGTCATCCTGATCATCATAACTGTCTAATTTTAGCCTCTTCCAATGCTTTTCTTCCGCATTTGGGATCAGCAACAAATCGTTAATTAAAATCTGAAGTAGAGCCAGCTCCTTCATGTGATGATAACCCTTCCAGTTTGACTGTTGACTTTCTCAAACGCTTTCTTATTTTTCACGTTTCCTACTAAAGCTGCAGCTCATTCTGGGCCATGACTTTGTAGCTGAGCAAAATCCCGTAGAGAATCTTAAACGAGGGGACCATTGACTCCTTTGAGTTGGCTTCTGTGCACAGAATAGGGATTGCTTGGAGCTCAAAAACTAGAAATGTGGGTAAAATTGTGAACCCCTTTGAAGTTGTGGTACCTTGTGTATGGCTTTTGGATGTCCCTGACAGAATGATTGCTGTCAGTTTCTCTCTCTTGAAGCTGTTAAACTGTGTAGGGAAGTGAAAAGCCTTCCGCGGAGGCACCAGGAAAATCATGTAACCCATTTTTCAGAAACACTGGAACAAGTATTTTTCAGGTGGATGGTTCCGTCCCGTACCCGTGTTCTAAGTTCTTTTAAATTCTTTCTCATACATTTCCTCAGAAGAATCTACTTTGACTCTAACTTGTTTCAAAATTGCATTTGCTCTTTTAGAGAGCTTTCTGGAATAACCAGACAAATGCCTCGTTCTAACCCACTTAGTACAGGATCAGATTTATAGATAATACATTAATGCCCTGTCATACTTGTAAGAGATTACTTTAGCTGGTCACAACTGGGCCACGAAGCTGAGGGTGAGAGGCGATGTTTTGAGAAATTCTTAATACTAAAAGTCATTCGAAAATATCCTGAGAAGCAGCAACCTGTCAATTAGAATGAAAGGGCTGGTTTTGTGATGAAAAAGCAGCAGACTAAGCCTGTAAAAACAACAAAACCTCTTTTAAAATTGCATTTCACCGGGGAAACATTACGAACAACAACAAAAGTTGGGTTGTGGATGAGCTTTATGTGTGTGTTGACTTCACTGAATGGAGGAGTCCAGCATTGGTAGGGCCATAAGATAAATAATCCTGCAGGTGTTTTGCTCTGTCTTCCACAATAATTGTTTTTTCTTTCCATTCTGGTTTGTTCAGATGCCTCACATCAAAAAATCATGGAGCTAGGGAAGGCGAAGCTCCTGAGAACCGGCCTTAATGCCTTACACCAAGCGATTCACCCCGTGCATGGCATCGCCTGGACAGATGGGAAGCAGGTCATCCTGACTTCCTTACACCTCCACAACGGAGAGCCAAAATTTGGTGACTCGAGCGTCGTTGGGCAGTTCGAGCACGTTCACGGACTCTACTGGGGCCCGAGCCCCGCTGATGCCCCCGCCCTGCTCGCTGTTCAGCACAAGAAGCACATCACCGTCTGGCAGCTCTGCCTGAACGCCGCGGAGAGGAATAAGCTCCTGGTCTCTCAGACATGCGACATCAGCGAGCCCTTCCCGGTGCTCCCCCAGGGCTGCGTGTGGCATCCGAAGCAGGAGATCTTGGCCGTGCTCACCACGCGCGACGCCTCGGTCCTGCACTCCGTGCATCTCAACAGCTGCAGGGTGAAAGCCGATATCAAGGGCAGCGGCCTCATCCACTGCGCCTGCTGGACGAAGGAAGGCAACCGCTTAGTCGTGGGGGTGGGCAGTGCCCTTCACTCCTACATTTGGGATGAGGCTCAGAAAGCGCTCCACGCTTGCTCCTTCTGCCCCATCTTCGACGTGGGGGGCTACATCTGCGCTGTAGAAGCCACCCTGAGTTTCCAAGTTGCTGTGGCTACCGAGCTCCCCCTGGACAAGATCTGCGGCCTCAACGCGGGGGTTGCCTTCGAAGTGCCGGCGAGCATCGAGACCGAATCCTTCCCCTCGCAGTCCAGCTTGTGCGGCGAGGAGGAGTTCTCCATGGACGGGGGCAAAAAGTCGCTGGACTCGGAGAAGCCCGCGTCCACTCTTCCGTCTCCCGTGGATCTGACACACCTGCTTTCCAGCAAGCAGGGGGCCGACTGCAGCCCCCTGCTTCACCTGAGGCCCAAGGACTACCTGACGGGAAGCGGGCAGGACTCTTCGCATCTCATTCTGGTGACTTTTGAGAGAAAGGTGACCTCCACCAAGAAAGTGAGCATCCCAGGCATTCTGGTTCCTGACATCATGGCTTTTGACCCCAGAACTCAAACTGTGTCGGTCGCCTCCAACACCTGTAACGTCATTTTAGTCTATTCGCTGACTTCGTCCAATTTGCCCAACATCCAGCAAATTCAGCTAGAAAAAAATGAGAAACCGAAGGGTTTGTGCTTCCTGACCAACAAACTGTTACTGATCCTGGTTGGAAGACAGAAATTCACTGACCCCGCGTTTCTTCCCTCTTCGAGGTCAGACAAATACATGATCCGGTTGATGATTAAGGAACTGATGTTTGAAGTGGGTCCTTCATCCACAGCGGTTAACGGGAATTCCTGTTTTAATCTTTCCAACGCTCCTCACGAGCTCCCTGCAGACGTTCACCCTCTCAGTCGTGGGCTCTTGATACCAGACCGTGCTGCCCCTCAGTCCCCTACCAGCAGGAGAAAGCTCATTGAAGAAATTAAGAGCCCTGCGTACGAGCAAAGCTCGTTGTTGAACGTAAACGACCTCAAAGACAAAAAGCTGCCTTTGGGTTTCCCTCCAGCTCTTGAGGCTCTCGATGCTGAACCAGTAAATCGGGCTGTGGCGTTGTCCACCACGTCGCTGTCGTTTTCTAACAAGCCAACATCTCCTAAAAGGCAGACAGATGGAGCGTCCAAAATACCAAATTCTTACAAGAATAACCTGTTAAGTGAAAAGGAAGCGAGTTATTTATCAAAGAACGTAGAAAAACTCTCTGGTAACTTTACCGAATTGCAGCGTCACGTCCGTGAGTTAACCGAGCTGCTAAAATCGGGGAAGAGAAATCTTCCCCTCTACCCATCTTCTCAGGAGCCTTCTTTTATTAACATCACCTACCAGGTAATTAAATATTGGAAGCCTTCATGGCTGAACCCATTTACGGATGTAACAGACTTTGTAAAGGACCGGTTGAAAGCTGTGGTCAGGTTGCACACGGGGAGGGCGCCATCCTTCACGTGTTTAGTACGCGCAGATTCGGTACAGATGAGTCCGAGAGGAGCCTTATTTTAGGGCTTTCCCTTTTAGATAGGTCTGGTTTCTTTTTGGTGTCCTTCTTCCCCACTCTTCCTGCAATTACATTGCAGTTTTGAAGTTCTTTTATTTAAAAGTGTTTCATTTGGGGGATTATTCAGCACTGCCTGTCCCCACCTCACGTTTGGGCTGAGCTCGTCGGCTCCGACCCGAGCAGCTGTACCTTGCCCTGCTCTGCAGAAGGTGGTGAGAACCCAAAGAACCCATGCGTCACAGTTCTGTTGCAGAATTAAAGTCTTGTCTCAAGGTCTAGGATGTTTTCCTCAGCAATTTCTGGAGCTTTTTGTGCAGCAATTCAGGCAGTGAAAAATGCTGTCTATGGGAATTTCTGATTCTCCTGCCCTTTTCCAAGAAGAACTGTAATAATGGGGACTGAAACAAAAAAAAATGGCTTTGTCTCTAGAGCAGAAGTCTTGCCAATTAGTATTGAGAGCACCATCTGAGAAGGAGGGAGACCCGTAATGACAGAAAGATAATTCAATTAGCATAGCTTAAAGTGGCTTTAAAATCAAGTTTCCTTTGAAAGACACTTTTGGCTGAAAGCAGGTATTTCTAAATCTCATGCTAGAAGGTGTAAGATAGCTAATTATTAAATTGTGGCACAAAACTATTAGTTCTCTTCCAGAGGTGGTTTTAATAATTCTTAGTCGATATGCGTAGCAATTTAAACTGCCATTTCCTTTCAATAACCACTAATTTGGGGTCTTTATTGCTAAAAATAATGTATTCTCAACTTCTGTAGCATCATACTGTTAGATCCTAGACCATATTTCCTCACTCTGTTTGCTGTTTTCCATTCTAAAAATTTAATAATTATAATAACTGTTGTTTGTTGATTTTTTTTTTTCTGGCTTTCTTAAATCCTAATGATATGTAGGGCATTGCTCCAGAAACTGGACTTAAATATCTAAGTGAAAGTTTTCCTGAGCATGGGAGCATGGCTGCTGTCTCATTTTCCTGAGTTGCTTATTTAGAGACCTTTTTATATTTGAGGTCACACAAATTTTGATGATGATTTTGTATTCGGATCTCTTTTAAAATATAGTTTGAAATTGAGTTACGTTTCAGCTTGTCTTGAAGCTGCAAGAGCTCGAGGAGTTACACTTGCAGGAGAATTAATTAAATTTCATGAATTAAAGGCTCCAGTTTTGCCTCCAGATTTTGGTTGGTGATGACTTGTGATAAGAAAATAATTTGATTTCTATGATTGCAGTTGGAAGGCCTGGCAGGGAATGGTGTGTTCTAACTTGAGTCAGGGTTCGTTTGATTCAGAAATCTTCAGCAAGCAAACAGGGATCCTCGCCTTACGTGTCGAGCCCTGATCATTTCTCTACTGTCCAGTTTATTAGGCAGATTTTACAAAATGGTGAGGAACCCCAAAGTATCCTAAACAAGCAGTGTCTGAGAAAGAGCAGTGGCACGTTTATCAGTGCAGGGAAGGAGGACCATGAGTGCATTTCCAGGCTTCACACTTAACACGTCTTTTTTGTGGATGGGCGGGTCTGTGTGGAAGAGGAGTCAGAATTCACCTTGTTTGTGTCGTGCCCCAGAGCTGAGACCAAGGCTTCTTTGGGAAGCGATGTGGCTAGGTGAATTTTATCCTATGCGAAGGCAGAGTTTGTAGGTTTGGTAACAACCGACCTTCTGCAGACTTCAAAAATGCTTTGTTGGCCCCATGGGGGATATTCTTTGCAGACACTTAGTGAGTTTTATGGCTTGGAGCCATGATGATCAGAGGTGAGGCAGGCTCTTCTGATGTGTTTGTCCGTTTCTTGTCCCAGAAGCTTACGGACAGGATTTCTCAACTCTTCAATGAGGAGTGGATCACAGGAGAGGGAAAGATGGAAAACTTGCTGCTTTACGAACTCCCCAGGGAAGTGTCCCTTGCGGGTGGTAGGATGAGGGTCAGATGTAGCCTGTTGTTTTCCTCAGGGGCAATGTTCCTCTCCTGTGCTGACACGGATTTAGCACGTAGTGATTTGCTGCCGTCGTTCACAAATCTTCTCATGTTGAGAGCTAAGGCTTGGAAGTATGAATCCTGCAAACTGGTCTGAGTGAAAGTAGCATTTGGCTTTCTGTAAGTGGTGTAGTTGAAGGCATAGCTGCGATTTTGTTTTGATAAATGTCATTTTGATATCTCTGCTGAAATGTACATCACTGTATCTAACGACTCTCTCTTGAATTTACAGAAGCAGCTTTCCAGAAACGATTCAGATGAAAGGCGATCTGTTATTCTTTGTGAGGGTAAACTTCGTCTGAGTATAGTCCAGCAGATATTCAACCTCTCTCTTGTAGAAATGCAGCACGGTACGTTGTAATTATCCAACAATACGAACACTTCAAACACACGCAGCACTCTCAGTGAGCAGTAGCAGTGTGCATAACCTGATCTGGAAAAAAAAACAAGGAACAAATACTGAAAGGTTATTAATAAAAGCTCCTAGTTACAATGTAAAGATTCTTTTCAGTCTAGGCTGTGACTGAGAAGAACCTTTACAGTATATAAAATGAGTAAACTTTAATGTACTGGTCTTCTCCCTTTTTCAAGCAGCTAGTTATACAGGAAAATTACCGTCACCTAGCATTTTAGATGTATTTTCAGCTGTTTTAAATGGAGAAACCTGAGTAACAGGAAGGTTAGAGTTGGTGGTTTTGATGCACAGTTTTCTGTATTTTAATTTGTAGTTCCATTATCAGGTGTCCTTTAATAAATCCGATAGTTCTTTATAAACACAACAGTAGCGCTCTAAATTTTAGCAGTTTGGTTCACTCCAGTTTTTGCCGTGAAGGAAACTGCTTTCTTCCTGTGTTCTCCTCTGCTGCCATGCATTCATCTCATGCACATCCCGAGTGCCTGGGTGTGTGTCAATTTAAAGAGTCTCCCTTCTGGCAAGAGCAGGAGACGTGCCTTGGGGATATGAGCTCGTACTCCTACGTGTATTTTCAGTACTGTTCCAGCTGCTCACCCACTGTGTCTGCTGTCATGCTGCAATTTTATTTTGAGCTATAGGACTCGAAGAACTTCACTTTCTGGATAGTACTGAGGAGGGCGTCCCCATTACCACTGCTATTTAGACTTCTCCTTGATAGCTTCAAATGTAAACTTAGCAGAATTGGTTACCCATGAATAAGTAATCATGCAGACAACTAGCCTAATTAAACCTCAGAAAGAAACAGTGTTATAGTAGGTTTCTTTATTATTTTTACAAGTATTACTAGGTAAATGGGCACAACAGGAATGGTAGTTCCAAATTCCCGAATTGTACTGATTTTAAAGTTTGTTCCAAACGAGATATTAAGCCGAAAGATTAAAGGGTCGTGTGCTTTTAAGCTGCAATCTCCTTATCTTGTGACATGAAGTTACATAATGTAACTGCAGAAACAGCTGGAAATGTTGCCCTCAGCTCCCTCACACCCCCCCACCCCGAGCTCAGTGTTATTACTTCATCAGCTTAACAGACACAGGTAGGGAAATATTCTGGTTTGTGTCATTTGGTAAAAGTTGGTGCTTCTGAGTCAGCAAATTACTTCAAATCGCAAAAATCATGCTAATAACGACGTGAAGTCAAATAAAAAATGGACCAGAGATGTGAGGCTTGTACAATCTAGAACAATATTTCTGCCTCATGTTTATTGGAATTAATTATACTGAAATGACATAACAGAAGCTGTTTCTATTTTTTTTTAATTATAATTAATTTGTCATTTAGTTTAATCTGCTTCGTACAGTATCTGCACAGCTTAAGCTCTGTAAAGTAGTCTATGAATACCTAATTAAAACCAAGTCTGGATGCTTAAGAGTTCTGCTCAGAATTGAATTCCTCTTCCTTATTTAAAGCGTGCATTTGCTATGGCCACCTCTGCTAGTGGGAAAACTGTCAGGAGGCTCATGATTTTGCATGGTTGTTAACTATCCTTTAGTTTTGCATCTCCCTGTGCCCTTTGCCAGAAAAATCTGCTGTAAGCATACCGAAGCATTTAATTTTAGAAGAAATGTGTTTTATACCTGCATCGTGCCTACTTACAGAGGAGTTTGTAACCAGCTGTGTGTCTGCCTTCGCAGGTTCGTCCTGGATTGTTCTCACAGCAGACAGCGAGGGCTTTGTCCCGTTGACGTTTACGTCCCTGCAGGAGGTAGTCGTAAGGGATGCCAGCGCAAAAGGCTACAGCGCCCGTTCCTCCAAAACGCTGGACATCATCAGTTCTACAGAAGGCTGCAGACCCGCTGCTTCGGAAAGCCTGGATATCACCAGTTCTTTGGAAGTCCTCAGAGACTGTTCCTCCAAGGCTTTAGACAGCAGCGGTCCTTCGGAACAAGCCAGCAGCAAAATGTGACGTTGGGTGGAGGGTTTGTAATGCTGTCGTATGGTAGGAGACACTGTATGGACTGCGAGTTCTAGGTAATGGTCTGTCTCAAACCTCGGTTGGGTTTCTGTCACTTTTGTTGACATCTAAATTATGTATTTATTTATTTGGTCCTTGGAAACATTAGCTTTTTTTTTTTTTTTTATACCGAGACGTTTTTTAAATATGCCTCTTGCATACAGCAGGTATTTGTATCAGTGCTTGAAAGTAGAAGGGCTAACAAGCTCCAGAGCTGAAGTTAGCACCTCGGTCTTTAATATCTTGGTGGTTTTAGATGATAGAAACATTGCATAATAAAGACATCCTTGAAAACACTGCATTTTTCCTTATTTCTGCCAAATACTCAGAAGCTTGTAGATGCTTGGAGTGCATCTGGTTACGCACTGGTGTTGGCTAAGGCTGTGAGCAGTAGTTTAGGCATATGGAATTGGGTCAAAGTAGGGTTGTGTAGAATGTGGGCATGGTGTAGAAGTGAGACTTTGCTCCTCCTGTGCCCACTGCTAATGTCTCTGCTTAATTTTCTGAGTCTGGGGAAGCAGCCCTCACGTGTGGAAGCGGTGGTGGTCGGCTGACCCAAGCTGGCAGCTAAGGAGAAAATCAGAAGTGCAAATCTGTGGAGAAACTTACAAGTTGAGATAAAAACAGTTTAAAAGGTTGAAAGGCCAAACCAAAACACCTCAGTGTGCAAGCAGAGCGGAACAAGGAGTTCATTCTCTGCTTCCCATCAGCAGGTGGATCTCCAGCAGCTTCAGGGAAAGCTTCATCATGTAGCACTTGGGAAAACACACACCATGGCCCCAAACATTCCCTCTGCCTTCCTCCTTTTCCCCCCAGCTTTTATTGCTGAGCGTGACATCTTGTGGTCAGGAATATCCCTCATCACCTGGGGCCGCCCCTCCCCACCCCGTGCACACCCCCAGATTCCGTGCTGGGTGGACAGAGGGGGAATGAGAGAAAGCCTCAAAAGAATCAGTGCTCCAGAAGCACTGTGCTTGTCACAGATCCAAGGCACGGCACCACAGGGGCTGCCAGAAAGAAACCTCCATCCCAGCCAGGCCCAGCACATTTTATAGGCAAAAGGACGTCAGCATATGGATAGCTGTAAGCTTTTTGTAAGCTTTTGCTAGCTAACGTTTGTATTCTGGTAAGTATTTCTTGGTCTGCATATTGAATTTTTTTCCCATCACCTTTAAAACAATCATCTTAACAACACTGCCTTCAGTACGTCTATTTTAAGTTCTCATAGAGAGAACTGGCAAAAAGGAATTCCAATAACCCACCACCCTGAGAGCCTCCAATTTAAAGGAGGACAGAAAAAAAAATGTTCTATTGCCTTTGTAGTGAGAGAGAGAGAATGCAAGGGTGAAATATTTAGAAAACAGCACAAGTTGATGTGGCGTGGATTGCAGCACCAGAAAATGCAGTAATCCAGGATCGCTGCCCATAAAATTAAAGCACGGTGACATTAAGCAGTTTATCAGGCTTTCACGGTGGCACTTGACTGCGAGAAGGAATCGAGTGACAAGATTATGGAACTGGAGCTGCTGCCTCAGGACTAATACGATCTCTTATTGCCTATTGGGAAATTTAGCCACCGTCAAAAATCAGCAGCCCACAAAACATCGTATTAAGGCTACACCAGCCACTAAAACAGCTGCTAGCATTTGCCTTTGGTCGTAACGAAAGAGGTGGAGAACTCCAAGGTGCTTGGAGAAAATCCTCCAGACTGAGCTGAATTGCACTCGGAGCTGGGATACCGCCCTGACAGGTTCACAAAACGTCACCCAGAATTTCTGAAAGTGTTCAGGAGGGCTTTAAACCTATATTTTTTTCTATGTCTATCAATACCTGCAGGGAGGTGCAAGGGACACAGAGCCAGGCTCTTTTCTGTGTTGCCCAGTGCCAGGACAGGAGGTTAAGGCACAACCTGGAGCCCAGGAGGCTCCCCTGAGCACCAGGCAGCACTTCTGTGCTGGGTGGGTGCTGGAGCCCTGCCCTGATGGTTGTGGGGTCTCCTCCTTGGAGATCTTCACAAGCCACCTGGACATCGGCCTGGGCACTCTGCTCTGGGTGTCCCTGTTGGTGCAGGGGCTGGACCAGATGGCTCCAGAGGTCCTTCCCACCTTGACAGAATGGTTGCATTCCGTCACTTTTTTTTGTTTGTTTTTTTTCCTCTTTCCATCCCATTTCTGCTACCACTGGAAGGTGCTGCGCTTACCTTGCCCGCAGCAGCTCCTGGTTTTTGCATAGTGGAACTCCAGCCCCAACTGGTGGTGCAAAGCATCATCTTCCAGGAGTGCTCTGTGCACAACACAAGGGTCTTCATTACTCCTCCAGAGACACCTGGCTCTTGGGACTAACCACGAACAACCACCAAACCGTGGACCACAGGCACACCAGTGCTCACCAGGTGTTACCAACTACTCCAAAATCACGTCCAATTTCAATTACTTTCGGGTTTCACTGCCCTACAGCTTCTGGGTGCTGGATTTATCGTGCAGTTGCCTTTATTCACAGCCACCCTGTAGACAAGGAGCATAACCCTGCGTGCTGGTAACCAGAGAGAAGGCAGCAGGGTCTGAAAGGTGGAGGAAAGGAAAGATCGATCTACGGTTCCCTTTGTGTTCCTCGTGGGAGTTCCTTGTGCTTACATCCTCTTACATCCTACATCCTCTGCCTGGTGCTCACCTTTCCAAGCAGTCTATCAGACCTGTGCCGGGTCCACAGCACATTCCCTTCCGTGCTAACACCAGCACCCAGCCCGTTTTCCAGCTGTCAGCCCCACTACCAAGCTCCTTGCCCTTTCAGCTGCACAGTCAGGATAATTGAGGTACGTCTTCCCCGGCTTTCACAGCGTTGCTTCTGCCGACAGCCCGGCTGCAGGGAGTCACCGGCCTCCTGCACTGAAATCCCACCGTGCTTGCTGCAGCACCCGACCATCCCGTGTCGCATCGCTGCCTTCTCTGTTGATCTGCATTTATAGGATCAGGCAGGGGGTTGGGGAGGGAGAAGTTGAGCGTGTGAATACCTGGTAACCACAAAGCATTAACCGATTCTCCTGAGTTTCCTTTTCTCTGCGTTCAGGTGTCCAAATCCACAGCTTTGAGCCAGTCACTGATGTCAACCCAACAGCCCTCAGGAGAGGATTTCAGGGTGTTTCCAGGGAGCTTGCTTGTTTTATGGCTCTTCTTCCACCCCAGCAAGTCACCTCAGGAATTCTGGAGTTTCCCATTCTCTCTTCTATATTTCTCATTTTCTCCCCGGTGAGGGTGACGGAGCACTGGGACAGGCTGCCCAGGGAGGTTGTGGAGTCTCCTTCTCTGGAGATATCCAAACCCTGTCTGGATGCCTACCTGGGCAGCCTGCTCTAGGGAACCTGCTTTGGAAGGGGTTTGGACCCAGTGATCTCTTGAGCTCCTTTCCAACCCCTACAATTCTGTGATTCTTCATGGCCAGTTCAGCACAGCGGAGACTTCGCCAGGACCTGGAGGTGGCTGTCACTTTGTGTTCAACACACACCTACAACATGGCCCGCAGAGGTGGAATCGCTGAAGCTGACAGGTCACAACGTGCAGATTCTTCTCCATGACTTTGAGGAAGGCCAAAGGGTGAGTTCACTGTGGAAATCTAAGGGACATGCTTCCTCCTGGATTGCAGCTGATTTGGGCAGATCAAACAAAAGGATGGACACTCGTCAGCCATCGTAAACCTGGTTCTGTCATCATGATGCCAAGCTGGTGGCCTGAGTTGACCACAGGTGGGGAAAATATCATCTAGGTGAAAGAGAGATGATGGAGACTGCTAAGCTATGAAGGAAATCCTGTTCATTGCTTGGTGAATGGAAATGATTCCCCAGGCACCAGCAAAGACAAACAGGCAATCACAAAATCATTCAGGTTGGAAAAGCCCTCCAAGATCACCTGGTCCAACCATCCCCCTACCACCAATGTCACCACTGAACCATGTCCCTAAGCACCACGTCCAACCTCTCCTTGAACACCCCCAGGGACGGTGACTCCACCACCTCCCTGGGCAACGAATCCCCATGCCTGACTGCTCTTTCTGAGCAGAAATGTCTCCTCATTTCCAACCTGAACCTCCCCTGCAATGGTTGCAGTCCTTTCTCACCATCCACAGCAGAGTGCAGCAATATTAAGGACAGAATGCTGAAGGGAGTAGCTGAAACTCATAGTCTTCTCTAGCATCATTTGGGACAAGAAACAGATCAAGAAATAAATCTTCTGATCCTACAGTTTTAGAGAAGACTCTCATGTCTCCCTGCCATCCAACAGCACTGCTGCTCTCCAGTTAAGGTTAGAGATGCTGCTCTATAAACACCTCTGAAATTACACTACACACCCACCTTTCCCGCAGAGTGCTGTGGTTCTAGGACCATTCTCCCTCCCTGTGCTGTCTCTTCAGTTCTCGTTTTTGCCAATTTGTGTATTCAGAGCCTGCAAATTCTTGGGTGCAAAGCAGAAAAATGTCTCCTCCTTCATCTCAGGGACTGAGGCGTGTGCTGCTCCTTTGCCTTTTGAATGAAGCCTCACAGTGAGTTAGCATGTTTTATGCAGCAGATTGGGTGCTTAATGATGTGAAAGCTATCTCATTTCGTACCTTAAGCCTCTAACATACACTCATTTTTGTAACCATACCACTCAGCACTCTCGCTAGTGTCTGAACGATGGTCTTGTAGAGAGTTAAGGTGAAAAAAAGCATTCAGAGCAGCTTGAGAAACTTCTGATCTCAGAAAGAAATTGCATGAAAACAGAAAGCTCACTTACTCACCTGTCAATTGTATGGATCCAGCTGACCTTTCCATCACTCAGCCTAGCAGTTTTCTGAAGGGAAAACCTACTGTAACACTTCAAGGCTGTTTTGTGGTTGTTTTTTAAACTACAATATGAAATTCATATGAAGTATGTGATTGAACTGTACAGCTACTGGCTGTGCCCCTACTGCATGAGGCTTTGAACTGCGGTGCCTTCCCTTCCTCGCCTTCAGAGACCTCGCCAGCAAATACCAGGTCTTTAAGGACCTACATTTCCCCTCCAGGAAATTCCTCCTCTCAAGGAGGAGATTGTTTTAATTTTGAGTTTTCTGTCTACAACCCAGAAAGGCAAGTAGAAAAGAAGATGAAAAAAATATTTGGTAAGCAACCACAGAAACAAAACCAGCAGAGTTTGGCTTTAGAACATTGTCCACTTCAAGTGTTTTACTTGAAGTACAGAAGGTGAATAGAGACCAAGGGATGCAGCAGGGATTGAATCCAGCAGCAATTCTTATAAGGTGCAGCACTGACTTAAGGAATTAGTCCTCAGATCTGCAGGGCCCTTCCTGCAAACCCAGTGACCTGAAACGCAAGGCACCAGGCCTCAGGAACTCCCCAGGGACAGATGTCCAAGGTGGTATTCACCTGTTAAAGCGGGGGACTCAGCACAAGCGATCTAATCCACCTAAGCCGTGACAGGTCAGCAAGCTCAGGGGCAGGCAGTGCCTCGGGGTGGGAGGACACGGCTAGCGAGAGGGAGCAACCCTCTCCGACAGTGCCCGATGTGCAGTGATGGCTCGTCCATGTGCTTAGCTGTGACCTGCAGGCACACCGATTGCCAGCAGGAATGCATGACCAGGTGGTACAACCTTGGAAGTTTTTGATATCGTTTTTAGGCAGAAACCACAAGAGGCATGAAACTGGAAGAGTTGACCAGTGACCAGCTCAGCTACAGACTATACCAGCAAACAGCCTGGTATAGAAGATTTTGGGGAAAAAAAAACAAAAAAAAAACCCTACTTCAAGAAAGGGCAAGGAATGGGCATGGTTTGCTTTACAGACGACTCCCCAGGGACATGTGTTTCTGTTATCCTTTTCTTCCTCTTATTTGTGCAAATCCATTTGTTGGAACTGCTTGTGTGTAGGTGGGGAAGTGCTGTCCATTAGGCACCCAGCTGGTTTAATCCAATCTCCCATGTTCTTGTGACTGTATTTGGGTATTACTTGAATGAGAGCCCCTGGGGACTGAACTTGGCCCCTGTTACTGACAATCAGTGCAAGGCAGGAGGTAGACATTAGATTAGCATTTAATCTGAATGGTTGTCAGCATAAGAATCTGCTTCTTCCAGTCACATGTTCTGAACATACATACACAGGACACATCATTTTAAAATAACAAGAAGATACTCAAAGTTCATTTGTTTTACAGCATCAACAATGAGCCCTAAAAAGCAAAATTGCCAAAAAAATCTTACTTTGCACTTACTTCTTCCATTCTCTTTGCTTAGAAAAAATACATTCGTTTTCTTAACAAAAGTACAACTCTGGTAATCAAATAAAATACCTGAGATTTTCAAAATATAAAAATATTTTGCTACATTTAATCAATGGAGGTTTTCCATTTTATTTTGATGCTACTACTACATGCAAAGCAAAGACTAAGTGCATCTCTGTTAGGTAAATATCACATTGCCTCACTGGAGCAGAGGAATGAAGTTTACAATCAATCAACCAAGTTTACCTTTGCAAGAGACAGAAGTCAGGATGGGGATACTGCAAAGTTTATAGGCAACTGCACAACTGATCTAGAAATAATATCTCAGGCCACATTCAAATTCTTCCAATCCACCACAGCCAGCAGTTTCTGCAATCCTTTTATCGCTGGGCTAAGTTTTTGGCTTATGTAAACTGACAGAATCACTGCCTTGGAGCTACAGATTTATAGCAGCTGAAAACAAAAAACATTTTAAAAATAAATAGGCTTTACTAGGACTTCTGGTTGTTTTTAAAGAAGACTGTTCAGACAGACACAAATGTTATGGAATAAAACAAATCCCCTAAAATGTTTTCTATGATGTTTCTGGAGCTATGTGATATTACTACATCATTTACCCACTTCAAAATGAAGTGTTTCTGCTATTTCAAATTCTATTAAACTCAGAAATGTAAACGGGCTTATGGTTTTTATTTTTGTAAACACAAATGCCCCAGGCAGTAGAAATCTTGGCTTGTTCAAGAACTGAAACCAAAAAAACCCACATCCCTAGATGTCAACTCAATACAAGTCTCAGACATCATTAACTCTTACCCACGCACACTCAAAATACACCCTTAAAGGCTTGCTCATTATCAAGCATTTTTCTGAACTAGGACAGTTCATTAAGCCTTAGACTTCCAACTTGCCTGAAAAGGTTTCTGCGTTAATGAGATACTCTGTGGATGCACTGATTTTATTTTGCAGTGTCTTTCAGTCAAAGCTTTTCCAGTTTCCAGTCCCAGCACTGAGCCACTTCCCCAGATGTCCCTGAGCAAATTGCTTATTGCACTGCCTCCAGTGACACCCACAGGAGTACCCACACATGCTCCTACACGTGGTGGGCTACTCCTTCTAAGGCACTTCTAGTCCAAAATTAAGGCACCCTCCCATATATTTGTACAGGGAAGCCAGTGGGCCGTAAATTCATGTCTTGTTTTGCACTGTGCTAATTTCTTCATGTGAAGGAGCCTTCAACTCCTGGATTCATCACTCTCCCCCCCCCCAAATTTAGGTATCTGTCTTCAGAGTCCAGGCATTTTAGCCTGAGCTTGGAAGCAGCCTCTGGAGGTGTCTGTCTCTCCACTGAGTCCACAAGAAGCCCAGAATGACTAAGCCTGAATTTAACTGCCCCGGAAAGTGCCTGAGGTGTATCTTTTATCTACAAAATGTGTTCAGCAGCATGAATCTATAGTAGAAATGAGGTTTTAGATAATGTATCTAAAGCCATAATGAGATCCCTGAGTGAAAAGAATCACCACTTCAAAGTCATGTGTAACCTCATTATTACAAAACACTGTGCAAGCTGAGATTAACAGCGATGCCATGGTGTTTCGTAAGGCTGACAAAACCCACAGGAAAACCAGGTGGGTACCATGATTGCTTAAAGACCAAAGTTACAGAAATTTGAAGGGCCTACATAATATTTGGAAGAGACTACAGATTTTAGGCACCTTGAGTGAAGATATTGTTTTTGAAATTAAGTCCTCACACTCTGACAAAGATCAGTATAAAGGTGTGTGAAGCAAGGAACTCCAACAATGGGAAATGCAAGGTTCTGTTTCATCTAAAATCTATAAAGTTAAATTACATCAAATCTCTTTCAGAATAACCCTTTGTGAGAAAATCCTCAAAATATCTCTGCATCTGTGATTTGCTTCATTTCAAAACAAAATAAATCCTATATTTTTATGGCATACTTCAGAATTTCAAAGTGCTTTCCAAATACGCTAGCGTGCAATGTATAGGTAGAAATTAAGTTCAAAACCTACCCCAATCTCTGAGGTTGAAATATATCACAAGGTATATTTGGGCAGTATACCACTTTTACACTTTTTCCCTTGGCCTACAAGTTCATAGACCCTCCTGTTGCAACAAATCATTTTTATGTTATCATTGAAAAACAAACAAAAAAAGGCAAACCTTCAATAGCTTGCACTTCTGCATGGTTGTAATGTCTCTTTTAGGACAGTGCATTGAGTTGTATTTATTTTTTTACATGGTGATGTTCCTCTCTTGATTTAATTACCGACTGTCATTCTTTATCGTTTCTCACAATGCATGGAAATGACAAAGAAGATTCTCACGGAGTTTCTGTGCAGGGTGTGAGACTGAGTTTAAAAAGTCTTGGTGTTCAGAGCTTTCAGACCGAGGTGTCCTCTGTGTGCTCATCCAGGTTCTCTGTGCTTTGATGGCTCCTTCTGTTAAAAGCAGGACAAATGATGTGTGAGCAGACTTCTGGCTTTTAGTGCTAGCTAGACAGGTCACAGTTTGGCAAGCTCAAACAAATAAGACAATTGAGAACCAACATCAAGATGTGGTTGTTATGGACCAGGAATAAGGTGCCTACGCAGAGGGGCCAGTGCCATTTTAGATTGTTTAGCCTGTTCCCTCTGGTTTGCAGCTGCCACGCAAAAAGAAGCTGGTGCCTGAGAGGCCTGTGTCATATCTGCCAACCCCATGGAGGTATCTTGGACACTGTAGGGCGATGAAGTGGTCCCAGGAATCCACACACTGGAATTGATCCCTTAGCATAGAAACTTGTTTCCAACTCCAGTAAATTGGTATGATAAAAACACACCAAGAGTAACAATTTACTTTAATATTTAATCCAGCAGTCTTCTAGGATTGACTGCACATGCTATGTATGTCTTATGCATGTCCTCAGTATACCAGGCCTTTATTTAACAGAGGTGGATGATTTTGAGCTCAGCAAGGTTTTCTTTAGAGAGGGACAGAGAGGGGAGAAAGGGGATGAAGGGTATGAGATAGAGAAAAAAGGGAATGAATGCTCAAAGCTGTCCTTTCTTTTTGGACCACAATCTTTCCTGCCTACTCACCCAAATTGTTTGGATGTTTCTTACATACCATAAACAACAAGAATGCTGACAATAATCCTGTTTTCTTCTATACACAAGAAAACTGTAACTATTCACATTTTCTCCAGTAATTTAGCCTGGCTAGAAAATTCTTCATTTCTGGATTGAAACACTGTACAACAATAGTGCTCTGTGTGCCTCCCTCAAAGAAGTAAAACAGAGCAGCTGATATATCTGAAAAATGGCCCTCTAAAGAGCTAGTACAATACTACAAAAATAAGGTACTGGAGCATGTAATGGTATCATTCTGTTAATAATTCAACTAATAGAGTGTTGTTTTGTTTTGTGGTAAGGAATATAGAGGTATATGTTGGTAGCTAGTAATTTTCCTCCAATATGACTAGGAGCTGCTGTGAGGATGTTACTGCTGTTTGCAGCTAGTTTAAACC
This sequence comes from Aythya fuligula, assembly GCF_009819795.1. Lineage (NCBI taxonomy): Eukaryota > Metazoa > Chordata > Aves > Anseriformes > Anatidae > Aythya > Aythya fuligula. The sequence continues at coordinate 111,740,983 of NC_045561.1, read as the reverse complement.
TACCTTAACACTTCCAGGGCAAGCTTTGTTTCCCTCCGACTTTCTTCAGTGATTGGGTAGAAGAGAAGTATAAATAAACCTCCAAGGATGAGGACAGCAGGAACTGCTCCAATGAGGATTTTCAGTGTGAGGATCACATCATTGGATTGTCTGCATAGCCCTGGCTTGTAACCAGTAAACCTAAACAAATGGAAATAACAGTGGTGTGCATATGTCCAAAATTTAAAAGCTCTTAGTCATTTGAAGGTCCCCTTCTTGGATTACTCCTTTCTGGCAATGCTCTTTAAGACTCTTCACCTATTTCTTTTCTATATCTCTCTTTTTCCTACCCACCCCTACATGTTTTGCTTCTTGTTTTTCAAATCCTGTGTCTGTGGTGTTTCAGATAACAGCATTATCTCTGTATTTTCTCATTATTATTATATAACATCTAATTAGTTAGAGGAGGATGGAATCTCAGGTAATGAAGTTGGTCTGATACGTGACTCCTATTAGTATTCAGCAAAGTCTTCAGGTTCAGCTTTAAAAGTATGCAAATAATCTGACCAATTTCAATAGCAATACTTAACTTTAATTTAAACACACACTTAAGTACTCTGCTCAACACAGACAAATTTACTCAAGTGCTCAGAATTAGGTACACACACTTCATTAATACAGGGGCTTCCGTGCAGTCCCACAACTGCTGATATACTCAATTTCCCATTCCAAATTTGTGGAATGAGCTTATTTTCCTCTGAACATGCAGCTATGAAAGCTATGGCTCATTTATCATTAGCCTGCCTTCTATGCTCTCCCACAAACACTTGCCTTGGGAAATTGCTGGGAGCTAACTGGAATGGAGTAGTAAAGGGGCTAATCAGTAAACAGTAATTGGCTTGTTTAAAACTATTCCTAAATAGTCAGTAAATACTAGCAGATTTGGGGGGGCAGGAAAGCAGGTAGAGAAAGGGATGGTGTTGTATCTTTCACAAATGTTGTCACAGTTTGTTACAGATACAGCCACAAATGGCTTATGCAGTAAGCCCCACTCAGCCTTCATCCTGTCATTTTGGCTCTTTGGTTTTCAAATGACAGCTGTAATTGCAGACAGTTTAATCACGGCTGGGGCCTGGGATCTGATGTTCTGAGCTGCAGATAAACCGAGCTCTTTATCAAAAGCAAAATTAAAGAACTGTCTGTAGAGAAACAGAGCAGGTTAGAGGTGACTGGTGAAGTTTCTTTCTTTTCAAATACCAATCCAGAAGACCTGCCCAATTACACGGCCTTCTTCATTAATTTGGAAAGTGATTTCTGACCTCACACTTTCTTCAACACGTAACAATGTTGGTCAAACCTTTTGTCACATAAACAAACAAACAACATTTAACAAACAAGGGTGTTAGCAGTAAGCACCTAAACATCCTAGGCCCAAAAGGTTCAGCCAAGCACTGCCCATTATTCAGCAGTTTCAGCTGCAGGCCCTGGAGCATTCTGCTTATCAAAACCTCTGACTTGGAGCCCAGGGCTAAGTAATATTTCAGACAAGTTAACTTCTAAGTGTTCGTTGCATATTTGAGTGCCATGCATCTACTGAAAGCTAGCAGCTGCAGGCAGAGGCCCTTTCTGCTAGGCCATGTACAAACAGGGCAGATGGCCACCGCTTTCCCAACCTGGCCTTCTAGTCAGAACACACAAGGCAAGCAGTGGGAGGAGAACATAAAGCATCTTCCAGACTGACATCTTCTAGGTGATGCTCAGAGCTGTGAGGAAGGTTCTATTTCCTAAAGCCATGCAAAAATCTGTGATACTTTCATGCAAAACAAGCCACATGCATCCTGCACCACTCCTGCAATCTGAGTAAAGACTTGCAAATTCATATACGTCGTCCAACCCAGGTGCAACTGAGATTGCTCAAAAGAGGTGTATCTCTCACAGGGGACCTTCAGTTGCTAAGCTTTCATGTTCAGTTCTTTATTCATACAAGCCACTCAAATTTACAAGAATAATTTGGAAAAAGTAACATCTAAAGAGGAGTCAGTTTTTTTCTGAACTGAAACATGCTAGGGTAGGTGGCTTAATGCTCAGTGCTCTGGCCTCAATGATAACAATCCTGTCTTTAGTGGGCAGCCAGCTGGAGCTGCTGGCACTTTCAGGCTCAGGGCAAAAAGGCAATTAACTCTACAGGATAAAGGCAGAACACTTTCAGCGCAGATCCACTAAATGGAAGCACAGGGTTACTTACTCCAGGCTGGCAGCAGAAATTCCTAAGCCAATTCCTGCTGACATCTTGGTAAAGAAAACATAAGAAGAGTAGAAAATGGTTTCTTGTCCTTTTCCATGAGGATTCTGCAGGCGGAAGTTATCGACAACATCAGGCAGCATTGACCTAGAGATGAGCAAGATAAGATCAAAACTCAAGCCACCGTCTCTTCTCAAAGCTCAAACTTACTGAAAGAACCTTCCCTCTCCACTTTCTAAGATCTGATTGATGTAATAAGTGATGAAGACAAGAGAATACACTTCAAAAAGTCCTACTGCTGGACAGGAGGGCAAAAATCTTTGTAAGAAATGCACGGCCACGTATTAGCATGTAGACAAACAGTAGAAAAATTATCAAACGCTTTCTGGGAGGTGATAGAATTTCTTAGATTGACTGTCATTCCAGCAGAAGTTGTGATATCAAAGAAAAACCCAACACCTTACCATTTCAAGGGACTCAATCTCTGAATAGTTTTATTCTGAAATAACTCTTGACAAGCTAATAAAATTTTCTGAAACCAACGGGCCTATTCTCTCTCTACTTCAAAGAGACTGTGTTTGGTGATGGGAATCTGAATGAAAGCTGTACAAATGGCAACTGTGAGTTGACATTTTTGTTCTCCAATACATGTCATGATTTACTGTTGGAAAAAAAGCTTCTGCCCCCCTGTGCAGAAATGTGTGTATAGTCTGACAGCTTATCTCACACTCTGTTTCTGTGATCTCTTGGAGTTTCAGTGTTTTCAGGGAATTGTCCAAATGAGTAATACAAAACAGCTCTCAGCAACAGTCGTGCCTTTGGGTCAATTTGACCTGAACAATAATTATCCCCTCTGGAAAGGACATTTCCCATCCTGCTCAATCTTGAGCAATTTCTTCCCACATATTTTCAGTCCTCAAGAGCCACATTGAAGTCTCTGTTTCTTTTACCCATACTCTTGTGGTATTTAATCCGTAACACAGGACTGCTCAAAAGGGTTTCAAAGCTTGACTTATATTTTCTCTGCTACCCTCTAACCTTTTGTCCCCCTCTACTCTGCCCTCGTGAAGCCCCCACTGCATTGAGGTCTCCACTCAGAGGGTGGTGAGGCACTGGCACAGGCTGCCCAGGGAAGCTGTGGATGCCCCGTTCCTGAAAGTGTTCAAGGCCAGGTTAGAAGAGGCCCGGATCCAGTGGGAGATGTCCCTGCCCATGGCAGCAGGTTGGAAATAGATGATTTTTAAGGTCCCTTCCAACTCAAACCATTCTATGATTCCATCAATGATTCTATGAAATTCTCTCTCTTTGAGAGGCAAATTACATGCAGTACCCACTTACATATAGACATATACCCCTTCCCCACCTCAAATGCAAAATTCTCCTACCATGGCAACAGCAGAGATGCAGCAATGCTCAGACCAGAGACAAAGGCCACGAAGTATGCCAGGATCAGGTTTGGAATGGTCACTAGCATGACTGCAAAAGGAATCATCCACTGAGGAAGAAGAAAAAAAGTACACATAACTTACTTACAGTAAGCACTAAATATATATCATATATTTATTTATATGTATATATTTATATATATAATAAATATATATCATATATTTAGTGATATATGAACTGTTCCTTTCAAAGTGTAAGATTGTGCAGTGAAATGATGGTTCACATGCACCAAAGCCTAATGCTTGAGTAGTTTGGTGAAATGACATTTCTAAAGAGCTCTGAGCCAGCCTGGATTTACCTACCCATGAGAATCAGAGAAAATCAGGAGTAGCAATGTTACTGTCTTCTCTGCTAGCATTATTAGGGTTATAGCTGCACCAGTAAATTAAACAGTCCCAAAAGCCTATTTATCAGTCATGAAGCCAACTGGCAGACCCTGGCCACATTCAAAACGCTAAATTCTCCTAATCACTGAAAAAAGGGTGCCCATATGTTGTGGTTTAGCCCCAGCAGGCAGCTAAGCCCCATGCAGCTGCTCACTCACTCTGCCCAGGTGGGATGGGGGAGAGAATCAGAAAGGTAACTGTGACAACTGATAGGCTGAGATAAAAGCATTCCCTAGGTAAAGCAAAAGCCACGTGTGCAAGCAAAGCAAAACAAAACCAGGAATTCACTGGCTACTTCCCATCGGCAGGCAGGTGCTCAGCCACTTCCAGGAGAGCAGGGCTCACCACGTGTAACATTTTCTTGGGAGGACAAACACCATCGCTCCAAAAATCTCCCTTCCTCCTTCTTTCCTGCTTTTATTGCTGAGCATGACACCACGCGATGTGGGACATCCCTTTGGGCAGCCTGGGCCAGCTGTCATGGCTGTGTCCCCTCCCAGCTCCTGGTGCATCCCCAGCCCCTCGCTGGCAGGGCAGCACAAGGAGCTGAAAGGTCCTTGGCTGTGTGTGTGGCATCGCCACTATTTTCATCACAAATCCAAATTAATTCTGTCCCAGCCAAAACCATGACACCATAGAAATGATTTTTGTGAAAAGCCCCTTGAATGATCTAGTTCCCAAACTGTGCCCAGATACTTCCTGGGAGGTTGCTAATCTGTTTGTGCTGGCATTTTCCTGACTATTTAGTAATAGAGATGACCGAATGCCAGTTACAACTCAGGTCACTACACTGTGTTTCAAGGGGAAGGACGGAGCTTCAGTGGTCAATTTAACCTGCAAATAACCTGTTTCAGAGATCAAATTAAGCCTTGAATGAAAAGAGTTTGCTTATGCCTTCATATCCAATGACTACTTTGAAGCAGTCTGGGTACTTGGCAGGAGCTAAAGCCAGGAAGGCGGCGTGGTTTGCTTCACTCCACACAGCCAGACACACTCAGGACATTGCAAAAGTCACTGAGACTCCCCTTGAAACTAAACTAATTTGGGCTGCTCAGGATGTGTTTTCTGGCGGTACTTAAAACCCCCAGATTTCTTCCACTTCCACTTGAGGCAACGGGCTTACAGGCTTGAAAATCCACTATTTCAAATGCTGATTGAATGCACACAGCCCAGCTGTCCCATATCCATCACATGCTCCATCTCCCACGCCTGTGAACCATGCGCACGGCACACGTAGGATCCAGGACCAGAGGCTTATCTACAGGGCTTTTTAATGATGGGGGATTAGTTTAACATTAAGTGTTTCAATCCTCTATAGTCGCAGCTGGGGAGCTGAGGGTATGAGAAGAGCTTTCACGGCGAGTGATTCCCCTAAGCACTGCTATTTACAGTTCGGTATGATAAGTGATTCTGGGAGTCCTGGAGTCTAATCCATTATGTTTATGTTTTAAATGCATTTCCCATCTAAAGCATTTTCTCCTAACCTAAGGAGGCAGAAAATAACCTTTCCTGACTGCGAGTTCCCAGCACAGACAGATAATCCTTGCATTAGCCCGGTGTTGTGGCAAAATCATTATTTCACCACAAGAGAGCACTCCAGCAATACAAGTTTTTATGTTGCCTGTGAGCAGTTTTATGACAGGCTTACGCTCCACATGGGGCCCCCACTCAGAAACCAAAGCACTTAAACAAAATTCGAGATCGATAATAATAATCACGGTAATTGTAATTTTCTACTGAAAGACAAGCACGACCCACAAGACTAGGTTGCAATGCCCCAGAGTTTCACTCCGGCGATGGTAGTGCAATCACGGGGGCAGTGTTCCTGCTGCAATAAACAGCTAACGAGTCTCACTCCTTCCTGCTTGTAAAGCAAAAAAAAAGCTCTGCTATTGGCACCCTGCTCCCTTGTCACGGGGCTGCTGCACTGAGAGTCATAAACAATAGCCCACAGTTGTCATCCCTTTTTCTTCCATTCATGTTTATGGAAGAGGAACCTTCTGGGATGGGAAAGGTGTTGCTGAGCTGTGCAGCAGCTCATTATGAAGGGCAGATTTAGGAAAATGTGCAGCCAGAATGTGAGCAGAAAGGGAGACAGGAAAGTGGCAAACGGGGTGCACAGCCAGGATCCACACAAGGGCACACCTCCCTGCTGAGCAGTGCTGAGAGATGGCAATCAGACAGTGGGGTACGGGTCATGAGATGAACAGATTGGGGAAATTTGGGATTTTTTTTTAATTTTTTACTAAGTTCTCCTAAACCCACAGGGCTACAGAGGGCCCAAAATGCCAGTGAGACCCCCTTCTTAAGGAACTTTGCTGCCTCCCTGAGGCCCTGGTTAAAGATGTTAGAAGAAAACTTCCTAGCCTGGTATGGACCTCAAATTATTATCCATTATTACTTTTTCATCTAGGCAGTGATGAAGTTGCAAATGAGAAGCCCAAGGGCAATCAAAAGAGGCTTCGGGGCTTTGGGACTACTGTTTAAGGGATCAGGAGCGCAGGTAATGTTTTCCTGTATCCTGCCAGCTGCAGGGAGTGATATTGTAAGAAATGGACAGATACAGCTTATCTGGCTCCAAGGCTGATGTCACTAGCAGAATTTTGGCTGGTTTTTTATTTTTTATTTGACCATGGGGTTGGTCTAGACAACACCAGGCCTGCTGGTGCCTGATGCGATACGCTTCTCTCAAAAGGGGAAAAGGATTTTTGCTCAAGACTTAGCAGGGCTGATTGAAAGAGCTTTAAACTGGATTTGAAGGGAGAAAGGAATAAAATCGGGCTCATTTATTTTTCAACTGTCTTGGGAATCTGGAGAGGTCCCAGGTGACTGGAAGCTGGCAAATATTGTCCCAGTTTTCGAGAAAGGCAAGAAAAGAAGGCCCTGGTAATTACAGGCCTGTCAGTCTCATTTCAGTGCATGGTAAAATTATGAAGAAGATTTTTCTGGGAGTTACTGCAAAACACCTGAAAGGCAATGCCACCATTGTCACTGCCAACAGAGGTCCACAACGGGAAAGTCCTGCTTAATTAAATTAATTTCCTTTTATGACAAAGTTACCCATCTAGTTGACCAAGGGAAGCCAGCTGATGCACCCATGCTGTCTCCAAGAATCTTTAGAATCTCCAAGAATCTTTAATACTCGAACACGAGAGAGAGAGGTTCCATTTTCCAGACACGTTGCCCAAACCACAAATCAATAGTTGCCACATTTACAATTTCTAATGACAATTCCACCTCCAGTCACTGAGAGACTTACTGATTTTAAGTTCAGTGTTTGCCCCATGAGGACTGAGCAGACAATCTATTCAGAGTTTCCTTCTCTGGAGATATTCAAGGCCTATCTGGACGTCTACCTGGGCAGCCTGCTTTGAGGAACCTGCTTTTGCAGGGGGGTTGGACCCGATGATCTTTCAAGGTCCCTTCCAGCCCCTAGAGTTCTGTGATTCTGTGAATCTAAGTGTAACAAAGCCTATGGAAGCAGAAGCAAGTAAACTGCAGGGCATAATTTCTAGCCTGTGCATCAACCTGCCCATGGGAAGGATCCTGCTTGGGTATGGCCCTATACTTCCAGGGCATCTAGGCTTTGAACTTCCAGTCAGTGTAGATACTTAGCACGTAGCTGATTGATCATCTCTTGGGGGGAATTAACTGAAAGGGAGAAATACCAGTGGAAGGAAGCCAGGATTCTTGTAACCTATCGACCTACCCTGCTCTCTACACAGTGAGGTTTCCTCAACATAGAAATGCTTTTACAGGAAAGTGAATCCGGAGCAGTTCTATTTATTCATTTTTCTCCAGAAAACTTCATTTCACATTACCTCTTCACCCTGAAAGCTGAGCAGAATTTTAGAGAAAAACTTGTTTTTCTCCTGCCTTCTTTCCTTCCAGATGAACACACCTGAGTGACAGACATCACAGCCTTGGACAATATAGTTTGTTTCACAGTGAGAGAGAACAGGTTAGTTGTACAGATCACACAAGGTGGTAGTATGGGAAGCCCCTGTGATGCATTGCCAGACACAAAGTCAGACAGTGAGCACACGGGAAGCATTCACATCCCTTGGGAAATGTCTATAAGGTGAAATAGAGAGGTGGCTTTTTTTCAGTCCAACTCCTGCTTAGACCATAATGCAGTCAAGGAACTCAACTGTAAAATTAAGTTAAACTATGTTTACAGAGGTGCTGACAGGCTCTCCAGTCATGTTAAACTGAATTTACAGAGCCAAGCTGGTTGTAGAAAGCATAGCCAAATAGGCAGAGATTTCCTAAGGAGGAAATCTGCATTTCCTGGTCCACTCAATGGTCCTATGCTGCTTTTGGCAGTTCTCTTTTCTCCAGTGGTAAAAAGAAATGAGGATGGGACTTAGATTCCAGATGTCTGCTTCAAAACACATAACAGTTCAGCTTATTTGGAATATGGGTTTTAAAGTTACTTCTGATTCTTTGGAAGTCATTCCAACACAGAGATTGTAATTGCAAAGAATGATAACTATTCAATTATATTTAACAATTGTCTCCAGATCTAAACTTTTCAGCTTTGTTCAGACTTTGACATATAACTTCAGCCTGGATTTTCCAAGTCCCCATGCTTTGTTGTACACAAGGCAGACAATTTCCTTCTTTCCTCTTTCACAAGTAATTGAAGGTAAACAGGGGAAAATGGGGAGGAACAGGCCTATACAATGATTCACTGAGGATGATGACAGAAAATTGCTGCTGTCTGCACTAAGTGAGGGACTTAAAATAATCCATCAGAGGCAAGGGCAGACTCCCTGAGCTGGCTTTGTAGAGCTGTGTCAAAGTTAAAGTAGGCTTTTTTTTCCCAGGCAGGTCAGGCAATTTCTTTTACTTCAGTAATAACTGTCCCTCTCCATCCAAGGGATGTGGGCACCCCTCTCTCCTTAGGTTTCTAGAGTAGGATGTGGAACAGACTCCTGTTTCCTCCTCTGTGACTGAATTAAAAATGCAGTCAGCTTAGCATCATACATAAAGACAAAACTAGTCTTGTAAAACAGATACCTTGTCAGCCTGAGACAACATAGATCTGAATTTATAAAACATCATTCGGGCTCACTTCTGAGAGCAGTGTAATGCAAACCTTGGGCAAATTCTTAGCAACAGCAAAAAAAAAAAGCTGAGATATCCTTTCAGCATTGACCCATTTTTCAAAAGTTTCTCTTGAAAGCTTGGAATCCGTCTGAAATTTGGTGTAACAATTTTAAAACAAACTCTAAAACTCAGTGAGTTTCTTGTAGCTTGAGGTTATAAGCACTAGAAATAGTTCTTGAAGTGGCTCCAATTGTCACAGTAAGTGAGCACAAGCAGATTTCTTTTCTCTAAGGATTTGCTTACCGAAATCCCACATGCTGCACACTTCTTGCCAAATCGCTGCAGAAACTTCTGCCAGAAGGGAATGCTCGCAGCTGCTGATACCTACAATTAACAAAAAAGCAAATCTGTGTTGTGCTTACTATCACTGTCTTCGTACACAGGCTGTAGAGTTCACAGATATCTTTCTGTCTAGTGCATGAGGGTCTGAAAGGCAAATGAACATGCAGATTACTGTTTCTCCTCATCCCTCTCCAAGGGATTTGTCTGATTCATTATGATGTTACAAATGAAAACTATCCATGAGAGGCTTTTCCATAATCAAATATTAGCAGACAATAACTTAAGCTTTCCTTTTTGTGTTGTAAGCCACATCAGTTAAAGCTATACTGTCATTAGAGTCCAAGCTTATTGCAAATAGTCAAACTTTGTGCCAATGCCTTTTGCCTCATGCTCTGAAACTGAGACATGATAATTTTATTAAGCCCTACCCCGCCGTACAGGAAGAAAACTGAAGCACAAGATAGATACACTTATCTTAAGGTATACTTAAAGTACATATCCCACCCTACATGTTTATTCTCAGGAACAACCTCTAAGGGAGATAGTCACTTATAATCAACATTACCATACCATACATGTATGTTATAATACTCACCTGATAGCGATTAACAACTACAGGCAACATAGTACTAATGCACTAAAATATTTCTACTAACAACAGTCTTACAACTGATTTAAATTCAAATGTCAACTCACTGTTACAGCTATATTACACTTTTCACTGACTTTGCTTCCTCTCCTTGGTGTCCATTACTTGCAGAGCCTTAAGATACCCAACAGTTAGCTATTTCTCTCCAGCATTTTGGTTTTATTACTGGAAAAGGTCTGTCTTATAATGTGGGAAAGGAAGAATCAAAAAGAATCATCAAAAGGATATCAAAAAAGAATGGATCCTATCAAATTCTGATATCAAATCCTACCAGTTTTGATATCCTACCAAAAAAGATGGAAAGGCTTGGAAGCTGGAACCAAGAAGTGGAAATGAAATTGCCCTAAAGTGGTTCCACAAAATCTCTGTACCACATTGGTCAGAAATCATGCAACACCTTCCCTGAAAATGGCTGTTGCAATGTTCTATGTGGTAGATGTAGATTCCATAGAACATTCAAAATATGCAGTAGAAAGACATCCCAGTAACTATGCAACAATAAACTGTTGACTTGCGCTAAAAAGACTTTGGTCAGAAGGATGAAGACTGCAGCTTTCTACTAATCCTACTTGTAATTGTAAAGTAAACCATACACTACAGCAGCAGTGTGTAACCGAGTTATAGGTATCACCTAAACATAGCAGAATTCTACCTCTGCATGTCAAGAAAAAGGGTTCTGTAAAGAAATCTTTTTATCACACTATCAATTGCTCTAGAGAAGAATCTTCATGTCTTGTCTCTAGATAGTTTAAGTATTTATCCTTGAGAGCTACCTGGCCCAGAATGCTCATGTGTATGAATGCTCAAAGGTTGTTTAATTCTCTGCTTATCAGACTGGGGAAGGGGAAAGAGGAGCTAAAATTCCAGACCTCATTCCTGTCTGCATCTTTTGTTTTCTATACGAGCAGAAAGTGACTCACAGATAAAATCAACAAGGAATGAATTAAAAGCTTAAAAATTACAGTAGGAAGTGTCAACTTTATTCCAAACACACAATACAAACAATGGTATAGCACTTTAACAGCTCTATCTAGACACAAAACTCTTCTTGCCTTCTGTTATTTTGAGCTAAAACCAGTGAGATTGAGCTAGCAAATAAAAATACAGGAGAGAAGTACAACTCACCAAGATGGTCACCACCAAATACTGGAAGTGATTGCGAAGATTGGCTGCATGAGTACAGAACAGGACAAAGTTGCTCTGCTCCAGCTGTTGAATTGAAGATATTTGGTGATCACCAAAAGAAGGAAAAGGAGAAAAAGACAAAAAAAATCACACTCCATGCTAGCGAAACATAGTTGGAGACTAATTTCTTAAACATCCACACCAACGGGAACTTCAGTGCTTCTTTGGCAACCAGGTTTTTCAAGCAGTCTTTCCAAGAAACTTTCTAATTCACCACGACTACTGGTGAATACAGCACTGGTCTCTCACATGCCCAGATCTTGTCCTCTGTCCTAATATTCACTGTGACCAGTGGCTCGTGTGACTAAGAGACTGTTGACAAAAACATGGATATTTTCAAAATAAAGGCAACTCAATTGATATGTATGTAGCAACAGAGTCACATCAAAGCCATGTATGTTTTAGTTGAACATAACTCACAAGTCAAGCTTTAAAATACCTCGAACTATGGGAAGTAAGATTGCTTACTGAGTGGCTCTAAGTTCTTTCTATAGCTTCTCTTTATGGGAGGACATATCATTTTGTGAGAGCCACATACAACTGCAGGTTCTGATTTGAAAATTAGCTCTGTCCAGCTCTGTAATAGCTAAGACCACCTGCCTCTGAACATCTTCTCACTCTGACCTAATGCCTTCCATCACAGAATACTCCATCAGAACTGGTGCAGCCACTGTCTGAGAACAGTCACCTATGCAAAGGAAAGGGGCCGTGGTTTAAAGCAGCACACACTATAGAGAAGAACAGAGAGAAGAGCAAAAACATTCTCTAAGCAACTAACACCACAGGAGACTGTAGATGGATAGCATATAATAGCCCAATCTGGGTCACCGGGACTAGTTCCTTACCTTTTATAAAAAAAAAAAAAAAAAAAAAAAAAAAAAAAAAAAAAAAAAAGGAAAGGAAAAAAAAAAAAGAAACATCTTTAAATGGTCAGGTCTTTGGTTTTCCTTCTCACTTGAATGAACTATCTCCAGCTGCACAGGACCCCAGGCACCAAAAAAGGCTCTGGTTCCCTACTGATTTGTAGAGGAAGGCACCACCCCCTTGATCACCACCTCCAGTCACAAGCCAAAGGTTATATGCATTGGAGCTGCCTCAGACTCTTCCATGCTGGGACTGGAAAGAGGCCAACACACAGCCACAGAGTCTGAAGTTACCTGAACTGCTGTTGAGATGAGAAGAAACGAAGCTGTAAGCTTCAGATATGGACCATGCTTCATGGTGAGCCTGAGCCCCTTGCAAAAAGGAATCGCTCTGTCTGAATTCAAGGCATAAGGATCTAAGAGGAATAGAATACGTAAAATAACAATATTTTCCAGAGACGACCATGAAATCATTATTAATAAATCTAAGCATATTTAGATGTATCTTACCATCTTTTTCCTTTACTCCAAAAAAAAGAATGGTAATTCCCAGAAGATACACACCTCCTATAACCCCTGCTGCAATCATATAAACTTTTGCCTTTGAAGAGAAAAAAAGATATATTTGAAATCATGACAGGAGAATGACAAGTCATTATGAAAAATTCAGTCTCTTTCTGGTGAGTCATCTGCAAATGAAGAAATGCCCATCTAAACGGAGCCAACTGTCTGTCTTCTACCCCTCTGAAAAATGTTCACTTCTGCAATTCATTTATAAACAACACCTACTTAAGGATAAATCCAGGACACATGGGTATATATTTCTTGGGGGGAAAAAAGAAGCTGTGAACAAAAGGGCTACTGTGTTGGCAACCAGAACATTTCAAAAATTTGCTTATGTTGAGACTAGCTGTAGACACACACAGTCATCTGTCAAAAACATGCAGCATCCATAGAACGATTCTGATATATTTTTTTTCAGATCCAGTCAATCTAGCTACACAGACTCCAACCTCTATCTTCATTCTGGGTGGAAAAGGATTCAGTGCTGATGCACACATTACTACACTTGCTGCATTTATACATAACAGTATTAAAATCTTACTTTAGGCTTTAATTAAATTTAGAAAACATTCTTTCACACTGATATTTTGAGAATATGGTAGCTTGCATGGTTGTTTTCCCAGTTAGCTAACGAAATGCTCAACAAATTCAGAAATCTTTGCTTTCTATTAGCCAGATGAACAAACCCTACAAGGATACCTCCCACACAATCAAATCATATTTACTGCTTCTAACTTTGGTTACTGCAACTCTTGAATAAAGCTTTAAAATTTTATTTTGCTTTAGCGTTCTGTTATTTTTTTTTTTTTACTGTGTTATGAAAGATAAAATAAGTGCTGGTGATACAGCTTTGTGACACAATGATTACTTGATAGGAAAATTGAATTCTGAATGATCAGTGAGATGTTGCAAATGACAGGATTATAAATCTAGAAATGAAGTGGCAAATAGGCATGCAATTACAAGAATGTACTGCCAAATATAAAGCCACTTAGTGTAGATGCAAAGGTAGGCAGATGCACCACTTAAGTGGTTCAACTGATGATATTCAAGTGTTCATTTAGACAATCTCCAAGTTGACAACTTTTATTAAGATACTTATATTTCAGAAAGGGATGTGGTAAAATAAAGAATAGTCCTGTACTCCTTTATTTGGGATAAAGATATTTTGGATACAGAATTATAAACTTAGTCACAGAGTACATTTGTACTACTAGTTATGGCTTGTATAGATTGCAGAAGTGTAGATACCTGAATTCACTTAAATGAGGTGTAAGTTCAGCCAAGACAGAAGGGCTAAACTAAAAAAAAAAAAAAAAAAAAAAAAAAAAAAAAAAAAAAAAAAAAAGGAGAGGAGGGAGCTTCACTATGAATTTTATATTTCATGTCTATTCATTTGTTAATTTTCTCGAAGCAACTGAATTAAATGTTTTCTTTGACAGGTCTTAGTTAAGTGTAATTTGAACTTTATTCACCCAAACTATTAAAGATATTAATGGTGGGCCAAATAAGATTCTCTGACCTTACACAAAACTTGTTAGCCCACATACAAACCGTATCAATGCCTATTCTTGATTTGCAGTAGGGAAGATACACTCTTCCTAAGCTGTGTGTTTCACATGGAAGTTCTATACAGAAACAATTTCAGGAGAGCTTAGATGCAAAATAATAATTTCTTCCACTTTGCTTCTTTAATAATCAGCAAAGTAATCTCAGTAATTCACAAGCTCTGCCTTTAAACAGGGTGTGCTCTTGAGCAACTAAGAATCAGTCTTTGTGATGAAAGGGGTCAGGATCATACTCCTGAACGCTTCTAAGAGGAAACATCAAGATTCAACCTCTTCTAAATATTTTTCTTTTTTTTTTTTAAGACTAAGGTTGTTGGAGGTACTTTAGGTTCATAGCCCTTACTCAACTTATAACTGAATGTCCATCATTCATACAACTGAGATTCAAGATTCAACATCTCCTGTTGATTATCTGGTTGGGTGCAGATTCTGTTGTGCACCATGAGAACAAAAGGCAAACGCGCTGTCATGCGATGCAAAGCAGCTCCCCCAGGTGCTTGAAGGCCATGCATGCTCACATAAGGCAACCAAATTGATGCCGGGTCATGTGCATGGCAAAAAACTGTGGTCTTCATTAAACAGGATAGTAGGGAGTGAGGTAGGTTGCCAGAGCTGTTCATTCACACCTCTACCCTTGGCAGAGGGCTCTTTGGGAAAAAAGGTAGGAGGGAATAAGGAGTGAACAGAACCTTGCCCATGGAAAACAGTTGGACACCATAATCCAGACCATTCTATACCATGGGATACTATTCACTTAAAAAAAACTGAGAAGACAACACAGAGGGAGAAGGGAAAAAAGTAAAAAAAAAAAAAAAGTAAATAAATAGGAAAAGCTTACCAAAATAAATAAATGCCTGAATGTAAATAAGGAAGTGAAATGAGGAAAACAAAAGAAATAAGCAAATATCCAAACTTGTTTTTAACATATGAATAAATTAGTTTGCAAAAGCGTATTTTAGGATAGTGTGAAAGCTGTAAGAATGTTAAAAGGATATAACAAACAACAGATTTATCAGTAAAGGTAATATCTTTAATTAAAACAACCCATACAGCTGGGGGAAAAAAAAAAGAAGACAAGATTCCAGTCACAGTTCCCCTTCTTCAGATACAAAAAAGAAACAGATCTAAAACATGTTTGTTTGTCTAAAAGCTTCTGCATTGTTTCCCAGTGTTAGTAGCTAGTTTAATGAAAAAATGTTACTTCCGTTAAAAAAAACACTGGCTAGTTCAGGCTATTTTTCTGATTTTTTTTTTTTTTTTTTTTAAGTAAAAAACCTGCTTGATATGCAACTCATTGTGAAGCTTCTTCATTTATCTCCCTGCTACCTCAACAAGCACAGGAAAGCATGTGGTTAGAAAGAAAATAAATCAAAATCATCTATTTTTTCCTTGGAAGCCAATTAGGAGATTTGAAAGTGGAAGTCGGTGATTATGACATAAAGCAGATTCAGAAAAGGAATCTGCTGTGCAATGAAATTCAGCTTGCACTACAACTCTTCAATCTACTCTCCACAATTCACAGAGCTGTAATAGCACAGTGATTTCCTACAGCAATCCATTGTCCACTAGAAGCTAAAAAGGAAGAAAGGATAATGTTCTGTGTCTTGTTAAAAAATACACTAGAAGTTACCTAATGAGCAGCTTCAAAAACACTTTAATCAGCTACAAAATGGCACAGCCACTTAGAGAATCAGCCCAGCTCTCCCCAGGCAGTTTCCTAGCTCAGGTGTCTGAGAAGACTTACAAAGGCCTGTGCCAACAAAAGAGATGAGGCAGCAGAGAGGCAGAGAATAGCACCTGGGACAGGGGGATGCATGGCTCAGTCACCTTCCTGGACTGCCTGTGCTGGTGCCAGGGTATGCTAATTCAAAGGGTATGTGAAATCATGCCTTTAGCTTGTGATTTTACCGCTGCTGAAGAGTGGGAATGGAATAGTAGCTATTCAACCCTTACACACAGACCACTGGCTACAGATAGGTACATCCTGATCTGCACTGTGCAACTGAAATTAGACTTAGGTCAAAGAAACCTTCTTCATAGGGAATTTTATATAGAAGTGAGTATATGCACTGGCAGAAATGCATGAAAATATAAAAAGTGAGACTGACTCTAGCAAATGGTAATATGGAACCAACAAACTGCTGTCACACAAGTAACAGAAAAAATACTAGTTAAGGCATTTGCTTGATTCAGGGCCTGTTTCAAGACCACTGGAAACAATGAAGATGGTCAAACTCTGTCACAAAGATTTGGATTAGGTTTTAGGATTACCTCTTATACATAAAACTTCCTCTATTTCTCCAAAAATGGAGAACTGAAGCATAAAAAGATTAAATTACTTGTGCATTACAGAGCTGCATTACAGGAAAAGTCTGCCTTAGAAAAAGAAACAAGTGTGGACCTCAAAGTTCATGCCACATGTTAACCACTAAGCCCTGTTCCTACTTACTGCCTGATACCAACCATTTACCATCAACAGTGCTTTATACTTTCACAACGATACAGATTCCAAGTAGGATGTAGTTTCTTGCATGTGACAGCCATTAATTTTTGCAGAAGATCCCTACTGATACCTGCTTTGAGAAGCAATGTTGCTGAACTGAAAGATTCTGCCCTAGCCTCCTTTACATCCTTACTAAGCTTCTATTTTACACTGCAGATCAGCCCCTAGTGAAAACAAAGCGTGGCCATACACCTTCTGGATACTTTACAGTTCAGCATCTTCAGCAAAGCTCCTCAGTATAATTCTTCTGCCACACTTAGAAGTAGTTGTAAAGACAACAGAGATGAACCCTTGTTGTTAAGAAGGCAGTTGTCTCAGCTCCAGCATTGCTGGTTTCAAGGAAGTCATGTTCAAGCTCATCTGGCTGGGTGATGTGATACCATAGGAAGAACATGCCCCTCTAGGGCCAGGTTGGATGGGGCTTCGAGCAACCTGGTCTAGTGGAAGATGTCCCTGCCCATGGCAGAGAGGTTGGAATGAGGTGATCTTTAAGGTCCCTCCTAACCCAAACCATTCTCTGATTCTGTGGTTCTCTCCCAAAGAGATCTTACTGTGCTCCCACAGACACTTACTTGATGGGACAGGGAGTCCGAGGGCTCAGGGTAGCTGGGACTGTCGTGCCAGGAGTCGGTAGGGCTGGTTGTGTTTAGGGGAGGATTTGTGGTGCAGTTATGAGAGTGATGAGCACTGGCCACAATTTGCCCCTGAAGTGCAGCTCCAATCAAGGTCCCAAGAACTTCCATGGTCATTCCTGGAGAAGGAAGCACAAAGGAGCATTCAGGATGAGAACCTGATCCCTCCACTGTTCACACGCCTGCTCATTTATCTCACTGAAGAACAACCTCATCAAAGCAATTCAATTTTATTTTATGTGGATTAAGCAGAAGAAGCAATACCAAGAACAGCTGAACTGGAAGGTCAGTAATAGAATAGTCTCAAGGAAAGAGTTTTGCCACTGGATTTCTGATCAGCTTTTAGACGCCTCCATGGAACAGCCTCTTTTATGCAGGCTTCATGATAAATATGGCTGGGATTAACAGACATAAGGGAACACAGAAACTTTTCATCCTGAGGACAAGAGTTAAATTACAGTTTAAATACTGAATGCCACTTTTCCAAAGCACAGCTAGGAGCCATAACTTCAAACTTTTCACTTCGTGTTTGACAGTAACTTTGTGAAACATTTTGGAAGCCACTTATCTGCTCAGACCTCGGTTCTCCAACTGTAAAATGAAACAGGGCTTACCTTGGGTTTATGTTGGAACTAATCCAGCTGTAAAGCTCTTGACAACAGCAGATGCTGTTCTTAAGACTGCCTAAGGCTGTAGTCAGGCAGAACTAGGCACCTCAGCCTCAGAGCATGGTTTAGATCACTAACAAATCCACTCCAGCACCATCAGAACAAGGGAGCACCTAAAAACCAACTAGTCTCTATTTTGGAAAGCAAAACACATGTATCCAGATCGTGCTCCACGCACACAAAATCAGTCAAAGTAGTTGTTACAACCCAGCTGTAGGTGATTCTTGAATAAATTGGGTTTTGACCCTTCTCATTCAGAGGGATTTCAAGCCTACCACTCCTATTTCCACACAATATGGCCATACCCAGCATCCCCAATGCAGGGAGATAAACTGAGTTCCTGTCCTAGCTCCAGGTACTACTTAAGCATTTTGCATAAAGATTAATTAGATTGAATATGTGAACAGATTAGGAACAAGGACCGAGACTTACTACTTCTGAGAGAGTATTCTTCTCATTGACCTAAGCACTAGGGCTCCTTCTACCAAAAAGGTTAACCACCACACTTCAGACAGTGCAGTAACAAAAGCTGTAAGCAGCTATGGGAGATCAGGGAAGGAAAATGCAAGACAGGCACCCAGGAGACTTGGATCATGTAAATCATTGCCAGTATGTTCCTACACAGAGAATGTTTCTGAATGGAAGACCTGAGGCTTTGTGTTACATAAATTTAAACCAAGAGGTAAAAAATAATAATGGTTCTTCCTCAAACTTTGTATCTAATCTTCCCAGCAATGATTCAGCTCAGTCCATCCAAAAAAAAGTGACTGATGGTGGAAATCCTAACTTCAGACTGGTGTGAACTGTTCTGCCACAATCCAGTCTCTGATGCATCTTGCAGAGCTTCCAAACTGTTCAATGCCCAGCACAAAAGAAGTAATACCTGAGTCACACCTTTCATTCAGAACACCACCTAAAACCTTTATAACCTTTATCTAAGACATCACATCAGCATTTTACCAAGCGCTTGCATACAATAAAACTCAAAAACATTATAATAGGCAACAGAAACACAACTATTATGAAACCTCTTATTTTCTAAGAAGTGCCAGGAGCTGAAAAACAGGCAGATTTTCAAAGTCTTTGGGTGCTCAGAATTGATAATGTGTTACTTTCCACTGTAGCAAAGAAAGCAGATCTCTTGGAAAAAAAGATTGTATTTGGAGTTGGTTCTATTTTGCCCAGATATAAGTAGTATTTATCTGAAAACAACTTCGGAATCCAGCATTTCTGTCATGCATTTACAGTAAGGAACAGGAGAAAACGTATGATAAACAGTTCTGCTTCTCTCCAGTAGAGGGGAGTGGATCCTCTGACCCCAACCTTTTGTTTTTCAAAACACACTTCAGATTACGCTGCTGTGCGTCTCTAAGCAATTGAAGAAATACCTGAACAACTAACTGCATCTGAGAAAGTCTATCAATGAGAATTCTCTATGAAACCCAAAGAGAAGTAAGGGAAGAGTGTTTAAGTAAGGCCTTGCTAAAGATAAATAAATAAAATTAAATATATATATATATATCACAATCATAACTGTTACAAGAAAACTAATCTCCAAACAAATATTATTTCAAAATAGACAAAAGTACTAGCGCCTGAAAAGTCAAAATTATGGCTAATTGCACCACCCTAAATTATCTCAGTAGAAGAGCTGTATACAGAAAAGTTAAACAATTTTCTGAATGGTAAAATGACACTATAAATGTACTACACCTCTTAGCCATGGAGTTCAAGAGCATTTATTAGCAAGAGTTTCACATAACTGTGAAATTATTGGACTAGCAGACAGGAAAGCACATTTATTTGGACCACAGCCTCTAAAGACATAAAACCAGACAACAGAAAACACTAGGTATGTGGGTTTGGTTAGAATTTCAGCCAGATGACTCAAGATACTGTCACTGCCAAAGAACAGAACACAACTGGAATCTGCTGCTGGTTAGTTCTGTGACTGCTAGCCCGGGATTTCTCTTGACATAGCTGATGATAATGCAAATTACAACCAATCCATGTGGCTGAGAAGGGGTTGGGTTGCTCAGGGGATATTAGATCTAGAATTTCTGATGTGATATTTTAGCACTTCTGGACATATCGTTGTGCCTCTGTGGTCCAGTTTTCTGTATACTCAACAAGTATGTTGAGGGTTAGAAGAACTAGTGGAAAAGAAAAGGGTTCTTGCTGTGAAGAGAAAACAAATGCAAAAACAACAAGAAGTTATAAACTACTCCAAAGCAACACCAAAGGACACGTTAAGACAGAGAAAAATCTTTCATGTGACGTTTGAGCACTCTTTTCTTTTAATGCTGGTGGACATGAGAGACAGCAGCTACACGATAAAGAAGGCATGAGAACAGAGCTGAGGAGAGAAGAAAGCAAGAAACTGTTCTTACATGCATTTTATGAGCTATACAGGAATTCTTGAAAAAGATTTTCATTGCACTTTTTGGTTTTAACAATTTGCATCAAAGCAAAATCTTTGTCTGGTTTTGGAGAGTAAAGAGATAAAGAGCCTGAGATCTGGTCTGTAAGCTGTCATTCTTTTAACTAATACAGTCAGAATGCTAGTTATATAACAAGATCTTTCTGCTAGCTACCTGCAATGTCTTAGATTTAAAAAGACACAGACATAACAAAAAGAGAGGTTTTAATTGGTGTGCATGTGCACGCACACACACAAAAAAAGAAAATCCAAACTAAAAGAAAAAAAAAAGCTCAAAATTACCTTCAAACTTTTTTAATGGAATGTAAAATGAGATCAGCACTTTGTGCTTTCCCCTAAAAATCATCTTTAAATGAAATAATTATTCTGTATTCAGGCTCTGGGTAATTTTTATTTTTCTCCTGGCTAGCAATAAACTGAAAAGAGTTTATAGCTAATTTGACAATTTGAGACAATAAAACATTAATATCTCCCAGTTAGCTAGAAAAATGGAAGCATCTACAGGACAAAATACTTCTCATCAGATATTAAAAATCTCATGTAGATGTTCAATTTAGGGACACAAAACATTAGGAACTTCCTATAGCTAGAGAATGATTTTAAATAAACGCCAGCCCCAGTCCACATGAGAAAGCCCGCATCACACTCACGGTACGCAGTTGCAGAATCTCGCTCCTTCTGGTCTGTGCTGAGAAACATGGTGAGAGCTGTATATGGCACCTGGAATAGCTATGCAAAGAAAGAACATCATTCAGGAAGTTTCAAGGTAGATGATGTATTTCTCTGATATCCACAAAGATAGTTTAATGTAACATTAGAAGTCATTTATTAAGAACATTGCATCTTTTAGCAGAAAGACCTGGCTTTTCTTTCTGTTTTATAAAGCACATAAGAGCAAAAAAAAAATCTCTTTCATAATACAATAATAAATAATAAATTGCCAAGAGGCTCGACCTTAATGCTGCGTTCATCCAGCTTCCTTGGGAAAAAGTCCTTTAAAACCAGGCTATAAAGCATCTAGTTTTCTTTGCACTAAGAGGCTATCATGTTCCGAGCTTGAGCTAACTAGCAGGAAGCAAAGCCATAATAAAACAATATAATATTCCACCTTATTCAAGCCAGAAGACTGCATACATCCCCCAAATATTTCAATATTTGTTTCAGTACATAATTCTTTAACTCTCTGGGAACCACTTTTTCAAAATATGACCTAGTGAAGTTCAATGAGCCAGGTTTCACCCTGCTGTATTGCAATGCAGCTGCCTCACTTCCAGTCCTGATCTGCTGTGAGATACTGCTTCGTTCTGGAGATACCTTCTTTCACCTTGATACTGGCTACAAGGCAGAACTGGGTGACACAGCCCCTGCACGTACAGTTATGGAAAATGTCTGAGAAGTTCCTTGGGATCCACTGAAATAATAGTTCCTACAATATGGTTGCTAAATACTGCAAGTTTTGCAATATGGCGCAAAAATTCATGTGTTCAAACTCTTTTATCCAGACATAAATATCTTGATGACTATTATCAATACAATTTCAGCTCTGGGCCTCTGACTTTTCCTTGCCTTCCACCTTGAGTCAAAGCACCCAGAACTAGAGTCACAAAGCCATCTGGTCTCCTAATCTGTCCCTGAAAGCAGAAGTTGTGAGAAGTTAGGTGTCTAACTGGAATGTAGGAATCTAAATATCTCTTTGGATTTATTCAAGAATGAGTTAAGTATCCAAGACACCTCACTAATTCCCCAAAAGGATGAGATGGTTTATGACACTGTCTTTCCCCAGATGTGCACCAATGGCTTTCAGTGCAAGTATTCTACCCTTTTGTGTGTTCAGACCCTTTGGCGCTAAGTCACCTGCCTAAGCCTCAACTACCAGAGAAAGATCGTGGAGGTAATCTGGCTGAATTAGCAAGTCATTTGCCAGAAAATGACTGGACAGAAACTGTGAACCAGCAGAGTTTGATAAAGAGACATCTGCTGATCCCTTAAAACTCGCTAGAAATTGAAATATAATGTAAAGATTTGGTAAACCTCAGTTTATTAAATTGGAATGCAATAACAGAAAAAAACAGGCTACTGCTGAGACCATCATGACGTGTGACTACTTACTGTGGTCAGTGCTTGGAAAAGGCAGTAGAAAATCAGGTACCACACAACTCTTCCTGATACAAAAGGAGGCAGGTACCACATGAGCAAATAGGACACTGCTGTGAAGGGTGTACATGCCAGCATCCTGCCAAGAGAATTAGCACATGCCTATGATCTCAACATAAGGCTAGCAAAGCACATTAAGTTTTCCTCCTCATACTCAGTATCACACAATTCATTTTATGTGCAGTTTTCCTAAACGCAATCATGATGTGATTTTAAGCATTAAATGTCTGCATGCATTAAATGCACAAATTAATAAGAAATTTGTGTACTTCCATAAAATGTAATAAAACAGTAAATCTGAAGGAAAAAATCTATACTTACATTAATAACCTACTCAGAACTGACACAGTTGCCTTGCACTTGTACCGTAATAGCATAACTCTATTGCTACTTCTTAGTACATCCCTAGACTACATCTTTATTAGAAAGAATCACTGAAAACTAAGCCCTGTTGTCACATGTCATAACATACTTCAGCTGCGTTTCCATGAGTTTACTTATTAGGAAGGATTTCTTGTTCTAATTTTAACACCTTCAGCTTTCCTCTCAACTTGGCCTCTCCACTGCTACTTCAAACAAATGCAAACATGTTGATATAAACACTGAAAACAGCACAAAAGGTAACAGGCAGCTCACTGCAAGACTTCCTATGGTCTGTATCTACTCTGGTATATAATTATTTACTCCATTTTACTCAACAATAAAATTCTTAATCACCCCAAACACAAAAGGATCATCATCCGTTGGGGAAGGTGGCTTAAAAACAGAACTACAGAAACTTAAATTCCAGACATTGCCATGTACCAGCAATTAATTACACTTGGTCTAAAAATGATTTCAGGCAAACAACACTCCAAACTCTGTGATAGAAGTGATCAGATGCTATCATTTCGTAAAAGTCTGAGCTGCAGCAGCAGCAGAGCTCTGCCACGTTCTTGTAAATCAGACGTTAAACAATGCAATTAGATGACCAAGATCACAATAAAAAATATCCAAACACGTAAAAGAGAAAACAGATTAATCCCTTCACAACAGCACTACTGACCTTGGGGGTCAGCTGATTATTTTGCAATCATGAACCGAAAACGTGGCATACAAAAGGGTAATGTGGGTAAATAGTTCAGTAAAACAATGACTTTCCCACACTGCTCTGGGGGATGGACAGCGTCACTGGGAGCTAAACATTTGCAAGGAAAGTGCCAGGTTCTGGTATTCTCTGTCTCTCCAGTTTCCAGGCCATCAGCAATGGAAAACACAAAGAAGGGCAAAATTCTCACCCATGTCAGGGAATCTACCTTCTTCTACAAAAGTGTGAGCTTTTCCAGGCTGGTGTCCAGACAGAGGCACCACAATGAGATGTTTTATGGTCATATTTTTGTGCAACTTCTCAGCAATAACCCCCTTAGTCGCATTATTCCCTCCTCTTTTCACATTTTCCCTCCTTCATTAATTTCAGTGAGTTTTCAGAGCCTTGCTGAACTTGCTGATTTTCTACTATTAACTCCTTTCACAAAATATTTGACTAGATTTGTGTATTCCAAGTCCGTGTCTGCTTATTCCTTTTAAAGGCATTACATAAAATACACCAGTAATGGCCGATGACTTCCTACTATATTATGTACAGTATTAAGCCATACTTAAGCTTTTGGCCTCTTTACTAATGTTTGTGCTTTGTGGGCAAACTTTTCTGACAGAGCCAATTCCATTGTTTCACTCTGGATACTTAGCAAATCAGAATAATTTCAAAGTAATAAAGTATTTTTAGACTAACAGGAGATACATTTTTTCCTTGCATAAAAATGATCTGAGCACCAAAGCACAGGAACGAAATTACTATGAAAAGCTACCATTACCAAAAGAAAAAAAAAAGACAAAATCCTTCTGGAAAGAAAGCAGCTGGTTGATGAGTGCATATTGAAGGATGCACTTCATGTAGAAGATTCTTCCTCTAAGAAGTGCAACTTGTACAGTCATTGGTTTACAGCACAAAGGGCTGCTAAGTTCACACTTTTGCTAGGATGGAAGTTATCCTAATACTGATCTAATATCAACACTAAATGTGCTTATTTGCAGTATTTTCAAGAAAGTGAAAAAATGCATTGAATACATCTATTGGCATTTGTTATAAAAATGTCATCTGTCAGATATGAGCAGCTCACAATTTTCTGTAGCTCTAAAACCACATGCCAGCAAGAGAACCACCAGCTAAAAAAACTGGCTTGTTTTCCTTGACGTTTCAACAACTTCACTACATGTTTACACTTAGATTTTAGTTGTGAATTGAATTTGGGGATTATATTAATTCAAAATTCATAATTAATTCAAAATACCTGGCAATACATCCTTACAATGCATGAGATAGAGCAGTGATTAAAGACTCCCTATTTCACAAAATACTTAGTCTCCCCGTGACTTCTGAAATAAAAATAAAATAAATAAAAAATAAGCTCCCTCTAGCATGGTTGAGATTGAATTCCTCTAATATGGACCACTCCTTTACAATTTTCTTGCTTTACACCTATAAAAAGGAGATTGATATGAGATCTCCTTCTTACATGAACATTCATTCTTCTAATTCTGCTAACATGGGGACAGTAGAGGTGAGAGTGTTACTTGCCATGCAGGTTCTGCTGGACAATAGCAAGGGTGCATACAAGATGTAAGTACATCACAGAGAAACATCACTGCGTCCCTTTAGAAATGCTGTTGAAATCCCAGAGCATCTCTTTCCTCTATAAAACTCATGGTGATTTTTCAGTTAAGTATCTTGATTATGGGGACACACCAGCAACAGGAACAGAGCAATTGCTATAAGGACGAATGAAACAGAGTTTCACATCTGTTCCACGTGTATGCACGTATCTTTTAGTGAGCTGGAAGGCTGAGAGCATTAAAGATAAGGGAGCTCCTGAAAGGCTGATGTGGGAGGTGATGGCACACTAGGACACAAGTAGAAATTACAACTTTGTGAAGATGTGCAGCCAAACTGAAAGGAATCTAGACAGAGATGAAAATTCAATCCCTAACAAGGTCTTACACCTGAGATTCTAGTTTTGTTAACAAAGTGGTGTCTTGTCCTTCTCTGTTTGTTTATCAAATGGTAGAAAGTCTTTGTATGTTTTCCGCGGGTGAGGAAGCTAAAGGGAAACAGGTGACGTGATAATTTTTCTTTGTGATTTTATATATGACGAATGGATATGATTGCTTGGAAAAAGGCAAGGAAAAATAAGTCTAATTCAATGAGAAGACTGTATGATCACAACACACACATGCAAAATATATATATATATATATATATATACAAGTGTAAACTACATGTACAGATTTCTGCTTACCAAGGCATGAGACGGCCAATTTTTGTCCATTTACTTTTGCTAATAAAAAAGCCAGCAACAGGATCAGTAACTGCTCCTGAGGCTTTGCCAATGAACAGCACCAAAGAGGCCTGGAACGGTGTAATCTGAAAGTACAAACACAGTACTCTGAACAAGAGCCATTGTTCCCCAGTACAATGAAACAGCAGAAAGCAACTTTCCAGAAAGAACCTCAGTGTTTTAAAGAGTAATGTTCACTCATTTACAAAACATGGCTGCTGCTGTCATAGAAATTACTACTGGTTACTCTATTGGTTTCCCATAGCAAACAAACAAAACATTGAGACAGGCATCATGCAAAATGAGATAAGAGAAGAAAAGTGCAAGGAAAGGGAGATAATAGACATGCGCAGAACTATGGTCTATAGGCAGATGGTCAAACAGGAAGTCTTTGTTTTAGTTTTAAAACCTGTCAGAGTGTCTCTGTAACTTTCCCCTCAGCTTGTTCCCTACCACAGTCCCATTTCCAGATCACTGTCTTGACCTGACCTAGACAAGAGCCGAGGTGGCTGTGGACATGCATTCATGCTTTTTCATCTCCTGAGATTACCAACAAGGCTGCCAGCTGGTGGCACGAGGCTGCAGATCACAGAAGGGTTAAAAACTTGTGGTTTCTCCTTGAAGCACCTAGTTCATGCCACCAAAACTATAGGCCTGAAAAAAAAGTCATTGAAATCTATATAACCTTGAATGTTCTCTTAAATCTTTAAAAAATAAACATATAGAGAGACCACTGAAACAGCCTGTGGGACTGTGAGTGCAGAAAACACCCTTCGTCTATATGCGACTTCATGCCCTCACTTCTTTAAGCCAGCTGGAAGCCTGGTGAATGCAGCAAATCCAACACCAAGTTTGAGGTAATACATGTGTTCCCTGCTTTTCTGCAGGGTTTATTCCTCCCAGGCAGCATTGCCTGCCTTCAGCTCGCACAGGTCCCCTGTGTACAGAAATTGCTGCGGGTATTTCCTCAGAGGTGAAAAAAAGGAGCAACAGTGTCCAAAATATCCAAGACAACCTTTGTTAAAGGCAGATGCTACACACTTCTGGAATCACACTTGCTAAATTTTAGCCCAAATTAGGGGAAATTGCAGAAATAATTAATTTTCCTGCTACTGCCAGCTCCAAGATACGTACCCACCCCAAAAAGCTTAGGAACAAGGAAGGACTGGGGTTGGTACTGCGGCAGGTAATGACAGCAGCTCTCTGAGCATCCCATTGCTGTACTACAGCACAAGGCTGGGACGTGTCCCACAGCACCGTAGTGGGGTCCAGGCTGGCCACCATCCGCGACTTGTGCCCTCCCACCGCCACGGTGACAACAAGAACAAAATAATGATGCAGAAAGATAGAGCAGGTAAAATAATGTGTTGATATATGGACATATGGGCAGAAAGTTTGAAATTAGGTGGGTTTTGCATCGGTATCTTGCTCAGATAACGTGAGTAGACAGAAAGGAAGTAAACAGAGGTGGGATACCTTGAAAATTAAAGGAGGAAAAGGAGGAAAGTTAAGACCTCTCTTACATTAGGAGTGGAGTCTTTGCACAGTCTCCCAATTTTATGTCATCTACAGGGGCTTATACATCCCTTAACTGCATTTTCTTTCCCTAAATTTAAAGAGTTTCAGCACCAGTGCCAGCAACTTCTCAGTGCTAATGCAAAACAAGATAAAATATGCTAAATTCACCCATTTCAAAAGGGAGAAAGACCAGGATCTATTATCAGAGGTTTTAGTGTTTTCTAGTAATGTGATTCAAGGCTTCTGTGTGGTTTGGAGTTGTATTTGGATGTCTGTAGCTTATACAGGTAATTTAGGTGGAATATGGAATTCAAATGGAAAAAGTATAAGCTACGAAAAGTGAATACAAATGTAATTTTCTTAGAAGGTGCCCAGATTATGCAATAAGGTTTACACATAGTGAGTTTCACAGTCTCAGAAAGAGTTGAAACAGTTCTGCCCTCTAAGTGGGCAAGATTTAAATTCAGGCACTTACTATAAAATGACATACTCTCCTCTGGGAATATATGGGGAAAAGGAAAAAAGAAAAAACAAAACCACAGGAACTCAGAGATGTTGATCAGGCCTTGAAAAATTCCTGCCCCTGCAGGATTACTTCAGAGAACAAATTAAGCCATCAAGGAACAAATAATTAAGGCCCTTAACGAAGTAATAACAGTATTCTTACAAATGTTAAGCAAAATTATAGGATTTCAGTAGAAGCTTGTTAACAAAAATAATGATGTCATTTATTTAGGTAGCATCAAGAGATGCAGGAATGGGACCTGAGCTTCCTGGACACTCTACACAAACACATAAAGAAATAAATGCTCCCTAGGTTCAAGATTTTGCAGTTCCTGTGATAAGCAGAGGATGGGGAAATTCCCGTATTTATAAGCACCCTAGAAAATTGTATTAGTGTCTTCCTCATCCAGTTCATGCTTCCTGATCTCTATCCTTGACGCAAGTATAAAACAGTTGTGCTCAGAGCTGCATGTGCCTCCTGCTGCACCTCCAAGCAGTTCCTTCTTCTACCTTCAGCTCTTCTCAGACATCCGCTTGCCATCCTTGACACTTCTGTCCAAATCTGTCCCCTTTTCCTGTGACTTTGACCTCTACAAGACATTTGTAACTCCTCTGCCCTTGTCATGATATTCTGTCTTTCTACATCTTAAAGAGCAACTGGATAATAATATTGATCCAGAACCTCCTTTTTGTTGTTGTTGTTATTGTTGTTGCTTGTTTGTTTGTTTATTTTCTCCAGCAAATAAAAGCAGTCATCATTGCTGAACTCTACTACGGTTTCAGCCACAGCTGTTTTCACAGCCCCTGAAGTTCGGCCTTTTCTCCCTAAAACCCTTTCTTCCACCCTACAATACCTTATCTGTCCCACTTAGCTACCACACAGACATACAAGACAATCCAAAACAGTGAAAAATGCTTATGGGTTCATTTTCTTTGTTTCTCTGCTGCCCTGGAATCTAGCTGGAGCACTGAAAGTCAGCTGAATGGGATGACTCCGGCTGCTTTTTTTCACGAAGTCTATTTCTGCACTGGAAATCCACACACCAGCAGCAAAGAGCCTTCAGGAAGGATCACTCAGCTTTCTTTGCAAAGGATAATTATCCTAGTCTAAACAAATAAAACTGACATGAAATTATGATGACTACTGGATGCAACTGCAGTAATTTTAGACTAAACTGAATGAACAAAAATTCACAACCTCAATACGGTACTAAGAGTGTTGCAGATGTTTCCTATCTTAGACGCTCTTGATATCAAGAACTTCTTTTGCTTGTGTCTGCAAGTGAGAGAGCTCTGGAGTACCTAAAGCTCTACTGATGATCACAAACTAAAAGGAAATGATGGCCACTACAAGTCAGAAAGGAAACTAGTGAGGAAAACATATTTTTCCAGAGAAGTTTATGCAGCTTCCAGGATGCTGAACAGCTAAAGGCAATGCTAACAAGACAATTTAAAAGCATTACTAGAGAATTTACCTTTTATAGTTCTAAGCACATTTTTGATGACACCAATGTTGAAGGAAATCTGTAAAGGTTTCTTGTGCTACTTACATGGGCTATATCTAGCAGGTAGATCTGTAGGAAGAAAGCAGCAGCGCTCCCTGCCACTTGGTTTGGGGCACCTCCTATTGCATAGCATAACTTGCGACAGACTGAGAGCCTGTATTCCTGTGCAAGGAGAAACAGAACAGTTGATGAGAAGAACAAAGTACACGTGATAAAAACTGCAAAAGTCATAATAGTAAACTCTGAGGCTAACTCCAAATTCAGGTATTGCTTCACAGGTATCCCATTAAGAAACAATATGCCCTAAATTCCTACCATCATTTGAATGCTGATTGTTCAGGTTTTTAAGACATTTTGTTCCTACAATCAAATCACAGTGTTCCTACACAGGAATCTAGGTTCACCTACCTGCTTCTCATTAGCTATTCAGACCAGGTTGTTGGACAAGGCCCTGGCCAACTGATCTAGTGGGTGGCATCGCATCCCATGGCAGGGGGTTGGAATGAGATGGGCTTTAAGGTCTCTTCCAAGCCAACCCATTCAATGTTTCTATTAAAAATGAACCAGTTTACAAGCAAGGAGAAATAAAATGCAGATACTATAATTCTGTTTTCTGGTTGTGTCTTGGAGTGTTTAATTCAGATTTTAAAAATGCTGAAAACTTTCCTTTTTTTTCATTTAAAATATTTTCTTCTATTAATCTTTCAGACCATGATAATTGATATATGCTTTCTTGCCACAATAATTAGACAACATTCATATGGGAAGAAAATTTCTACAGTCAAGGCAGACTGAATACACTCCAAAGATTTGTGTCTTATTCATTCTTCACTTTGCCACAACTTGCTGGTGAGATCCTGGAAAAGTCACTTGACTTTCTCTGTCTTCTTTGCCTTCTTCTTCTTTTTATTTTTTAAACCAGTTAAAATTGGTAAGATAGAGAAAATTACTTTGGGCCTCAAGTACTGTTTAGGAAGGACTAAGACACTCTGTGAGTTTCAAAAACTTTTTAAAAACTGCTCTCCCAGCTGCATTTTGATGTGTGTTTGAAAAGTACCATAAGCATCTAAGAATATTCTTCAATAGAACTGACAAATAACAGTATGATAAAAGCTGAAAATAAGGTTTCAAACTCATAATTAGAAGACAAAAGATGTACAGTCTAATGGAAATGCTAATGAAGAATGCTGTGTTTTCCAGTAGTAACAGTTTCAGAATACCAGAAAGCCTTTAAAAATACCTCAGAGTTAATGTCTTTATATAAAACTCAAAGTACAGGGAGAAAATGACTCTATTAATCTTGTATTCCTTTCATAGAGACAGCATATTCAACCTAAATTTTGACTTTTGAGAAATTTAACACATATTCAATCCCTTCTTAAAGACTGCCGTCAGGAGAAGTCAGGACACGTAAAAAAAGAGTAGCAATATTAATTGTGGATCTGCCCTTTCTCTGAACTGAATACGTAAGCCCTAAATTCTTACATCAGATTGGGATAAAAATAGAGATATGATAATGAGATCCAAAACAATGATAATATTTGGATACATTACCTAGCTTCTGAACATTTTAAAATGTACTAAGTGCCATCATCTTTACCATGTGATAGAGTTTTGATAAGTTTTAGACTTCTAGACAGAGCCTTTCATCATCTAATCGTTCTCCTTCAAACTGTTTTATCTGAGTGGGCGCGAGCAAGAAGCAGGAGTATCAGGACACTTCTGTGTTGGAGAGGAAGAACAAAAAGTCTCAGGCTAATTACAGCTCTCATTACTGGCCTAGTTAAGTGTACAACCACCTTCTTTAGGGGTGGCATCCCGTTACTCCACCCCAGCAAAGCGAATGTTGTCAGGGCACTAGCTGCAAATCGGGGTCGCCACAGCGGGCCTCGCTTTTACTCCAGATTGGCAATTCTCTTCCTCCCGGGGAAAAGAAAAAAAGAGAGCGATACACAAGCACAAGACAGGCTTCATCAGAGAAATGTACTATTTAATTCAATAAAGGAGACTTTAAGCCCAAGAAACAGACATTTGCTGTACAAAGTAACTACCTGCTTTTCATACCAGGGTCTTGTTAAGCTGGGAGCTGTCTGTAGACCCCACACGTCTACTAATCTTCTTCATTTGACTTGCAACACAGTTCTCCTGAGCCTTGCTCCAGGGACCGTGTACTTTTAAACCTAATCACACTGTTTTATTTTTTAATCATACCCTTCTCCTACCCCACCTCCATCCACCTAGAAATTCAATTACTTTCGAAGTTTATTTTCCTCTGATTCCTTCCCTTCTGAGCTCCAAGCGTTGGCAACACGACTTCCAGCTGAAACCAAGGGACTAAGTTATTGCCATACAAATCCCAGGTCCCAATTCACCCTCAAAACAAGCTGAGAAAAACCTTCAGATCCATAATGCCATTTTCCTACTTACTTTCCCTAGCAGCTGTCTACAGTGAAGTGCATGAATAAAGAAAAAGCAAATGTCTTGGTGTAAAATACATCGTCCCAAGATCTTTTTGTAATGCAAAGAATAATTAAAGCTGTGGCACAGAAAACAGTTGACCAAGATCTCAACTTGCAGGCTGTAGGCAGCACTCCTCTCTTCAAAACGGTTTAATGGTTAGCAAATTTACCACCTTAGCAGTCTTAAATTTTGGGGGGAGACTCTCACTACGACTCCACACACCCTCGGGATGCTGTTCAGCTGCTTTCTGAACCGCGTTCCCTTGACTCTCCGGCAAAGTTAAAGATCAGGTCACAGCAGAGGCTACATCTCCAGCGATAGCCGGTTTTGTTTTGGGGTAAAACGAGCTGTCAGATAGACACAGCACACAGAGGTTCCTGCTCTGGTAGCCTCAGAGCACAGGCAGTCAGCATTTTGTGAACACCCCAAAACGGAGGCTATATTCTGACCAGCACGTGTAGCACCTGCGCTCCTTTTATTTTGCCTCATTAATTCCAGAGCTCATTTGTACTCGAAGCCATAACACACTACAGCAGCTCAGCAGACAAATGACACGCTGTGAAAGGAAACGCCGCTTTCCTCATTTCAGATCTGCTGCCTGGTGATTTCACTGAGTACCCCTGAGCTTCTATCCGCTGCAAAATAATTATGCAGACTCCACATTACATTGCAGCGTCTCTCTTCCAAAAGAAGCACCCCTCAATCTATTTTCCCTCTCCATATGAAGTTATACCATAACCACATTTTCTACCTCACTAGGAGTGATTCTCTGTACCCGTGAAGTGGAAACAGTTCCTTCTTTCTAAATTCCTGGCGCTATGGTTAAGAGTAGAAAAGATTACAGTATCTGGATGAGCAAGTCCTCCTTGGTTGCGATTACATGATATTGCTAACGCCTGACCTCAGAAGCTGGCCTCGGAAGGATGAAATGGATGTGAGCAGAGCAGGACGAGCAGCTGCCAGAGGTTTGCTCAGTTCCTCTTAAGACTGAACTCCCTGCTGCAGCACAACCTCCAGCAGCAGAAATTGCTTGATTGCTGGGGAAGCCAGCAGAAGCTGTTTCACCTGTGTAAGTTCATCGGTAAACTGAAAGTACTGAAGAACTCACTAGCGAGCTGAATGTGTAGGCAGCAGTCAAATAAGGAGCAAAACACAAACTGTTTGAACCGAAAATTTTGTTTTGAGACTCCTTTTTTTGTAGTTGAATACAAGCATGTTGGCATCAAATTGCTCCTACAAGCCCTGGAAGAAAGGTGAGAGGTAAAAGAAAGGAAGGTGAAGTTATATATATATATTTTTTATTTTCAGATTAACTGGAAAATTTTGTATTTACACATGCCCCAGTCACATACAAGTTCATTTTGTCTCAAGGTAAATCAAGAAAGCATAACAGGTGAAAGATTTGATTTTGCTCCTTAAATAGAGTAAATTTAAACATTGTTACAGAAAAGTCATGCATCTAATGCATCCCAGTTCCTTTATTTTAAATTCTCTTGTGACTTAAACCATATGGAACAGAAATTGAGTATGATGTTGATAACAAATCACGTATTAGGAAAAAATAATAAACTCTTTAGCACATTGAAAGCAACTCTTGGCAG
This sequence comes from Aythya fuligula, assembly GCF_009819795.1. Classification (NCBI taxonomy): domain Eukaryota; kingdom Metazoa; phylum Chordata; class Aves; order Anseriformes; family Anatidae; genus Aythya; species Aythya fuligula. The sequence goes on along the minus strand of NC_045561.1, from coordinate 111,707,348 downwards.
CTGTATGAGGATATTTCACGAACATTATGGGCATAAGGGGCTGAGGTAAACATTTTGTCCTAAAGCTGTTATTATCAGTTCTGTCCAGAAATGAGGGACCAAGCCATTTAAGAGTAACCAGAAGAGAACGCCACCCCTGGAAGGTTCAGATAAGCATTTTATCAGAGAGACAATGGAAGTGCAGCTACCGAGGAGCAGCTCTGCAGTCAGCTTTTCTCTCCCCGTAGATTAAAGTTTCAGCTCTTCTGTGGGCAACCGTACAACACCCCCTTGAAAGCAGGAGGCGGAATGGAAGAGGTGGGACCCCTGGCCCCTCACGGCAAGTTTCTTGGGGTCTTTTTGGGTTTGTGACAGGCACGAACCCATAGTTGATGAGGCATAATTGGGGTATAGTTGGGACAGGGCTTGGGTGCAGACCTCGCTGAGAGCACCGAGTTTGGACGGGCAGCGCTGAGACACCCGGAGCTGGTGGGGAAAGGCTCCCTGAGGGGTGAAGGGAGACGATGTGCCGTTTGCAGCCACCCAAGGGGACAGTAAATGTCACGCAGTTCCCTTGAGGGAAAACGGCAGTTATGTCGATCTTCTCCGTGAGAGAGAAGGAGGGGGGGGATTAGGTACATTGAGGTACCTCACTGAGGTGCGCTGCGCTGTGTAGAGCAGGGCAGCAGCACGGTCGGGCTGCCCCAAAAAGCACCCCAAAAGAGCACCCTCCCCTCTTTAGCGGCAACGAGGCTCCGGGACAGGACTCCCCGCGGGACACCGCCCCGTGAGGAGCCCCCTGACAGCCGCCATTTCGCCCCCTCAGCCCCCTTACCTCCTCCTCAGCCTCCGGGCGCTCCGGGGCGTCCCTCGCAGCCCCGGCCATGGTTAACTGCGGCCAGCCCGCCCCCGTCCTACACCTGTGAACCCAGGGCGGGGCGGCAAGGAGAAAAAGAGCCGCCGAGGGACTTCCCCCCCCGCACGTGAGGGGCGAAGGCGCTATCGCTCCCAGCCGCATTTCCCCTTACGGCTGCACGGCCGCTGGCAGAAACCCCTCAGTGCCCTGTGGAGGCATGGAGCCCGCTGTGCCCCCTCGGATCCGCCTCCCGTGAGGTGAAAGCGGGGCTGTTTTGCGCTGGGAGTCCCCTGGACAGCCCCGGTGGCCGCGGCACACGCCGCCCGCCCCAGCCGCTCCCCTCTCAGGCGGCAGTGGTGGGCAGGGGGCTGCCAGAGCAAGTTCTCAGCGCTGCAGCCGCGGGGAGCTCTGGTGTGGTGAAATATGCGTGAAACAGCCTGAAACTGACACCTTTATAAGGTTGGAAAAGACCTCCGAGGTCATCTGGTCCAACCATCCCCCTGCCACCAATGTCGCCCACAAAACCATGTCCCCAAGCACCACGTCCAACCTCTCCTTGAACACCCCCAGGGACGGTGACTCCACCACGTCCCTGGGCAACCCGTCCCAGTGCCTGACTGCTCTTTCTGAGCAGAAATGTCTCCTCATTTCCAACCTGAACCTCCCCGGCACAACTTGAGGCCACTCCCTCTAGTCCTATCACGTGTGAGAACCCCCAGCTCCCCACTCCTTCCTTCCAGGGAGTTGTAGAGAGCAGTGAGGTCTGAGCCTCCTCTTCTCCGGACTAAACCACCCCAGTTCCCTCAGCTGCTCCTCACAGGACTTGTGTTACAGACCCTTCACCAGCTTTGTAGCCCTTCTTTGGGCATGCTCCAAGGCCTCAATGTCTTTCTTGTGATCTAGGCAGTACAAGTTCACCACCACTACTTAGCCCACCAGAGTCCGGCAACTGTTCTCCATGTCAGGGAAGGAAAAAAAAAAAGTGCATTTTGAACTATGAAGTCTTTCAAGACAGCTAAGGAGAAGAGGGTTTAAGCAAACCGGCACACATCTGCCTGTTTTGCGAAAAGTACAACTAATCTACACACACACTGCTTCCCGGTCAGGCCAGCTCCAAGGGCTGCTGTTGTGGCTCCTTATCTGGCAGGCTCACTTGAGGCTACTGCAAACCATGCCATGAAGGACTATATGCAAATCCTGCACAACCTCATTTTACAAGACATTTGTTACACTGTAACAAATTTGGAAAATTCTGAAAGAACCAGGTACTGAAATGCTCCTTCTAGCACAACATCATAATTGCTTTAAAGGAAAACACACTCAGTAACAATTACAACAAAAACAAAACAGACCTTCAGCACACAGCTGAACTTGGGGCTTTAACAGGCTTTGTTTGGAACGTTCTGAAGCATTTAGACTCCAAAGTGTCCTTAAAGGTTGAGGTCAGATTCTCAATGGCTCAGTCAAACCCTTATCCCAACACTGAGTTTGTTCTAAAATGCTAGGCTGGGTGTAAATTGTACATTTTGAACTTCAAGATATGTAACATTCAAATTCAACATGTAGCTGTTTCTCTTCATACACAGTATTTAAAACACAGTAAATCTTTGTCACCTACATTTGTGTGTTCCTCCACAATGGAGAAACTAGAGAAAATTTTTTTGTTGTTGTTGTTTTCTAGACTATTTCAATTTTCCTATGAAGTATGTTAATGCATGGGATTTACTGTAAAGTGAAGCCTCATGCAGAAACAATGAATAACTGCTAGTACTTATGTGTTTCACAAACTCAAGCATTGATCAAGCAAGGTTTGCTGTTGCTTGACCAATGCACAACAGTTGTTTGCAGCAGCAAGCAAGAGATTAGCAACCTGTAGAATCTGGACAGCTTAATTGGCCTTTATAAATTGACCAAAACCAACAAGATTGTTTTTAAAACAGCTCAGTATTCACTCCAAAGATTTTCTTCGAATTAGAAAATAAATTATCCAATCAGTTTTTTTTTTTTAAAAGGCACTTTCTAGTCTAAGATGGGATTAGTGCAGTCAGCATGACTTTGACCTTTGAGACATTTGCTCCTATTCTGTAATTAATTCGACTTTTAAATTACACTTTCGAACTGAAAACAGTCTACCACCAAAGCTGTTGCCAGAAAGTTGATTTCAGTGAAGCACGATATACAGCCAAACACAATCAAGCTACCCAGTCTCTTAAATATTGGTAGCAGACATTAATATTGAAATACTAAGTGTTGCTCCTTTCCACAAACACAATCTTCTGATAGCAACCAGAAGTGCTTTACTTACCTTAAATTTTAAATACCACCACCACCCATTTCATTTCAATCAATCTTGCATTAATCATTTAATTTCTGTTGAAATTCAAGGGTACTGTACTGCGACTTAGAGGTTTCATGCATTGTTTAGCTAAGAACAGCTAAGCTTACAATCAAGTACATGCTTCTCTCTAATACATGGCTTTACATTAAGACAAATCCAGAAGCACTAATTGATAAAATCCACTGTTACGGATGTTCTGCAAACTGAGGGTTGGATCTGCATCTGTGGGTGGCTTGTCTCTTCAATTTCACCAGGGGATTTGCACGTTTCTTCCTACTACTAGCAATCTGGTAGGCTTTGCATGCAATAGAGTGTAAGAACAAAATTTAGTGGTGTAACTTGCTACATAAAACTGAATGACACAGTAACACATCATGCTTATAGCATTGAAAACAGTTAAGAACTGCATAGTTTTCAGAGATTTGCTTTTTGAATACACTGAATACATGTTTGTGCAGTTGACTTTCATTTCATTAACTGTCCTCAAATGTACTGTGAGTGCCAGAGCACTGGCACAGGTTGCCCAGAGAGAGAGGTTGCGGAGTCTCCTCCCTGGAGATCTTCAAAAGCCACCTGGACATCGGCCTGGGCACCCTGCTCAGAGTGTCCCTGCTGGAGCAGGGGCTGGGCCAGATGGACCCAGAGGTCCCTCCCACCTCAGCCATTCTGTGATTTTGTACTAGATGAGATGCTGAAACAAAGTTTTACGTCCCCATGAGTGAAACAAGTGCATCCTTAGTGTGAAGTAACAGGATTTTTAGAAAGAACTCAAGTCACTCCAATTAAATAATTTTCTATTTAAAACAAAAATGGTAAAATCCAAACTTATCTTTCATTTAACCATGCAAAAGAATTACAGCAGTGTCAATCATCCATTTGTGTAGACAATACAAACCAGTCAGCACTTATTGAAGGCCCCAGGCTAAGTCTTCACCTAAAGGCTCTAGTTCCACTCACAAACCCATGTGCTACTTAACACACACAGTAGCAAATATTTAGTCCTTATGTTGATTTCCCCTTTAGAAAAACAAAGAATTGTTTTTCTGTGAAAAATACACTAGGGACAAAATATAAAGTTTGGATGGAAAGTGGGTGGAGGGATAGGAGAAAAAAAAAAAACTCAGTTTTCAAATAAGGGTTCTAAACATCTCTGAAATTTGGCCACGTGCAGTTAATGCCTCAATCAGAAGGCCAATTCAGGACAGAGGCAGATATGTAGTACAAAGACAACTGTGTCCTTCTAAGCCACTAAAGCTGTATGATAAACTCCAGAAAAAATGAAGTTTCTCTGTGACAAGGCTAAAGGTGGATCTCTATCCTAGTGAGCTAGGTAGTTTACATGATCTGTAAGAAATCCGAACCCGTAGGAGAACAGAGGCAGAAACCACTTCAACCATTAATAACAGTTCAGTGATTCTGTGATGATTCCTTCAGAGCTTACTTTGAGGCACTTCATATGCAATATGCACCAGACTACCTCATTTCTATCTTCTTACACCTGCACCCACCATGTGAAGACTTGATAGAACATTCACACCGTAGATCTTGTGATAAAATACTAAAGGTACCTATATTGAAAGATTTTCAAATTCCATAGGAGTTCAAAAGTGAGCTTCCCTGCAGCATCTGTTGCCTAAATGTTACTAAAAAGAACTGGAGCAGTTTACACAATTAAAATCACTCAGTTCGGTTTCTCTTTAGTTCGAAGTGCAAAAATAAATAATGTTTTTCCTTAAAAGGTGCTATCAGTAGTAATTAAGTTTCAGAGTACCGTTCCACCTAAGCATAGTCATTAAAGAACAGGCGAGCAAAGCTTTCTACCTAGAGAAATTCTAAGGACAATCCCTGTTGTAGTTACCTCTGCTACATTATATAGCCAGGCTTCGACCAAACTTAGTTGAAAATACTTCTGTTACAGCAGATTATAGCACAGCACGCATTCTGCTCTCTAAGAGCACGCTATGGAAGGATGATAGTGCATCCAGATATTGCTGACTACATTTTTGGTTTTGTCTAGTTATGCCTGTGCAAAGTTTTTGGCCAGTTATAAGCTAATTTGATCTTGTGCTTTTGATAGTGTTTTGCTCGTTCTTGAGCTGTCCATTAGACGTAGCAGCAGTTTTACAGTCATTGTCAGGTGCTTTCAGGAGCCTGAACGGTTCAGTTGTTTTCCGAAGTCTCTGCACAACAACAGAATTTTGCAGCTTTGCTTCCTGTAGTGTGAGCGTCTCATCTCGCAGCTCTCGAAATGGCAGCGAAGTAGTCAGTGTGAAGGGAACCCTTCCTTCTGATCCTCGATACTTTGTTATGAAGTCTCTGACGTGGCTTATTCTGAGAATAAAAAAAAAAAATCAGCGTTAGAGCTCTCCAGTCCCAATACAAGACATATACACAGCACATACAGAGTCACCTCAGGAACAGAACAAGACACCCTCTTGACGTAACAGCTGATGGCACAGAAATGGAGGAAGAGACACGGGGTATCCTGAAGTGCCTGGTCCACTTGAGAGGCAAGGACCAAGGTTTGCATGTTCTGAGAGCAGTCACAAGGGAAGAACAATCTTATTCTGGGCACTCAAATGCTTCGCTACAGCTCACAGATGGTACTTCCACAAACAAACCTGCCGTTTCTTAACCAGCTGGTGGAGCTCTTACCTGAGGTTTCCATAGCCAAGAGCTAGAACAAGGATGCCTCGCGTGCATGGCACATGTAGCAGACCCATAATAATAATAATAGAAAAGGGACTTGCAGAAGTTGTCTGGACAACTGGTTAATTAGATCTAAATATAGTCTTGTACCGAAGTAGGAACAGAAGTGAATTCAAGCTGCCTGTTAAGGGGTGAAGAACCTTTCAAGTGATCAAGACAGATGTTTTGTAGCAACAAGCAAGAATCAGGAGTGACCAATTTAATTAGTAAATGAAGATAACAGGATACATCTGTACCCATAAACTAAACACAACATCCACTCTCTGATCCCAAGCCCAACTAGCAGACTCCATCTCCTGGCAAATCCTTAAACTCATTCTCCTCCCCTATGTCCAGTCTAGCCCATGGGGTTTACTGCCTACTGGGAATCATCTGATATCAGGGCTAACTTCTGAACCAAGCCTGGATATTGTCTAGGAAAGTGCTCGTGTGCTTAGGGAACAGCCATTCTAGCTGTTCAGCAGCACAGATGCCCAAATACCACGCTGTCACTGACTACAACAGAGATAGTAACTAACTCCTGTACGTACAAGCTTCAGTTAAGACAGAGTTTTAAGTTTTGGTTGGAGATTTACAGGCAGACACCTGTGAACAGAAGCGTTATATCCACGTTGTGGTAAAAGGATATATCCCCTTATCACAAGATGGATATATGATTGAATATTTATTAAAATCTAAAAAGATCACATCAGCAAGGCTGTTCTGCTCAGATTTTTTTCCCCATGACAGTACTTAGCAGATGTTCATACCAACATTTACCATGAAGACAAAACATCCCTAAATATACTTAAACCCATTAAACCTTGGATAACAAAGCTATTAAAAGCCAGCCCTCAAATAAAGGTTTTATAGTTAAAACAGCAATTGACCCTTCAGCAGCACATCACAACAATTCAGTTCATACTTCAGGCCACTACCAGTAATAAATTAGTACAAGTTAAGAAGAAAAAACATTAAGAATCATTAGCCTTCAACTGCTGAGCTTTTCTTCTGACCAGCTGTGAAGACATACACAGTTTATCTCGACAGCAGCCTGGGTTGTGTTAAAGCCTGTGATCACTTTAAATTGCTACACAGAGCAGCCCAGGCAACATATCCTTTCCATATGATGTGACTGCGCAGCAAATTACAAATACAAGGAAGGTCTCTAAAGACAGTAGTTTGCAATTTAATGTTAAGCCATTAATCCTGCTTTCTGAAAGTTCCTGCATACATACGCTGTGCTGACACCTTCTGACTTTATCCCCATTTATAAGCCTCTCTGGGAGCTGGAAATTGTAATAATTAGGAATTAATCACATTGGATGCATTCTGGTCTGTCCATGCTGACAGGACAGACATGCAGGTGAATAACTTCCCCTGCTTAACTCTGGCTCTCCCTGGAGGTTCCTCTGGCTCAGCTCAAAATCACATCCTCCAGTTCCTTTTGCACACTGGAAAAAAAGCAAGTGGATTTTCTGAAACTCAACATCTGTCTGCACTCAACAACCAGAATTTTATTTTTTTTTTTAAACTCAGTGATTTGCTCCAGATGTAGTCATTTTGTAAGAGATTTGTCATCTTAAAAGCTGCTGAAGTCCACTTAACTGTTTCCTCCAGCAATGAACAATACACACACCTTCACATCCACTGAACTACAAAGAACTCCTACTGTTTCTTCAGCAGATTTCCGTTTCTACTCAGTTATATGCTGACTGGTAACATCAGTTCATTTCTCACACTCCTCTTGTTCACCAAAAAAATGTTCAATTGCTCAAAAAAATTAAAAGGATGTATTCTAGACACAGCCAAACAACAATCCATTGTTAAGCGAATTGAGGAGGTAGATTACTTAGAGAAATTCTATTTCAAGTCACAGGACAAATAATTCAGATCCAAGTACATCTGACAGTGCTAGAAGAAGTCTTACCTGTGTGAAACGTTGAATTTCTGAATGACCCTTTCCCCATCAGCTAACCAGATCTGGATGTTGGTGATAGGCTCCAGGTCATTTAAGGGTACTACAGGAAGGGGTCTCTTGTCACCAGCTGCTTGATGATCCTCTCTTACTTTAGAGACTATCCTTGGAGTAGCACTGGAAAGAAAAGCCACAGGAGGTTATGCCTTGTGCATACACCCAGAAGTTTGAACCACCATCCAGACCTCTGCTTCAGGAGCTTTCTGCCTTGTGTCAGGGTTGCACTGCTGACTTAAAAATAAATAAAAACTACAGGATTTCTGGCATGTCAGCTTAGAAAAAAAGCACCAATACTTTCTCTTCATGCTACAGACTTCATCATGCTGAAGCATTCCAGTTTGTTCATGGTAAACATTTTACAATACAGTAAGGAACTTAAAGCATTAACGAATACACAAGAGATGTGAAACTGAAGATTTGTCATGCATTTTTTGCACTCTAATCACACAGGTGAAGCTGCAATGAGCTTAAGTATCAAATCTACATACTCAACGTTAATTTTCAGTGTAATGTGATTACAGTAATTCAATTTAACTCAACGCTGTTAGCCTTGATTTAGACCCCAGCGTCATCTATTTCAGCTTAGAGGCATTACTTATACGTCAGAGGAATTGACTTGATGTAGAAACACAGGCTGATGCATGCAACATTTGGATTTTGGTTTCTAAAACACTTTGAACAGCTGACTATACAGTAAGGGCAAAGATCCATGAAGTGGCTTGACAGAAGACGAGGACCTCAGTCCAAGTGCATGGTTTTTGGAAAAAAATTATTGGCAAAAGCTGTGGTTCTGAAATATCTAGAGCTCAGTGCTTCTGTCAGGGCTAAGCTTGCTCAGCATGTACTGGTTAAGTCATCAGTGAGGCCTGATCCAACGGGCACATCCTCAGCACATGTAAGTATAACCAGATGGCCGCTTGCACAACAATAGCAGTGATTTAAGGAGTTACCATCTCTTCTGAGCTCAGCCATGGTCACTGACTGCATGAACGTTTCATGATGATTTCAGAAAAAGCTGTCTTTGCACAGACAATAATCAGTTATTGTTTCTGGAGGGAGAAGTCAGTAACCAATGGCCACAGAATAACAGCTCGTAACAACGCCGCATCTGCTTCGCAGACAAACCCCATCCTTATGTTCTCGTGTGTGTTAGCTTAATCATAAAGCAGAAAAAACAGCTAATTTTTCATTAAAAAAAAACAAAGATGATTAATGACTTGATACATTCAAGTCATTAAAGTTTGAGTCTTGGGCTCAAATCCTTCTCAACCTGAAGTATGTCAAGAACTTTTACTACCCACTGTTCAGCTAAGTGCCCGAACTTCCAGGCTATCAGCCACCACAGGCACTTTTTATTTCTTCCACAGGAACTCTGCAAGAAGAATGAGTCAAGGCAACTCATTCCCAAACTATAAGAGGTCTTCACTGCAACTGGAAGCACAACACGGAAATGAGCTGGGGTGCAAGAACAAGGAACCCCCAGATCCCAAGATGCACTCTCCAGGTCCAGGTGACTTCAGATTAACCACCTGCTGATTTATTTATCTCACATCCAGCTTCTGGTCATGCTTGACCTCAATACACAGTAAACCCTAGCTGCCCTCCAGAGCTGGAAAAGAGCTTGAGCACCAGCAAGGTAACGTTAAACAATCTTTGGAGTGGAGGTTAAAAAAAGGCCAAGACATACTTAAGTCCAGCAACGATTAGCTCTCCCCAGCTACTTGATCTCAGTGTGTTTCAGCTCCAGATTCAGACACTGAAGCGTGAGCAGTCATGTGTGAGGTACATGTCTCCAGTACAGGCAGAAGCTGGAGGCTGCCAGGTATCTGGTTAGCTTGGGCTGAGCTGCTTTTTAGCTCCATCAGCTCCAGTTGTAGTTCAGACAGCTGTCTCACATGCATACACGTTTTGGTGTCATTCTCAAACCCGCTCTTTCCTCACGGTCACGCCTCAGGAATTTGTGGTAGGCACTGGAGATGATTCTTTTAATAGCAAGTATATGTGAAATCAGAACCAACATATTAAATTAATATAATAATATAATCTGCAAGAGAAAGTTAGATCTACTTTTTTTTTTTAAAAAAAAGTATTTCTAAACTTTTCTCTTGTGGAACTGACACAAAGCCATCTAGTGGTGGGAACTTTTGACTAAAAGGCACAAATCAAAAACCTCAGTCTCTTGTTATTATCTGAAACATCATAAACGCAGCATCAAAGCAAACATCATCCCTTTTAAAAGCCTATTCCTTTTACATCTTCCGTTAATAATCTTGTAAACCAAGAATCAAAGAGACATTAGTCTCCAATCAAGTTTCCAAAAAGCAAGAGCCTAAGATTTAAGTATTGTGCTTACCCAGACTAACAGTTATGAAGCTCAATGAACAATATTTTAACTTAATGAGGTTATAGAGCAACTCTATTTTGCTGGAAAAGATTTCAGTCAGCTTGACTAGCATGCTTCTAAGGCAGTCTTTAGAATGCATTGTTAACAGAAGAGTGTGGTTGCAAATCCTGGTTCTGTCAAACTACTAAATGCAGCTGAGCAGGGCTATAGAAAGCTGAACATACCCATCACCTATGTAGAGTCCTAACTTTTTTCATGGAAAACCTTAAGTCTCATTTTTTCCCCCCATACAACATAAATGGAGAAGATGAAACTCATCTGAGCTACATTTAAAATAGAATTAAAAAAATCAGTTCTAGTCCATCTATTTTTCCCCCCCTCAAACAAATTTAAATGAGCTGGTCAGCAGAACAATTCCTATTGGGACTCCAAGATTCACTCATAATTCACCCATCTGGGAACAATGGCAGGAAATCTATAGAGACTGTTACAAAATGTTTAATTGATAAGCAGGTCACAAGGTAAGTAAGCCACTCAGCCATTTGTCTCTCTCATTTCTGATTAAGCACACAAATGCAGCTGTGGGAAGGGAGTTCTATAGCTCCAAACCTGCTATAGGTCTCAGACACCATTACTGTTTCCCCACAAAGCTCTTCTGCTGAAGGAGCACCACTTGCATGTAATGGACATTTATTAACATCAGGCAGCGAGCAGCAGTTTATGGAGCACTTATGGCTCGTGTTCCCAACATCAGCAAAATATTTAATAGCCTTGAAAGAAAAGGCTCTCATACCGTAGCACTGAATAGACCGAAAACAGAAGGGAGGAGGAAAAAATAAAAATAAAATAAGGCATTTTATCCAGTTCATAAAGAAGAAAATTGCTGAGCGTGTTGTAGGATGTCTCCGTGTACAAAACCAGTCAGCTGAAATCCACAGAATAGCATGTTTCCAGAGCCTAACTTGCCCGCTGGGAAGCCAGATCATTACTTGCTGTAGGCATGACAGAGCACGACAAGCAACCTGCCAGTTAGTCCTGGTGAGCAGCAGAAACCCAGCACACCGAGGGTCTTTAGGCTTTAGCTACCTACACGCCTGCTTATAGATGAAACAATTAAGTTCTCAACCTTTGTTTGGTCAGGATTTCAGTGCAACCAGAAGGAAGACTTGCAGCATCTCAGGCATTTCTCAAGGGAGTTTTTTCTCTATTGACTGTGCCTACCCAAGCATGTTGCAGATGAATAGGCTGTGCTACCACAACAGGAGAAACCGATAAAAGATGCTCGCTTCTCTAAGGCAGCCCGGAACCTCTCACCCTTTGCTGTATCAGTCTCTTACTCTGCACATTATCACCTTCTCCCCTGCCTCGTCCCTTTGTACTGGGGTCATGCTTTCCCTCAACACCAAGCCCCTTCCACAAAAACAAAGCTGATCACTTAAGGCTTCAGCACCATCTGCTAACCCCAGTGGGCAGGTAACTAAGCAGTCCCACCTCTGAAGGTTTTCTGTAGGCTCCTGGTCACTATGCTCTCCTTGCTAGGCTGAAGCTTGCTTTTATATGCCCCCAAGTCTTCCGTGACAGGGCTGTATGAAACGGATGATGGGGCACAAGAAAGCAGAAGTCACAGGGATTGACACAGGTAAACTCCTGGCTTACTCCTCCACAACATTTTGCCAGAAATACATTGCTATACACTTATAAATCAAGTCCAGTTCCGTTGTTATTAGAGGCTGACCCTCTCCACCCCCAAGAAAAGCACAGAATAAAAAAAGATAATCAATGTAATATGCTGGAATAACTGCAATAAAGTCAAAGTTAAATGCTTTGAAGAACTTGAAAGAAGTTTGAAAGAACTTGAAAAGAATGCAAAATCATCTTGCTTCTCCAGCTCCCTTTGAACACTCACATTCCCCTCTTCTCACACAAATTACTGTACATACAGCTTTAATGGTGCAACTTTCCTTTTAACTCACAGGATAGTAGAGTGACAGCCTTTCAGCTGGAAACGGTTATTTGAGGAGGCAAAGACAGACACCAAAATCCTGTGCTAACAGGAACCCAGCCAGTAGATTATGGAAGCTGATAATCCCCTATACAGGCTCTTCATGGTGGACACAAATTGAAACAAGATGAGTTCAGACTGGGAATAAGGAAAAACATCCCCCGTGAGGACAGCCCAGCACTGGAACAGACTGCACCACCTCCACCCTTACAGGATTTCAAGACCCAGCTGGACAAAGCCCTGAGGAACCTCATCTGTCCCCAAACCTGACCCTGTTTGGAGCAGGAGCCTGGCTTAGGGAACTCCAGAGGTCACTTCCAACCTGAATTATATGGTATCTACATAAGCATAGTTCCCCTCAGCTCAACCACAGACCACATCAGACTACTTACCTTCCTAATCTGTAACCGTGTCCAGAGAAGGGATGAAACACTGGCTTTTTTGATGACAAATACACCTCATCTTTTTTATCTTCCACCTTCACATCAACCTCCTCCTTCTCAAAAACTTTTCGTAGTTCAAAAGGCAGTTCCCTTAAGAAAAAAGATGTCAAAGAATTACTGAACTGTTTTCAGGATGTAAAACACATTAATCATTAATACTGGTTTCTGTGTTTATTGTTATAAGGATCGTGATTTTTTAAAATAATTTACTATGAGTTATGCTAAGTGCATGACATGTAAACAACTCCAAGTTCCTGAACTGCAAATTAATTAGAAATTGAACAGTAAGAAGAGAAATCATGCCAAGTCACTGAATGATGTTCATGTTTACTCAGCAGTTGCCACTCCAAAGCACATGACATGTAGAAGGTTTAGTGTTACCATATATTGCTGTAGTAGGTTCAATTTTTTTTATACCCATAGTAAAAAACAAAAGAAAAAAACACAATCAGCTTTTAAAAATAAAGACTGAGGTTAGAAACATGTTTAATTACAGATGAATGAGAAACCCAGCTTTTAAAAGTTAGAACCCTAACAGTTACGCTCCTCAGTGCGATACCATCACCTTGACAATGCTTTATTTGCATCGAGCAGAACACAACACAACAACTCCTTTGTCTAGGAGCTCTGAGGCAGACACCACGTTCCTTGGCGGCGGTGCTCAGCTGGCACGCAGGCTGTACCGAGTGCTACCCTACCACCAACAATTATGCAGGAGCCATCTTGTAATTACTTAGCATCTCTACAAGCAAACTGAGAAAGGGAGGTGGCAAACTTTTGATTCATGCACACGAATAAGTAAAAAGCTTTAAACAATGCTGGTAATTGGCATTACAACCAATACAAGTGACATCCATGAAGAAACAGTGAAAAGTAAAATAAATATTTTTGATAGGCAAGTAAAGTTCAGAAAAGACTGAAAATACAGTAACTTGTTTCACATATGTGAAAAGGGGTTATTAAATTGTATCCTCTATATTATTTTCTTCTCTGCATTTGTACAGGGTGAAGAAGTGGACTACAAATTAAAGCCCGAAATCATACTGGTTCCTACATTCAGTATGCTATTTTAATGCAATACTGCATCAAACACTGGCAGAAATCATGATAGCATGCTCAATTTCAGTAGTGGGATAAAAGTGAGATCATTCTATACACACAAGTGACTGAAACAGCAAATTCGTACTGGGAAAAGATGACTGCAATTTAAGGCTGATCAAAGATTTTCAGTGCTACATGCAGTAACTGTGCCCACCAAAAAGGCTTTTCATCAATAAAAGGAAAACAAAGACCATAAAACCAGAAATGCTCAGCCACTTCTACACGCTGAATTTGTTAGTCAAAGCACTATTTGAGCAGTAGCTATTACGGGGCACAATGACTTACTCTTTATTTCATTCTGCACCTGCTGTGCTTCCTACCAACACTTACTTTTATCTATTTTATCAGCAACTGTACGACTACTGCGACTGAAAGCTATATTAGACCTGTGGATGTTAGAAACCATCAGCCCAGGAAATAGGACAGGCAGCCAGCTGTACTCCTACAGGGCTACTGCAGTGCAGCAATGCCAAAAATGTGGAGTATGAGCAAGCTGCTAACCAAAGCACGTTAACTCGGGCCGATTAAGAACACAAAACTCACTCACCCCTTTTTAACGGAGTCCAAGAACTGTTGGCTTGCAACATCAGCGTAGCTCCTAAGTTCGCCATCGTTTACCGTAAACCCGTTTTTCCAAAGTTTAATGATTACATCAACCTGGGGAGTAAAACAATTCTCACTTTAACACTGAAGTAAGTGAAACCAGCTCAACATACCATCAGTATCCTATGATTTTAAACTATCCAGGTCATGGACTAAAAATACGGAGGGAAGGCTCCCTGTAATCTGTTCTGGCCCCATGCCAACAGCCAGAGTGACTGCAAGGGGTAAGCGACATTTTTAAGTATCTTCTGTGAGTCAGGGTTAGAAATAAACCTCCCCCCCGCAATCATTATGCATTCTTAGGTCAAGAACACCCCTATTCAACAGTGTATTTAAAAAAAAAAAAAAAAAAAGAGCTGGAAGATCCCAGGCAGCTGCAACTCTTCAAGAGCTCTAACTTGAGATCACACGTGCCTGGTGTTGAAACACCCACCACCAGAATAGTGCAGCAGGGATCTGTTAGGGTACAGCCTTGTTCTGTTCATTCAGAAGGACTTTCTGTTGGCAGGGCATTGAGAGAGTGCATGCAGAAGCCTTTTGCACAGAAAATGCAGCAACAAGGATCAGAAGCATTTGTTTAGTCCTGGGTATGTTCAAGAACTTGGTGTTAGGGGAGTGAAGAAAATATATTCCCAGTTATTAAATAACTGTAGCAGAGAACATCCACTCCTTGAATTTGTGGCCTTCAAACTGTCCTCAGAAGTCGCTTCAACTTTAATATGGCTACATCTTGAATTGAATTTTTCTTTTATACACATTATGTCATTTAAAGAAGCATTTAGTCATCCAGGTCAGATTCCTGAAATAATGTTATCTTGACAGATACTTGGCTATGTGAGTTATATGAAACAAATACAAATGCAGAATTCACCTCAGCCAGAAATTAGTTTGTACTTGGCTTGGTGGTACCTGACATTTTTTGTTTCCCCCTGCCTTTTTGCAGTTTGACGTGTCAGAGCATGATTGCTACATAAATACACACTACATGCAAGCTACTGAATAAAATTCTTTCATTTTTGGTAATCTGTCAGAAAGGTACATTACACTCAGCAACATCTGATCTCTTTAAAAAAAGTCTTGTGTCTCATGGCACTAATGCATATGGAAGGGGTTTTCATTGTGAGAAGGTCCTTCCACAATGAACCAGTAAGCAAGTTTATCAGCGACTCATTATAACACATCAACTTCTCATTTAGACATTGACACAAGTACAAGAACATTTTCAGAACCGCAGGTTAAAGCATTGCCCCCACACTCCTTTTCTGACTTAGTCAGAGACCTATGAATGTAGTTTCTAGTAACACCCGCTCCAAATTTCTCCCTGACATTTTTATTCTTCACGGGTTTTTCTCCAGCCCCTTCCCAATCACTCGGGAACAACAGGAAAATAAGAAAAGGACAGAACCACTGACATAAAAGTCCATACTAAATATCCCACTATCACCAGAACTATACAAAAGAGAGCAAGTAAAAAAAGTCTGGGCTATGTCTCTTCAGAAGAACGCTGTAAGTCTTGAAAAGCTTCCCATAAAATAGTTGTCACTCCTTGCACCTAATAAATAACCAGCTCTCTCTCGACTGATAAAGTGCATTAGCCTTTGCCAGTACAAGTCCTAGAACAAAATGGTTTTAGTGTTTTTTGTAAGTATTAAAAGCACAGAAGCATAGCCCTGGTTGAATCAGAGATGGGAGATTGGTCCAACTGCTGTCTGACTGGGCTCCCCAGTACAAGAGGGACACGGAGCTACTGGTGAGAGTTCAGAGGAGGTCTATGAAGATGGTTAGAGACCTGGAGTTCCTGTCATACAAGGACAGGCTGAGAGCTGTGCCTGTTTAGGCTGGAAAAGAGAAGACGGAGGGGAGACCTCATCAATGTGTAGAAATATCTGAGGGGAGGGTGTCAAGAGGATGGAATCGGTCTCTTTATAGTTGTGCCCAGCAACAGGATGAGAGGCAGTGGGAACAAACTGTAGTACAAGAGATTCTGGCTGAATATAAACTGACATTTCTTTACTGTGAGGGTGACAGAGCACTGGAACAGGTTGCCCAGAGAGTTGTGGAGTCTCCTCCTCTGGAGATACTCAAAACCCACCCGGATGCCATCCTATGCAACGTGCTCTAGGTGATCCTGCTCAATAGGGGGGTTGGACTAGATGACCTTCCAAGGTCTCTTCCAACCTCAGCCATTCTGTGATTGTGGGGATTTATCTACAGGTATCCTGGATGAGACCGCTGAACCTCCTGCATTCATTTACCAGAGTATTCCCAGAGTGCTATTATGCTAGACATGAGTATTTTCAATTCAACACCTACCTGGTTCTTGACTGTAGTAGGGGACATACATATTGCACCAATCTTCTGAGCTTCTTCAAAAAGGTTATCTACAAAATAGTCTCGGTTTTGTTCTGTACCATTCAAAATTTGATCATCAGTTCTTGACTTACACATCCTGCAGAACAAAGACATACATGAAAATGATACTCACATAAGATGATGTTCACATAAGTCGACAAGCAGTTACCCTGGAAGTTCAGTACCAAAAGGCATACTCCCCTGTACCCAACTTACTTTGTTGTTACAAACAATCAGGTCAGCTTTGTATTGGGACATTTTACAGCTTACAAACCTTTAACTGCTTTTATCTGTACTTCAGAAACACAAACTAAATGACAGTAGAAGAAGGTGAACTCATCTATGCAGAAGCTTCTAAACTTGGTATAAGAGCAAGGAATGCAAGTTCAACAACCTGTACCTCTAATTCAGACCACCACACACCAACAAAAGATCTTCCTCAGAGCTTTTCTATAATACAGGCTTCAGTGACTTCCTTTCCCCTAAGTTTTAAAAACCACATAAAGCAAAACTGCCCTAGCATTTAGTGCTCTGCCCCAACTTGAACCCGTCCAACCCCAGCACCACAGACCCACTGTTATTGTCCTTGAAAGTACATTAAAGAAACTGGAGAGTTAAGTGACTCAACCCCTATTGAGCACACTGGAGAAATACAACAGAAGATTTCTACACCTCAGAGACTGCCAGAGTATTAAAAAAAAAAAAAAAAAAGCATCAACCACATCTTTTTATAGGCCATTGTATATGCGACAGCTGTTTCTCTGTTAAGATTTTCACCAAAAAATGCAGATATATGCAACCTGAACGAACGATTATCTTGCAGTTTAGGTTCTCTGCAGAGTTAAGAGGATTATGCAGGTTTTGGAAAACATCGCAGGAGTTACTTCTATTAGAGATTCAGGAAAATCTATTTTAAGCGATTCAGGAAAAAAATCTAGCTTTTAAAAAACATCCAGTTTTATGTAAAACTCTGCATTAAATTCAAGAAGAGCAATGCTTACTTGAATGGTAACCAGGCACATTTGCATAAAAAGGAATTACTGTTTGCAGTGCATCTATGCAACATTAAGAATCCCTAAGGATTAGCATACTTCAGTAAAAGAAAAACTCAGTGACATTAAGAAAGTGATTCAGAAAGCATGCTGTACCCATTTTAGTTTTCTAACAGAACAAAAGAAACTTGGAGCATTAACCTACGTATTAACGATGCTTTACCTCAGAAATATAAATGGAAAGCCAAACACCTCCATATTAAACGTAGAAGCGCACAGTGAGTTAGCAATCTGTAAGCCTGCCTTTCTATTTTAAGTAAAATATTTATGCAGTTTCTTGCATCAAGGAAATACTCCAGGTACGTGAGAAGTCTTTAAGCAAAAAAAATCTGTCCTCTTGAAACTTTAGTGTATATGGAGCAGCTGGATATAGGGAAAAAAATAAATTCCAAAATTTTAACAAAAACTTTAAAAAGTCGTGACAGGACACACAAACAGGAATAGGGAAGGAAAGGAAAACTGAAGGGTATGGAAGGGGGAAAGATTGGACACTAGCACCTACCATTCTTCCTTCACAGTTTTGATATTGTCCATGTCTTTCATTGTGGCACTTCTCCTACATACAAAAAGAAGATCATTAAAAAAAAAAATAGACAAAATGCCTAGCATTCTTGCCTACTTCTGCAACTGTAATATACTTTCTAGTTCTGCCTGTGTTGAAAGTAAATTTACCAGAAAGCAGAACCTCCCCACCCCGGCCCCCAAGTCTCCAGATGGTTCTTTGTTTCCCCCAGTTTCCAGTTTGATCACAATGAACCAAGCATCACTTTCAGGCATTCAAAAGGAAGATTACTTTCTCATAAAGTACAAAATAAATTCCGCAACAATCACGGGAATTGCAAATACATGTTCATGCTAGGTGAGGAAAAAGATCACATTCCTGCTCTGACAGACAGGATTTAAAATCCCCTGATTTCTGGCAACACTGTGAGACAGCTGCAGACAAACTGCATCGCCACTGCAGGCATTCCAATGACCTTCACTTCACTGCTGTGCATCACCCAAAAGAGCAGGATTTGTCAGGTTCACTTTCTCTCTCCCTACTACGCCTCAACTTACTGGTGCAGCATTCAAGAAACTGCATACTGTGAAATATTATTTTCCAGCTGAATTGTAGATGAGAAGAAAATCTGTGTTTACGTGTACTAAACATACTACAGGATTGGTTTACTGACTCAAAAGAAAGGAAGAATGTCATACCTATCTTGTTATGCTCACTTCTGAGCTCTCCAAAAAAAAAAGTTACAGAAAGTAACAAAAAGCTAGACACCCAAAAAACACCCTAAAATTAATTAGACAAGCCCACTGAAGAACAGAAATTTTAGAATTGTAGCTATTTAAGGAGTTATTCCTGAATACTCGGGCAAAGGTTACAAAGATGATAGTCTGCTCTGGCAGATTTGGGACTAAGTTAACATAGTGTACATGGATATTAGCCTCAAACTAAGCAGGGACAGCCAATGCACTACTGAAAAAAAAAAAAAAAAAAAGATAAGCACAGCAAGACTAAAACTTTAAGTTTTAAAATGGTCCTGCTATCTAATTTAATGGATGACGTAAAAGGGGAAACAGCGTTCACTGTAATGCTAAAAAAAGAAGCATAAGCGTTCAGTTCAGTACTAGTTCATGTTCCTCAGAGTGCTGCTATCAGTAGTCTTTCATCTCGAAAGTTAAACCCTTGTTTCTACGCTTTCTGTAGAAATGTATATGAGCCTTCAAAAAAAACATAACCACGAAGATTTAGTCTCTATGACTACAACAGGTTTTAAAGTTTAGGCAGCCTTCAATTCAACTGGCTCTGCTAGGCATTAAATCAAAACACTATGCTTAGCGTACCTTAGACATGTCACACAAGACGTGGTACAGGCTTGGTTTTGTTTTTTTAAACAAGTATTCTGCCAGAAAAGTATACTCAGGCAAGCCTGTGCCGGTGCATTATGACCTTGTAAGCGTATCCGATCACTGCACTTGGAACTTCGCACCTGCGCTCGGAAAAAATGAGCTTTCAGTAACAAGTAAAACGAATTTAAAAGTTCTTAGAAGTATTTTCTCTAAACTTCTCTCAGATCAAGTTTTAACATACTTGTGAACACAGATTTAAGGCAAAAAATACTTTTTTTAACGTGCACCTTCCTATGTTTCACTATGCAGCAGTCTATTCCCCGAAGCAGCAAGAGCCACCTCTAGCCATCTGCGTTTGTTGATTTCTCTGTGACTTGTCACCAGAGCTGTTAAGAGACAGCCACAATGAAACAGCTTTCCAAATTAATTCTTTTGCTCCATCAGGCTGGCCTCCAACACGCACGAGCACTATTCAGAACCGGTCAACTGTGAAAGTCACCGCTCCTTCTAAAGTACAACCGCAATTATATTCAGAAGGAGTGTCTGCGCTAAAACACCACGGTAAAGAAACGAGTCTATGCAGCATATTGGTGTTTATGACCCAGGAGCCATTAGGAGATAGCGATCAGACGAATGCCATAGCACGAGCAGTTCAGCTCAGCAAGCCGAGCACAAACAGCGCCGGGCAGACGTGCCTGGATGCCGCTTGAAACCTTGGGAGTTTCGGTTCGTGCTCTGCGTCTGTGACGAAACTGAGCTGAACTTCCAGCTGTGGAAATTAAGTGAAATAAAGAGGGAGATTGAAGCTGCCAGCACCCCAACACACTGTATCTGCTGCCTGGCCTTCCCTGGTGTAGCTCAGCTCCTCCAGCCACCAAGCCCTGTCCCCCTGAGGGGCTGCAGAGGGGACAGGCCCCCTCCCAAAGCGTGACCTCTGCCTACCAGCTCTTTGAAGCCAGCAGCTCTCCCCTACGCATGTGCTGACCTACTCGTCTTGGCAGATATTTCTGAGTTCACTATTTTCGACCTGATACATCCAGGAACTGCAAGGCAAGAAAAATGACCCGACGACACTTCTGAGCTGTGCTGTGAAGGGCAGAAGCATGAAAGGAAGCACGTACGGCCCCGTCATCCTCCGATAAAAGGAAGCACATACACCCAAGGAAGGCTTAATGACGAACTTTTACAGAAATTAAACTTCCCAAGCCAAAAGCTGCTGAAGGCACAGAGCCCTACCTATGGCTGTAGCACCTGCAAAGCCAAAACGCAACCCCGAGACAAGTGACTACAGGCAGCAAGCAGACGGAAAAAGAAGACACACACTATATATAACAGCCTGAACGCAACTTGTACCTTCAGGTAAAAACCACAGCATAAAGGTCTGCACTGCAATCAGCTGGTAGGAACATAGTTTTGGGGAGAAAATCCGAAAAAAAAAGAAAAAAAAAACAGGTCCCCACAGGGGTGACCTCCCCTGAAGCACCCCAGCCAAAAACAACCCCAACCCCCCCCCCAGTTCCCATCGGGACGGCTCAACCTGAAGTCCCCCGTCCAAGCACAAGCCCAAACCCCCCCAGCCCACACGGGGGAGGCTCCCCCTGAAGCCCCCCAGCCCACCCCGCTCCCCAGCGGGCAGCTTTAGCCCGGGACGGCGACACAGTAAAGCGTCGAAAAAACTCCCTGGCTAAACCCAACCCCCCGGGACCAGCACCAAGAGCCCCCAGGAGAGCAGTACAAGCCCCGAAACGAAGCCGGAGCCCCCTCGTTGAGCCCCGAGGGAGCAGCCGAGCTCAGCGGGACCCCCTCCGCCACTCACCCGCAGCCGCCCCGCCAGCGCCCCGCGCTCCTACCGCGCCTGCGCCGCAGCCGCCGCCATTAGAGCGGGGAGGGGCGCGGGGCCCCGCCCCCTCCAAGGCGAAGGGTGGGGCCGCGGCCGCCATGTCGCGGCGGGGTGGGGGTGGGTGGAGATGTTGTGAGGGGGGTTAGAGCCCCCCTGTCGCGGTAGGCTCCCTCAGGGAGCTGGTGGTGGTCTTTAAGGGGGTGGTGTGCTTGGTGGTGTCCCCTAGTGCCTTGCTGCTCGGGACGTTTTCCTCCTCCTGCCTGTGCTGAGGACAAAAGAGGGGTTTTGCAGCTGGGGGGGACGGGGAGGTGACCCTGAGGGAGCCCATAGGAGGGGAGACGGGGTGATCAAGTGATGCCCGCACCTCACAGGCTGGAGATGTCTCCGTCTTTTGGCTGCGCGTTGAGTGCGGACACCTTGTTCTGCTAGAGGGGCTGAGGAAGGGCGAGCATGGAGCTACCGGCTCTGCTGAGGCTTTGCACCAAGTCGGAGGGAGCAGGGAGCTGGCTGGAAGGCAGAGATCCCAAAGTGCCCGCAGGAATCACAGAATCAGGATCATTAGGGTTGGAAAAGCCCTCCAAGACCATCTGGTCCAACCACCACTATCACCCACTACACCATGTCCTAAGCACCACATCCAACCTCGTCTTAAACACCCCAAGGGACGGTGACTCCACCGCTTCCCTGGGCAAAAGGAGGACGGGGAATGGCCTCCAGAGGAGCCTGCAGGTCTCCAGAGGGACCTGCGGGTCTCCAGAGGCGCCCACAGCCTTCACACCCCGCTGCGGCTTGACGCAACGCCTGGTGCTGTCAGGAGCTATCCAAAGCAAACACGGGCAGAGCCGAGGGAAAGCAGCAGCAGCGTGTGCCTGCCTGCTTTTTAATAAGTTCTTTTTTTGGCTTCGCTAATCAGGGATGTGCTGTAAACCATTTGGAATTAACCTGAATTGGACGGCCACGACTAACTAATGCACAGTAATTAATAGGAAATCTGCTGCGAATTACCAAGCACGATCAATAATAATTCTAAAAGCAAAGGTAATAATACTTCACAGAAGGGTTTCTTTATGTTTCTGCAATCCTTTAATTCTAACAACTAAAATTGTGTTTTTCAAGAATATGATTGAAATAAGACGTTTAATTTCAGAGTCAGTGAAGGTGAGTAAAAGAAGGAAAATCTGACCCTTGACAGTTCTAGCTTATTCCTCTTTGTAATGTTGTACATGACATTACACTAAACCCTTTGAAGGCAGTTTGGATTAAATTTTAGCTGGATGAAATCTAGCTGCGGCTCCTGCCTACAAATCTTCAGGGAAAATAGTAAAGAAATTAGCCTTTTGGTATAAAGTACATGGAGTCTCTTATTTCAAAATAGAGATTTCTGAGATTCTTCTCCCTGATGGTATTTAATGTTTTAAGTAGCTTTGAAATTGTTGGATAGGAGGTACTTGTTGGTTACAAGTGCTACTGCTTGATTCTATTTTTTTGAGAGAGACACACATATAACTTACTACAAGACTGCCATATCACTGTTGAAAAGTTTAAGGGATTTAAAAGTAAAACTTTGGAAGGCTGTTCAGTGGTGCTGGACATACTCATATTTTTCTGTCAATATTTTAAGTACATTTGCTCTGTTACACTAAACACACCAGCTCAATAATAAGCTCAACATCTGCTTTGGGGCCCTTTCTGCAAAGATTATATAGATCCAAAGGTAAGCATGGCAAAAGGCAAGATTGGACTTACTCGCTGTAATGTTGCAGGCTTCTCAACTGCAATCAAGTATTGATTTAGAAGATTAGATCCATTACTGAAAATCAGAGTACAGCTGGAGACATGCTGACCTACTACAATAGGAATCGGTGTCCTAGTGAATTTAGTGGTTTTTGATAGCTCTTCTAAGTAAAGCTGTTTTACCTCAGGACTAGAACTTGACAAAGCATAGGAGTAAGAAAAATTAAGGAAAATCTTACTGTGTCTACAACTCCGATATAATGTAAAAAAACACTTTTTCTTATAATCTGGAAATGTTTACGTTAGAGCGTTGTTACAATCAAGACTTCACTGAAATCCTTTTAGATTCTGTGCATTTCATAGAGCTTATTCTCTGGCAAGAAATAGTACATGACATGAACAGTAGCAAATGGCCCTTTTTTTTTTTTTTACTGAGTGGTGAATAGAAGCAAACAGCCTGCACTGAGTTCACTGAAAAAAAAAAACTATAACAGGGCATTCATGAGATGAATACAAACATCTCATGCCCTCTTTGTCAGGATACATCAGATGCACTGGTGTGGATGACGGTAACAACCCCTGAACGTGTTTTATAATGTAGGAGTGAATCGCAATGCCGACAAAATAAAGCACTGTTTTAGCTGTCACCACCCATCCTGCTAGGGACTTGGAAGGCCCAATGGACGTTTAATTTTGAAGCGATATTTTTAAACCATATATTTAACAAGGTTAACTCACGTCAGAGGAAAACATCAGCCACCTATAATTAGACATCGACACATTAGCTATATTGATTGACCTTAACTTGAGATAGCCATTGTTGCCTGAAGCCTTTGTAATGAAGGAAGCATATGCAGAACGGGAAGGGAATGGGACTGTAAAATAAATAGGAAAACAGATTACGGTTACTTTCTACTTGGGAATTCCATTGACAAAGACAGCACATTCCTCTGCACAGTGTCCTTTTCCCACGTGCTCCTTGCAGGAATGTTAACTGGAGGCTGCCACACAGGGAGAAATAGTGTAAGGAACTAATGTGGCTGGAAAGTTACTGCAATGGAAAGTGAGTCATTGTTCTATGGGAGGCGTTGGGTGAATTAGCATTCACAAAGTGGGTGTTACCCCCCATGCAAGGAAGCATCCAGATGTGCTGCTGGCTTGTTGGACCATAAGTCCACGAGCAAAATGAATATAGCTTCAAGTTTAAAAATACCATGGAATGCAAAAAACAAACAAACAAACAACAAAAAACATGACAAATTCAAGACAGCCTGAGCAACTGTTAGTACCAGATAACACACATTTGGAAATAACATATGATGTGAATTCGCAAAACAAAGACACTTTCAAGTGAAGTTACAATTAAGATATGGTGGTGTAGTTTATGAGATCGTTCTTGGATGCATAACAAGAAAGCCTATATTTGAAGCTAGGATTGTGTGTGAGCAGTAGGGAGATTTATGAGCAAATAATGTTTCCGATGGACTTTCCATGTGAACTCAATCAAGTTATTACGCATTCAGATGCTCCTAATGCTTATCTACAAATGTGTTAATAAATGCCTATTTATATTGTAAGCGTTTTAGAACAGAGTCTGCTTTTTGTGACAAAGCTATACATCACCCAGCATACTAACAGGCTGGGAGTACTCCTTTCATATGATTAATGATCATAAACACCAAAGTGAGATGATTTGCCACTTTTGTCCAAGATGGAAGCAATTTACAGCACTGGATGATAGTGAAAAACAGACCCTGCAGATTCCTGGCTTACAGTATCATTGGCCTCATTAGTATCAGTAAGACTGTCTACTGTAACCTTAGCTCAGCTGGAAAAATGTTATGGAAGCTAATGGCTAGATGTGATGTGCGGCTAATTTTGAAATATTTGGAGGTAAGTCTTACACTCCCTTTTTACTGTCATCTAAGAAATCTACTCTCTGATACCACTTCAAATTGCAGTGATGTTATCTGTTGTAGTGTGGAAAGCAACCTTCAGCTGGGTGGGCTGATGATAGAATTGAACTTTAAACGTTTAATTCTAAAATGTTATTATTATACATTTTAAAATGGTAGTGGTTATCTTCAAAAAATGGGGCACTTTTAATAACGTTGCAAAGTGCTTGCAACACGGAGTGACTTACTTTATGTGTTCAAGTTTAAGGTGGCACAGTCCTGGCTAGTGGATGCTGCTTGCTTTGTATCTCAAAGCTTACATCCCATCATGTCCATCATAGGGACAGTTCTCAAAGGAGAAACCATGCAGTCTGAATTTCCAAAGACCCTTGCAGGGAAGGATTTAGAGAAGGAAAGGACTTGGTTTACATAAGCAAGATCTCTTGTGAATCTTTTATATTTTGAGATTCAACTGAAACCAAGATGAATTGACAGCATGGCAGAGAGAAGCACGCAAGAGCTTATAAATAGAGTCCTGAAAAGATGATTTGATTTCCATTCTGTGGAATGTTACAGCTATTCAGAGATATTACAAAGTAATCTCTGATAAATTGCCCGTGATTGAAGCAAATGGGAATTCACTGAATAAAGCCCTCTGATCCTTAATGGGATGAAGCTCTCTACGAAAGTTCAGAAAAAGCGATGAAGGACTTTTTGTTTTGCTGTAGTATGTTCCTGATTTCCGTGCAAAACAGGGACAGGTAGCAACAAAAACTTCCATCTCCAAGTATTTCTCATGCCATTAGATAATATTTAGGGAATAAACAAGGCTTTCCATTCCTCTTTGTCCTGGGTCATTTCCAAATATCTTTTTAATGTTTTTGAGTTCTAGTAAGATCTGATTCCCCATGTCTTGTTCAATGGAAGGGGATTCTTTTGCTCAAGTACTTTTCCGTCTTTGGATTTCCCAGTGGTGTACCGGCCACAGCAGACGTCCTGGCTTCTCAGTGTATGCTTTGGTTATCTTCTTTTCTAAGAACTGGAGATAAAAGGGTGTTGAAGCCCTTACAGCAGCTTACACTGCTGTAAACTTCAGCACTCGTTACAAATTGCTTCCATTTGAAACACAGTCCTTCCCAACGGCAATTATTTTCAGAAGCATTTAGATGTCTATTTGTAAGGCCAAACTACAAATCTTGAATCTTACTGGGAATGAACCCTGCAAAAATTTTATGTAATACTTAGTGAAGTGTAGCTCCAGTCCTTCTTCTTTTCTGTATTGTCTTTTGTCTTTCTCTACTCAAAGAGTTCTTGTATTATCTTTTTCATAAAGCTTTTCCTGCATACAACATGCTGAAAAGGGTCAAAATAGGTTTTAATTCTATCTTTATATTACCCGTGTAACAAACAACAGATAAAAAAAAAGGAACAAATACATTTTTTGGATTAGTGAAATTACTCTAAATGTTTCTACAGTAATTCATCTTTTATTGTTGAACTACATTTAAATCTCTTAGTATGTGTGATATAAAATATTAATTTTATGTTAACATGTCCTCTGTATTACAAACAAAAAAAATCCAAACAAAACTTAACACGCAAACCTTATGATTTATTCATTTCTATCGTCAGTACTAAAAATGGCGATGGAGCTCACATAGAAGCTATAAAGCCATAAGCTGCTTGAGTCGGAGTAACTAGCCACGCCTTGCAAGAGCAACAAGACAACTAAGAAACCTGAAAATAAAACCATCTGCCAAAAACAATCTAGGGAGTAAACATTCAAAATGAAGCATGTCTTTACATGTTCCCTACTATGCTAACATAATGAGAATAAAGCATTAAAATGTTCAAAGCAGTGAGCAGGGATTTTTAACGACATCAATCCCTCTACAAGAGTAGTCCCTCTGGCGTCATAAAGAGTACTCACTTGAGTATGGTTCACAGAAATGAGATCAGAACATTAGGAAAAACAAAAGCAAACAAGAAAAAGGGACACAAGTGTGGTCAAAATATTTAGTAAATATAAAATAAATAGCTTTCATAATTGTGGGTTTTCTGTTGCTTCAAGCAGATCTGGATAGGCACCCAAGAAAATCAATTTGCTTGCATAAAGACAAAGTTTATTTTACTTTTAAAAAGTCATCAGTGCTCATGAGAGGAGGAATGCTGGTTTGAATCAGGCATGTTGCAAGCAGATGTTATGCAAGCTTCCCCAAAGAGTCCTGCCAATGCATTGCAATCCTGAGTTATGATATTAACTGCAACTGCAATCTGGGCCCTTTTTTGGGCCACAGATTGAGTTGTTGGTTTTCCCAAAATGGGGACGATATCTTTGTGATGTATACAAAAACCTGAAGTGGACCGACATGTTATTTTTCTTGGTGTCCAACAGAGTTTGGACACCACATCTGAATTACAGGACTCACCAGTAGCAAGGACAGAAATAGGAAGGCACGTTATCTGTCATCATATGATTGCAATATTAGCTCTTCTTAGCAAATATATCTCCTGGTTCTTTCCTGCAACATGTTTGGTAAGAAGCAGTGTCTTGCAGTTTCCTTCCATTCCTACTTTTCCTGCTTTTGAAGGATAAAAGGAAAGTCATATCCTAGTATAATTTTCAAAAAACTGTCTTAGGTTTTTACTTAAAATACTCCTTTAGCCTACAAGTGTTTGAAGTGGCTGCATCCTTTCATAACCTTTAAACAAATAAATAAATAAATAAACAACAGGTACGCAACAAACCAAAACTAATCACACTGAGCAGAACAACTATACCTTTGAAAGACTCTGCAGTCTTAAACTGTAGATGAAGTGCCATTGCCATTACAGATTAACAGCTCTAAGCAGAGAATGACAGGTAAGATTCTAATTTCTGCTCCCAAACGCACTGTATTTTGGGGTATCTCAAAAATGAAAATTTGTCTCTGTATGCAGATTTTATTTTATGTTTTGCTTGGAAATGTAAATGGCCCGTTTTCTTTTTATGTATCCTATGAGTGCTGTTGTTTATTTTGTATTTTTGACTAGATGCTCTACCATACTTTCAGACTTCAGTCTTGAAAAGAAATATGTTGGAGTATGTACGTAAAACAGAATTAAGTTTTTCTTTTTACTGTTCTTTACTAAGTATTATTGCAATTTCCAGCCTCAAACAATAAAGATACTGATAAAGTTTGTATGAGCCCAACAGCCCAAGACATGTGATCAGTAATTTTATTTGTCAAAGAAGCAGAAAGCACTAAAATAACTTGCCCAGCAATGCCAAACAAGTCAATGTAGGAAGAGTAAAGGCTGAGACTTCATCACCTACAGCTCTATGCTTCTATTTCTTGGCTTTATTTCTTTTACAAAGCTTTGGGTTTGGGGGCTTATGTGATGGTTTTGGGTTTATGTGATGAAGTTCGATGAAGGCCCTCACGTTGTGGGGCGAGGAATGGCTTCTGACTTGCACCCAAAGGAGCACCGGCTGGAAGGGATCGGATGATAGCTCGTGAACAGCCTGAAAAGCGGTTTGGTCACCCGCTGTAGCGTAAGGGACATCATTCTTCATCCCCCTACAACGCGATGACTGGAGCTGCCACAGCGGGGGCAGCCAGCAGGCTCCTCTCCAACCGCTGAACAACGAGGGCGGAATTCAAGCCGCGGCTACCGGGCGAAAACCCCGCGGCTGTTACCGGCGCCTCGCCCGGGGAGCGCTCCCGAGAGCTTTGGCTATCAAAAAGATTTCCTCCGAGCGAAACCCAGCGGGCTGTGCAAGAAGTTTTCCACAGAAAATAGCGGAAACCCTACCCCGGGGCGGCCGAGCTGCCGTGCGGCTCCCAAGGGGGAGCGGGGCAGACACCCCAAGGTGCCGGGGCACCGCGGCTCTTTTCGGGGTTGCCACCTTCCAGCAGCCCCTTCCCGGCCCTTTTCCCACCCCAGGACCCCCGGCTTTAATCCCTGAGGGGATTAAACCCGGCAGGCTGTGGCGGCTCTTCCATCGCAGCGGGACCGTGGTGCGCGCTGCCCTGTCAGCCTGAGGGGAGCCGAGGGGAGCGGCTCCCACCCCTCCGCATACCCCGAGCCCCCCGGGGACCTCTCCCCGCTCCTCGCGGGGGGGAACCCGGCCTCATTCCCCCCCTTTTTTTCTCCCTCCCCGGCTCCACGCCAGCCCCTCGGATCGCGCCGGCGCCGTGCCGGAACGTCGGCAGCGGGGCCCGCACCGCCCCCCAGCGGCAGCGGCCGGGCTGGGAGCGCTGCGAGGAGAGAAAGGGAGAAGGGGCAGTAATGGCGGCCAGGTAGTGCGGCGCTCAGCCCGGGCGGCGGCGGCGGCGGCAGCGGCGGGAGGAGCCGGCGCGGCTCCGGCTGTGGCTCTGCCCGGCGGAGCGGCGTCCCCACAGGACTTCTCCTGCTTCTCCTCCTCCTCCTCCTCCCCCCTTTTTCTCCCTCCCCGCTCCTAGCCCCGCTGTCTGTCCGCCCTCCCTCCTTCCCTCCTCCCTCCCTCCCCTCCGCTCCGCTCCGCACCGGCGGCGGCGTTTAAGCCCCCCGTGTCCCCCCCGGTGTCCCCCCCCTCGGCGGGGCCATGGTGAACACCAGGAAGAGCTCCTTGCGCCCCCTGGGCAAAGCGGCGGCCGCTGCGGCCGGTGCCGGCAGCCATTTCATCTCGTCCCGGACCCGCTCGTCCAAACGGGGCACCAAGGCAGATGCGGCCGGGCTGGAAGAGACGGCGGCGGCGGCGCGGGTGAGGAAGGGCCGGCGGCGGGGAAGCGGTGGAAATGGAAGGGAGATGGGAGGGTAAGGGGGAAGGGAGCATTAATAGTGGGGATGGGGAGAGGGGGAAAAAAAAGATGGGGAGGGAGGAATGAGGGGGTAACGGCAGCGAGGGCCGCGGCCGGGGGAGCCGCTGGGGACAGCGCCGCTGCTGCCGGGGGGGGGTGCGGAGCAGGGCTGAGGGGGGAGAGAGGGGGGAAAGGGGGGTGAAGCAGGGTGAATGGGGGTGTAGGGGGGAAAGGAGGGTGTCGGGGGAAGGCAGGGGACGGGGGGTGAAGGCAGGGTACGGGGGGGAAAGCAGGGTACGGGGGGAAGGCAGGCAGGCTGCGGCGGAGGAGCCGCCGCGTCCCGACCCGGTGTCTGGGCGACGGGCGGCGACAAGCGGCGGCACCTGACGAGGGGACGTGGGGACAGAGGGACACGGAGACAGGGGGACAGAGGGGACGTGGGGACACGGGGGAGTTGTGGCGCTGCTGCCCGTGGGGCAGACAGGGCCGGCGGAGGAGGAGGAGGAGGAGGAGGGGGGGGTCCGGAGCCGAGCTCCCCCTGCGGCCGCGGCCGGCACTGCGCCTGCCGCCAGACAAAAGTTGGGAGCTGCGCCTGCTGCAACTTCGCAATCCTCTTGCCCTCTTTCTTTCCTCCTCCTCTTTTTTTTTTTTTTTTTTTTTTTGGCCTTTCCCCTTCCTTAAATGACCTCGGCTCGTCCGAAGAAAGGGTGTTCGTGGCGGCTTCTGCATAGGAAAGCTGCCCCGTTTTTGGGACAGCGCCGAGGAGGGTGAGGGGGGGGATTTGCCGGGGCTCTGCTGGTTTAAGCGGAGCACTTTTTCTACATAACTTATAACAGCTTTAACTGTGATCCCTAATGGCAAATGATTCCCCAGACTGCTATCGAAAAATGCTGTTTCTTAAATTATATCTGGGAAGAGGAACTCGTGAGCCCCTTATTTTTGCCTTGCTGCCTCTAAGCATATCTTAACAATGCTGTTTTCTAAGCACACGCACGTCCTTTTCTCTTTCGTGATCGAAACCTCAGGTATTCGAAGGTCTAGAGTAACGGCTGTAGCTCTCCACAGGCATATTTTCAGAGCAACGCGTTGTGAAAGGCTGGGTGAACACGGAAGTGAAAAGCGAGGGTCAAAAAATGTTTGACAGTCACACACCGACTGCCCACGTCCTGCCCTCTGCGAAGGAAGAAGTTAGTCACACGAGTAGGGAAACAATAGCAGCTGGGGCAGATCAGGAAAATGACACCTGGAATCGCCAGAAAACCTTTTACCCCGTGCCTTTTGTTTAAAAACACTGTCTGGATACTTGCTCCGTACCTTCCATGCTTCTCTTTCAGTTCTGTTGTGCTTTGCAGTTCCCTTCCTCACATCTTACTTGCTCTCAGTGGTGCCTGTTCCTTCCTCGTATAACTTCATTAGGCTTGTGGGGATGCAGAACATCGCTGTAAAAAGCTGTTCTGCTTGTTCTAGTATGCAGTTTCTGTTTATTCATATCATGGGTCTTGTGGTTTGTGAGGCAGAGTTTGGTGTAACCCTTCCTGGCTTGCTTTACAGAGAGTTTACAGCTGCTAAAAATAAGTAGGGCATCCTTCTGAGTATTTCTCATCTATGAATAGCATTCATATACTACAGATCATTAAAATGTATAAATGATGTTATTGTCAGAGTGTAAAGAAAGGAGATTATATAAAATACTGTCATAAAGGTGATAAATACATCACAGGATACGTCCCATGTCTCTAAAGAAGTGTTTCTTCTAAAGTTAAGGGAATATTTCGGCATACTGGGCTTGTTTCACTTCACATCCAGTATCGTGCGTTTGAGGTAGATAACTTTTTCATTTAGATGTAATTGCCAAAGGTGAGCAGGAGTTACCAGGAAGGGTTTGTTGTTTTTCTTTTTTCCCCTCAGTAAATTTTTGTAGTGTATATATATCCCACCACAGTTTGAGTTATCTCTGTACAGCTGTTTTTCCCTTCAGATCTAAGAATTTGTCAGTGATATAGTACGTTTCTGAGCTCCCCAATCTCCTTGAAATAATGCCAGAGAAAAGGATTTCAGTGATTACAACATGAATAAGTGTAGCTCTAGGAAGACAAAGCCTTTGCTTTTTGGAAGTGACTGTCAGGAGACAGATAGCAGGGCTGTGTTTTGCACAGAAAGTGTACTGGGGTTGTTTTCAGGCAATTGTATGTATTTTGTCAAAGTTGACTGGAACAGTGTGTTCTTTTAAAATCTTTTGGTTGTAATGTCAGAAAACCAGCCTTTACTACGAGCAGTTAATTGGGTTAATGGGCTGCTAGAGTTGGGAGCTGCTCTGGTATGCTTTTTATTTGCACCGTGTGACTGAATTTTCTTCCACAGAGATTCTGACTTTGAATTCGCAGAGAAATGCTCTTCAGTGGCAATGCTTGTAATTACCTTTCAGAGTGTGTTTTAAAAGATCATCTATTTGTTCCTTATTAGCAAAAACTGAATTAGTAACATAGTGGCATCCTGTAAAATGCTGATTAGACCAGGTAGTATAGATACAAGGTTAGGAGTTGTCTTCTACCTCGTTTTTCTTCAAGGTCCAGTCTCTTCATCATCATTTTCATGTGGGTATTGTGTGGTTTATTCATTTCTTTATATGTTTTTGTATTCTCTTGTTTGTTTGTTTGCATTCATGTACAAGGAGAGGCTTGAATCCCTCTTCTCCTTGGCACAGGCTAAAAGAATTTAAGTTTCACAGAGCCACAGGATGGTTGTGTTTGGAAGGGACCTCTGGAGATCATCTGGTCCAACCCTCCCCTGCTCGAGCAGCATCCCCTAGAGCACATTACCCAGGATTGTGTCCAGATGGCTTTTGAATGTCTCCAGGGAAGGAGACTCCACAACCTGTCTCCGCAACCTGTTCTAGTGCTCAGTCACCCTCACAGTAAAGAAATTTTTCCTCGTGTTCACATGGAACCTCCTGTGTTGCAGTGTGTGCCCATTGCCTCTAGTCCTATTTCTGGGCACCGCTGAGAAGAATCTGGCCCCATCCTCTTCACACCCTCCCTTCAGGTACTTGCACATTGATCAGATCCTCCCTGGGCATTCTCTTCTCCAGGCTGAACAGGCCCAGCTCTCTCAGCCTTTCCTCAGAAGAGGGATGCTCCAGTGCCCTAACTATTTTAGTAGCCCTTTGCTGGGCTCTCTCCAGTAGCTCCATGTCCCTCTTGTACTGGGGAGCCCAGAACTGGACACAATACCTCCAGGTAAGGCCTCACCAGGGCTGAGTAGAGGGGAGAATCACCTCCCTTGACCTGCTGGCAGCACTCTTCTGAATACCCCCAGGGTACAGTTGGCCTTCTTGGCCACAAGGGCACACTGCTGGCTCATGGTCAGCCTGCTGTCCACCAGGACCCCCAGGTCCTTCTCCACAGAGCAGGCCAGCTTATAGCCATAAATAAAAACCTGGCCTTTATTCCTTCCCAGGTGCAGGACCCTGCGCTTCCCTTGTTGAATTTCAAGTGATTCCTCTCGGCCCAACCCGCCAGCCTGTTTAGATCCTGCTGAATGACAGCACAGCCCTCTGGGGCATTGGTCACTCCTCATAGTTTTGTATCATCCCAAGTCATAGATGAATAATTTTGGACACTACAGGCCTCCAACTAGATGGCAACCCTCTGAGACCTGTCGTGCAGCCAGTTCTCAATCCACCTCACTGTCCACTCGTCTACCTTGCACTTCCCGAGCTTGTTTATGGGCATATCATGGGAGGTGGTGTCAGAAGCCTTGCTGAAGTCAGGTAGACAACATCCACTGCTCTCCCAGTCTGTCCAGCATGATTTCCCTTCGGTGAATCCATGCTGACTTCTCCTGATCACCCTCTCGTCTTCCACATGCTTTGGGGTGGCCTCCAGGATGAGCTGCTTTCTGGGGATGGAGGTGAGACTGACCAGCCTGTAGTTTTTAGGTCTTCCTTCTTGCCCTTTTTGAAGTCTGGGCGATGTTTGCTTTCTTCCAGTCCTCAGGCAGCTTCTAGTCTTCGGGTTCAATCCTGTGTTGAGTTGCATATTAATAGCGCCCATTTTTGTTTGGTCGTAATGTAGAAGCAACACGCCTTCTGTGGAAATGGGCTGTAATGGCCTAAATGCCTTTATTGTTTTCTGTGTATTCCCTCAGTAGCCTTTCCTCATCTTGCAGAAAGCAATATTTGAAGAGTCAGCTGCTCCGCGTTACTGAGTGGCGGCCGAGATGAATACATGCGTGTCCGCTGAGCAGAAGCAAGATTAAAATTAACAAAATCCCTCACTAAATGGATCACGGAGCCAAGAAGTTTATTTTCTGAAATGATGTAATAGCAGAGCGCCACAGGGAGGGTACAGAGGGGGAAAACTGGGCTACGCTTTTATTCCCTTTTCCATCATTGATTTATAAACTACGTAACAAAGTTAAGCTGTCATTACATAAGATGCTGTTCTGCCTTTATATAAGTTGGCATAAAATGTGGGCATTTTTTTTCTTTCTATTACTAAAACTCGGGAAGTCCCCTGGGTTGATATTAAAGCTTTCTGATGAGAAAAATGCATCAAAATCCTCCGCGGTTTTCAGAAAGCAAATTGTGAAACAATGCTTGTAAATTCGGTGGGCTTTATTCAAACTCCAAAAGAGTCGAAGATACCGTGGCCGTAACTGGTTAACTCTGCTCTAGGGTAACTGTGATGTTTGCAGACATCACATTGTGATTGTGTTGTAATATTTGTTTGGCAATTGAAGCGTTTTTGTCAACATCTTAAAACACAGAAATGCTGATGGAGAGCAGGAATGAATTTGTTGTGAAATAAACACTTTTTCATCATGCCATTGTATTAGTTGGATGTTTTAGAAACGTATACAAGACTAACTTAATTAGGCAAGGAAGCATTAGCAGCGCCTTAAGAGCTACTTGAGGGCACTGTGGTGATTGTAACACAGGATCCTAGCTAAAAGTAGCACTGCCAACATCATTCAACTTGTGCAGTGGCAACATAGAGCTCTCCATTGTACTTAATTGCTAATAGGAACAAACACAGCCTTGGGATTGACATAAAGTGCTGTACTGTGGTCGAGTTTAAGGCTAAGCAGCATTTTTGTGTGCTGCAATCCCTGTGCATTTCTGCGTCTCTTACTGTAATTTCTCAGTCTGTGACAAAAAAATATTTTTTCCATCTTGGAAAGTGTGATAATGCATCTTCGGGAGCATAAACCCACTGCTGCATTTTACTCCTGAAAGAAGTCTTTAATGGTCAGCTATTGAAAACATATAAAGTGAACTTTAAAAAATACATATTATTATTTATTTTCAAGTACTGGCTTTAAACACGAGCCTTTGAGCTTTCTAAAAAATACTATTTTTCTTTCTGAAAAAGCGGGATTCAGGTTAATCTATTTTTTCTGAGTGCCTCCTTGCAAAGTGTCATGCACTGTGCTGGTTAGTCTGTAGTTTAGAATAAAGCTCTTAGAAAAAGTTAATGTTCCCTTCTTCCATAGGAAAAACTATACTTAGGGCAGCCTGCATATGAAGTGCTTCAAGGAAGAAGCTCCTCTTAAATACCTATATTAAAAAAATAATTATAAATTACAGTTACGAGTTTACACTGAGGCTACCCAGCACTTTCACAGTTCTTTGAATTATACCCTGAAACACAGAGCCTGGTGAAGTTATTCACAGCAGTGGCAGTTGAAGGCAGGTTCCCAGGAAAGCTCATCTTAGCAGCGAGGTAAGATGTAGGATTTGCTCCCTTTCCGTGGTCTGCTGCTCTTCTGGGACGCACCAGGAGAAGGTCGGTGATGTGAGACGAATTGCACAGCCTGCTCTTGGTAGGGTGGTACTGATACAGCTGTGACCGGGGGAGAAGGAGTAATTGGCGGAAGGAATCGATGGCCAAGCTTCTGTCAAAATATTTTATGATCAGCGTTTGTAATCCTGTGCTTCCAGACCGGCGTCCTGAGTTAGGATTCCTAACGTGTGCCGTGCCAAAGCAGCGTGGGCCACTGTGAAAATGGAAAATTGCTCCTCGTAAGTGCACACGGCTTGTCCTAGGAGGCAGTCGTGCATCTTGATCGAAACCCTGCCTTTGCCAAAATATTGCTATGGGGCCAGAAAAGGAAGCGCTGTAAGGACTAAACCCAGCGAGGGAGCGAGACCTCCAAAGAATGCTCAGGAAATGGTGTTGATGTTTGATGTGCTGCATTGCTTCCTCTGAACATTGGGTTTGTCCCAGAGTAATATTAATAAAAGCTGCTGCTTGAACCACCGTCTCTGGGTTCAAACATGAAGCAGAAGGCTTCACCGATTGTTGCGAGAGATCCCATGGCAGTTGTGCAAGAGTGGCATACAGCTTGGGGTTATAGAAGATAATTAGCTCAGGTAATTACATTCTGATCACCTACATTCCCCTGCAGTTTCAGTTGGATGTGGTATGTTTTTGCATAGCCTGCCCTAAATTGTTGAGTGTTTGCTGCGCTGTGGAAAAGTTTTCATTCCATTCTAGTGATGCTTTAAATTAGTCCTGCGTAAAACTCTGAAGCCCTCCTCAATCCAAAGCATCCAGCAGGAAGGAATCAGTGATGTGAAGCTTTCATTGCTCTTATTTTGTGTTTCTGTGACCGTTTCAAATGGCGCTGATTGTTCATTAGATATTTCAGCTCTAATATATTGCTTTGTGAGTGGTTCATATCACTCCTGAACCCACTTATCGCAAAGGGAGCTGACTGATTTTCATCCTTCTTCATGGTATTATTTATACTTTTTTGTACTCTTCATGCTTTGCTGCTTTTTCTAAATTTTTGTCTCCGAGTTTAGTGCTGCCTTTATTACCTTTGATGGGGTTTTCATGGTTTATTTTAACCGCTAATTGCTTTAAGTCGTTCAAGTGTTGTTTTGCATTTATACTTCCCTGGGTTCTGTTCCTGAAGAAGCTGAATTTCTTCTTGCTTGGTAGCCACTGAAACATCCCACTTCTCTGCTGCTTGTAAGGTTAATGTGTTACCTTCTGTCAGCATTTTCATTTTGAACCAAGAATGTGTGTGCTGGAGTAACTTTGACTCTAGTTTAACTAGGAATAAATGATGTAGCTTCAGTGCTTCTACCAGAAATATGGAACTCATGAGCTTGTCCAAAGTTCCTGCGCAGTTTTTGTAGCCTTTTCTGAATTTATTTATTTAATTTTTTAAATCTTTGTGATTCTAGCAATGTATATGCATGACCTTCCTAGCTTAAAGCTTTGGTAAAAAGCTTCTGTCCGGCTGCGCACAGAGCAGATGCCTTGGTTTGGGCATTTTCGTGATCTGGAAAATGGGCTTGTTGCATTTCTCTAACATAGAGTCAATATCTTAATTTTAAGTGAATAAGTAGTCGAACTGAGCTATTAAAATAAATTGAAGTTTTTCTTTCTGTACACAGGGAAGATGTTACTTGCATCAGAATTCATTGCAATTCATCATTCCAAGTATTTAATGACTACTTTCTATTATTTCTCCAATTTATCTTTCAGCCCTTGAATATTGTTTATTAATGACTTTAAATTTCAAGGCATTCATCTTGATATTTCATATTATATTTTTATACAGTGTTAGCTAGGTTTTACTTTTGAGATACTGTCTTTAAGTGCACTGTAGATAGAGGTGCAGAAGTACTCTTAATCCTGTGTTTTTTAATACAGAAGGAAGGCTACCACTTGATTTGTGTTTTATTTCCTTGCTAAATTTGATGGCTCAAGTACCTGGTCACCTCCAAATGTTGAGAAACAGGATTGTAATCATTTGTAAAAGTTTGCATAAATATAATTTTGCTTTAAAGGACTTCAGCAATAGAATCATGGAAAGTGTTAATATGCATCTGACTAAAACCGTCTTCCTTCAGTGTTAAATGAGAAAGATCAATGCTTTTTAAACCTTCCCATGTGTGGATCTTCCAGAAAACCTTCAGGTGCGGACAGCAAACGAAGGCCACCCCTGGGTAGCCCTGCTCTTCTGGAGGTGTGTGATTTTCCAGGTGGTGTGAGCCCCTTGCTGTGCAGCTGCGAGAAGCAACGCGCTCGCCAATGCTCGTGCCTGTCCGGCCATTTGATCGGCTGGATGGGGCTCAGGTTGCTGGTCCAGCTGAAGATGAAGCCTCCTCCCCGCTTCCCCTTGCCTTGATTATCAGCTGGTGTTATAACACGATTATCAGCTGGAGATCTACAGTGTCACACTGAGTTTTGGGAAGGCGCAAGAGGGAGGAGAGGAGCACACTTGTGGTGGAGGGCTTGGAGAGGGGCAGTGATGAGTGGGACAGACCTCAGCTCTCCGCGGTCTCTGGCACAGTTTGGCAGAGGCTGTGTGTAGCAGACTGTCCCTCTCTTTCATGAGCCTACAAGCAGCCCATGGATTGCAAGAGTTTTTGGATGTCAGATCAAAAGCTGGCTTTCAGCAGCTTGTCCTTTCGGCGCTTAGCCTGCTTGGGAACAGGTGTCTGTGGTGCAGGCAGGGTGAATGGTCAAAAGCATGAAAACGCCCGAGAAACAAGTGGTGTAGGCAGAGCTTTCTATTTTTACCTTGTCAACTCAGAACTTTTCTCAAAAGCTTTCACATTTAATAAAAAAAAAAAAAAACAAATTTTGGAAGTGAAGAGCTCTAGGAAATAAAATGGCAATCTATTGAAAGAATGAAAGCGGATCTTCTCATGCAAAAAACGGTGTTTCAGATGAATGAGTCGGAAAGAATCTATTCTGAAAAAGTCCAGGTGAGGGGAGATTTTATATTCTTACGGCTTCTGCTGATGTAAGCATTGTTTACTGAAAAAAAATACAGAAATGGGATGATAAAAGAATATTGATCATCTTGCAATTGAGGCATTCTTTTCTATCATTATCACCGATGAAATTAATAGTTTTTAATCTATGATCATCAAGCACTTCTTAAGTGTGAATCGTATTTGCCCTTAACACCTGTGTTAAGGTCTGATAGATGGCAGTGTGCAAGTAAGTGGAAATTGGAGAATTGTGGCCAGAAGATGGGTTTTCTTAAGCCAACTTTGTCACTTTTCAAGCTGTTGGGAAGGTAACACGAGGTCCTTAATAAAACTTGAAGTTCTTAGTAAGGCTGTTAACGTGCTTTAATCCAAATACATTCTTTTACTCTGCTTCATGTCATTTGAAGGCCCAGGCCTGCAGTGCAAGGTGTGCTCCTGGTTTGAATACTGATTAAAAACTTTCTACTACTAGAAAATGTGCAGTGAACTTAAAAGAAGGCATTCAACATAGATTTTGAAGGGGTTTGGTACGTTATTGTCAGTTGACTTCATCGTGCTCATGGTAGAAAGTTTGTTTTATCTAGTTACTAGTGCTTGAAACCAAACGAGCAAAGCTAAAAACAACTCAAAGGGGTTGTGAAGTCTTTGGATTTTTTGATTTTCTTTCCAGTTTATTATGCCAAGCCCAAAAATGCTTTGGGAAGGGTACCCAGTTCTTGCCTAGCTTTCAGCAATAGATCTGAAAGGAGGTCTTTAATGCAATAGAGGTGTAGAAGTTTGTATTTTAAGCTATGTTTTTCACCCTTTTGCAGAAACTGATAGACAAGGGAGAACGTGGCTTATCCAGAATCACAACGCAGACAGAGTGGATTTGGGCTATTTTATTGGCATGGTATGACATTATAGATTAAATACAGCAAAAGGAAAAGGAATTGTTAACCAAATAGTCATCTGAGGGCAAAGCTGAGTTATCAGCTAACTAATTGGTACCTGGGGACACCTTCACATGTTTTTTTCCATGACTGCAAGTTTTATTTTGGAAAACAACCATTTTTTTTTTTTTTTTTAAACCAGAGGAATAAAAATATTAATTAAATACCCTGAGTATGTACTTTCTTTTAATGAACAGCTTGTTTCCACATGGTCTTTGAATGAACTCGTAGGGGAAAAACCAGATCTTCAGCAGACAGTTTTTTGCATGTTTTATTTTTTTAAATATTAATACGGATTATTAATGTTCCGAGGCGTCTGAGAAGCTGTGTTATTTTTCACGAGCTGCATTTCAAATGAGGTCAGAAACAACTGGAAGACCTGGATTCGGTTTCTCCAAAGTGCGTAAAAATAAGTAGATCGCGAGATGTCTGAAGTCACTGGTGTCTTTTCAAAGAGTGAAACGAGGAGGAAAAATACTTCTAAATATCCAAAGCTAAAGGAGGACTGAAGCAAGTAGGCATTTGTGAAAACCTGTAGCTGAAACACATTTCTTCATTATGTTTATTT
Source organism: Aythya fuligula (assembly GCF_009819795.1). Taxonomy (NCBI): domain Eukaryota; kingdom Metazoa; phylum Chordata; class Aves; order Anseriformes; family Anatidae; genus Aythya; species Aythya fuligula. The sequence goes on along the minus strand of NC_045561.1, from coordinate 111,667,301 downwards.
GGCTGTTTTTAATTAAGACAAAAGTAAATTTCGGGGTGTTGCTTGTTTGTTCAGTGAGGCAAGAAGAAGAACAGCTAATTGAAATGGGCTGCTTTTTACAAAATGCAGGGGAATAGGATTGATCAGTTGAAGATTCGATGCCAGTTGGCCTTAATTTCACATTTTAGGCATGGGAAGGGATCATAGATAAGAGAAAAACATGCTTATAGGAGCTGAAAGGATTAAAATAGTTGGTTCAAAACTCCTGTCTGATTTGTGAAGTTCTCTGAGCGATCATGGTAGCGTGCTGGGTGTGGTAGAGTTAGTCAGAGGAAGGGTGTGACCCACAAGATGTATGGCAAGGAGAGCAAGTTCAACCATGGTGGAAAACTCAAATGCATCAGCATGTCTGCCTACCTGTGTCTGAGTGCAGTTGGACTTGTGGTAGACCAGACAAAGGCTTTTTCTGAAATGGCGAGGTGTGGTTGTGGTCTGAGTGTCGTGTCATCCCTGCTCGAAGATGAGCTGAACCCGTGCTCATGTACTTTGAGATGGCAGCGAGAGAGAGTTTGTGCTCCTCGTGTGTTACCGAGACTGCAGGATCACAGTTACCTTTGGACATTCAGACCAGGAGTAGGAATTCTTCAGGTATTCTTCTGGCCAGGAGATTCAACTTATTGAAAATAAATAAATACATAAAAATCCCCTCCAAAAATACCACCAAACCCAAACTGGCGATCTCTTCCACGAGCTCAGCGATATGCTAGAAATAATCTTTGTGTTTTAACTTGAAAATGAATCAGCTGTAATTCTTTATCTGGTCGATCTGTGTGATACACCTGAAGGCAACCACTTGTTGGTGAGCAGCTCCGTGGTGTGTGTGTCCTCCAGTCCTGCTCAAAGACTTGATCAGTTGGGTCACTTCTTTTCTAGGACAGCAGACTGAGAAGGAGAATTTAGTTTAATTCATGGATTTCTAGCTTGTGTTCTTTCAAAACTTGTCTCTAAATGTGATAAATGAAGTTGTCTTAGTATCAGGTTTTTATTTTGAGATTTATATAGGGGTGATTTGGAAGAGAAGGCTGCAGTAACACGGTGTGGTTCTTGTTGCACCTCCATGGATGTGTGTATTACGAGATGATAAACATCTCTCCATCTTTCTCCTCTTCATGCAAAGTAAAGAAAGCAGAGATAAGTATGCAGCTGTAATAATTTTATTGCTTTATTTGCTGTTTTTGGATTTGGTTACGAGATTGATCGTTACCACCATCCTGCAGCTGGCAGTGAAGTTGCGTTACCGGTGTGTGCCCGCTGCTGCTGCAAGGCTCTGGGTGCAGATTCTTAGCTCTGCAGCTCACTCAAAGTACTCCTTTGGCTGTCAAACTCAGTTACTCTCTTGAATACGAAGATGACAACGAGCACTGTTTCTCCATGCTAGACCAAGGATGTTGTCGTCTTAACCCGCTGGCCATTAGTGAGTCGCTGCTCGCAACTACGAGTGAGTTCCCGTCGGTGCCGGTGTTTGGTTAGGAGCTCTGAGGTCAGTGCGTTACTTCTGACTTCTGCAGTTACATTCCTCATTTCTTAATTCTCAGGTTTTGTGCTTTTATCACGCATTTTTCTTTCTAGTCCCAGAACATTTTCATGCTGTGTACTGTTAAGTAATAAGTTTCTGGGTTGAAACCGAAGTAGTGTTTTCAGTCATTCAAGGTATAAATGGTTTGCGACCCAGTTACTTGAGGGAGCAAGCAGAGTGCAGAGGCATCATTAGACCTCTTTTGCTATAAATGGGAGGAAGTGCTGGGGAGGCTGCTCTCTGTAAAGGTTTCTCAAATTGGAATTAATTTCTTTTCTTGTTCTCGCGTCTCCCAGTGCAGCTAATCTCTTGAGAGTAATGAAAACTCCATCTCCGTGTTTTACTGCAGGTAGCTGACGAGTCTGGTTGGCAGGCTGGGTGTGAGTTGATTCTCCAGAGCTTAATTTTTTTAAGAGCATTAAGTGGAACATTGAATTTGGATGCTTATTAATACGTGTACATTTTCAGTGATTTCTTTCTGTTGGAGCTTCGTTATTACCTTGCAGCAAGGTATTTTGTGTGTTAGGGGATCTACAGCAGCTTTGCTAACTGCAGGTAGGGTTTGGGCTTCACTGTCTTCAAATTTGGACTTGCTTTGTACTTGTACCTAGCTGGGACGTGACTGCTCGCTGTATTGCCTTTAACCACTGCGTAGCCAGGAGGAATAGAGGTCAAACCAGGACCATCAGCTGATTTTTGAGCCTTCGGATGAGAGGCAGGGAACTGGAGGACATGCAGAGAAAGGTGGCCATTGCAGACCTGGGAGGAGGAAAACATGCGTTATTAATTTCCCTGCTCACAAAATAGCTTTAATGTTACCCCTCATAAAGCTTCACTACTTGTTTGTTCCCCTTTCTCAGCTTCATTTTCTCGGCCTGGCCGAGCCGGTTTGAAACTGGTTCTGTGGCTTGCCTCGAAATCCTGCTCCCAGCCCTGCACAGCCGCTCGGGTCATTTCAGAAAGCACCTCCTAAAACCGACTGCAGGAGGGCGTGCTAACACCTAGTGGGGTATTTATGCGAGTCCACAAATGAGCTTGTGGCTGGTCAAGGGATAAAGTACACGTACAAATGCTTACTGTGTTCAGAAGGGAATAAATACGGTGTTATAATAGGGAAAAGTCATTTTCTTGTGGGTGCTGGCCATCCTGCAAACTGTCTGGCTGTACACTGTGTTGTACAGTGGAGCTGCTCTATACACAGAAAGGGTGGTTGGTACCTGTGCTGTCACTTTGCCTAAATCCTAGCTTCTGATCCCAAATCCTGCTTTCTGTAATTTAAAGTTGTGCTCTGATCTTCTAGTAGAAGTATCACAAATAGTAGAGGGAAATTATCGCGCTTCTTCGGGAAGTGCATCAATGAGGAAGAAAACAGTGTTTCTGTTCTGTTTTGTTGCATTTGGTTTGTTGTCGAATTCCTAAGGCTGAATAGTAAGATAAACATCTTGCTTTCCGCGGGCTTACCTCAACAGGTAAACAACTGTAATTAAAACTACTTCTAAAATGGCATGCGAGCGTAGGCTGGTTAGAAGCTAATATGATACCTTTGTATTCAGTATTTTCAGTACTATTACAAGTATTTACCAATATTTATGCTATAAATAAAAATATATTCCATAAATAACAAAATATAATTAATACTGTATTTAACAATTTGTTATTAGTATAAGTATTTAAGTTAATATTAGTTTAAAAATGTCCTTGGGGATGAAATGTTTAGGTGTGATGTAGACAGCACGTTTCACTTGCAGCTTTCTGTTCTTGCTCTCACCTTTGCTATTTACTTGTGTTTTTTTTCCTTGTGTTATCTTTTATGTTTTTCTCATCTTTTGGTGAAATGATTCAGCTGACTAAGCAGGTAAGAAACTAATCCAGCTGAAGAAAAGCGAGCATCTGAAGCTGTAGTGGACTGGTTTGGTTTCTGGGTAGGTCAGATAAGCACCAGGATAAGATGGGGGGGTTGCAGTGGTGCTGCTGAGCCTGGGGTTCAGTGGTGCTGAGCTTCTTTGGGTCTGCTCTCTCCCTGCACTGCACCCATGCGGCTGGTTTTCTGTAGACTTTGCCACTTCCTATACATGGTGCTGTGACAGCCCTTCTTCCTCCTAAGTTAATCTTTTTTATTCCTCCCCCTTGGGTGCTCGAGAGATGCAGAATTTGAATGATTGTCTGTAGCGCAAAGCAGATGGTTGTTGCTGATGAGCCAGATGACTAAACTGGACTTCCACAACCATCTCCTTGCATACAAGTAAAACTATCTTTTTTTTTTTTTTCTTAGTTTGTCCTTGCTGACAGTTCCTGGACCTTGGTATTTGGAAATTGGTTGTTGCAGAAGAACATACATACATACATACATATATATTTTAACTCACAAGAACAATCTTGTTTTAAATTTTTGGTTTTCAGAGTCTTGCTTTTTCCTCCATAGCTCACCATGACAGCCTCAGATCCTCCTAAGTTGCCTGTCCGTGCACTACTTATGGACAGAGCTCTCACATAACTCCTCCTGTCTTCAAGTTTCTGTCTGTTACCACCAATAAGCCACAGAGGAAGAACTCTGGTAGTGTTGTGGTGCTTTTTCTAGGTGTTAGGACTGAAGCTTCAGTGTGTGTAACGCTGCTAACAATTACAGGAGACTAAAAGTGCCGTAGAAGTACGTCTGCTTGCAGTTGCTCCTCAGTTGCCTGTTTAGCAGTAGAAGGAAGGTATTGCAAAACTCTTGCAAGACAGAAGAGTGTAATGTGACTGTTTAAGCACTTTAAGTACAAAGATAACGTCAGTGGGATAAATTCATGCCGTGTTTCTAAGTATCTTAACTTTCCTCAGTCCTTTTTTCTCTTTATTTCACAATTAATTCATTTTCAAGTAGGGTAGGGCTGGCAGCGTCATGTAGGAAATACAAAGTGCAGTGGGTCAGAGAACCAGAATGCTTGTTCAGGAAAAAAAGGTTCAAATATACAAACACTTAATAGTTCAAAGAAAATGTCTTTATAGTTTCCAGTAAAGTTTTCAGAATAAATATTTTTCATGTTTTGGGCAAGCCAAACACTGAGAGTTTGACAGGGGAGTGAGTTTAACCTTCGGAGTGCCTGGCTTTATTTATCATCAGTTACACCTGACTGTGTTTCCATTAACTAAAGTTATCTTCTACCAAGCTTATTCTTATTTTTTTTTTTTTCCTACAAGGACATATAAAAATGAGCCAATTAAGCGTGGTCTGATGCCTTTTTTCTTTTCAGAAAGATGAAGGCAGTGATGGTAGTTTGAGCGATAGCCACATATCTCCTCCCGCCAAACGTACCTCAAAACATGCTGATCCTGTGTGCAAAGACAAGTCAAAATCACGCAGCACTGGGCAGCGAGAGGAATGGAGCATCTCAACTGGACAGTCCAGGTAACTTGGTTACTAAGAAAAAAAAGAAGTTCTGTCAGATTTTCCCATATTTTTGACTCGCTTTCTCTATTTCTGCAGTGAACTGCAGCTTACACTCGAGTGTGTTTTTGAAGCATGCTATTTCATATAGTTTCCTTGTTATTTTAAGGCTCCAGGAACGGGGGTTATATCAGTCCTCTCATCTCTGTGCTTTCTTTCTATGCAAATGTGTGCTAAAATGGAAAGTAATTTTTATTTCATATGCAGTCTGAATTCTAGATTCCTGATACATCCAAATTTAGTGACTTAATTGGTATTTTTGTGTACTTTGTCTATAAGAAGACATGACATTTTAATAAAGAAATCAGTATTTCTGCTGTCTTTAAGGAATAGATAATGGTCAAGTTTCTTTCCATTGTCATGTTCAGCCTCTTTTCCCCATTTGGCTATAAAGACTGAAGTAAACTATTATGCTTAATTAAACTCGAAACCATGCCATATTTTTATAACTCAGAAGAGGAGTAATTTATTTCATTTTCTAACTATTGATTAATAATACTTCCAAAAGCATTCTTGTGTTCACAAGATTACAGGTAATTGCGACATTATAGACTGTATGTTCCTGGGCCATGAACATTCAGTTAATAGTGATTCCTTTGTAGGTAATATTTCGTATTTCTGAACAAATTGGAGTTCTTACAACACTTGGTATAAAAGAGTGACTTCAATTCACTACAGGACAGTCATCTGCTAGGATGATGTATTTAGAAACTGTATAAACTGTAAAACAGATTATTATTTTTTTTTCTGTTTGCTTTTACCTTTTAAAACAGAATAAATCGAATATAGTATATTATATGGCATGGTTGTCTAAAATGTACTGAAACTCATGCTTTTTGTGTACAGGTTTGTATTGTAGATATTAGAAATGCAAAGAGATAAAAAAAAAAAAATTCTTAATGCAGCTGGGAGAATTTAGATCGCTGTGTCAAATGAAATTTGGTCAGGATGCCAAAGCTCTTGTTGTTACATAGGAAGTGCCATGACATGTCCATGCGTCTGAGCTTTTTTGATTTTTTTTTCTGCTAAAATCCAAAGCGCTGTGCCTAATAACAATCTTCAGTCTTTAAGACTTTTCCCAAGAGTTTTGTTGCTAAACCTTCATTATAATCAAATTTTACTTCTTCAGTTGTGGTTTCTAAAAAACTTAAAATATCTGACCAGAAGAACGTTACTGGAAAGTTGGATGTGCACATGATACATAAACGTGGCTTTCTGTGTTGCTACCTAACCCTTGCAAAAATCCTTAGGTTACCTTTGTTTCATAAGTGTTACACATTTCTTAGGAAAATAATAGCAGAAGCCCACATCTTCTATTCTTCCATTAAGTTGACTTCTTTCTACCGTGTTGAACTCTTGGTCGTGTTTAAATTCATTTAGTATTACTAAGATTTCCCCTCTTTTTCCTCTTCCCCATCAAATTCATTCTAGCTTTTCAGTTTGAGAACAGGGTGTTTCTTCCTATCCAGTACTGGTGTGCAGTCTATGCTACAGTTCACTTGTCTGTAAAATACTCGGTGTTTCTGAGGGTGGAAGAGAGATTAAAATATATATATTTTTTCCTTTTGTGTGACTTATTTTCCCTTTTCGTGTAACAGTATTGACAAGTTTTTGTTAACAGTCTGTCAATAGCTGTAGAGTTCTTGTTCATTTGTATTCTATGCTAAAGATTCTCTCAGACTGTCATAAATCAGATTTTTTCATTTTTAAAGAGAAAAAGTGAACAATTGTTTATGCACTAAAATTTCAGAAAACTGCAATATGTTGTTTTCTCAATCTATGAACTAGTAGAATAAAGTTAATTTAAAAATAAGGACTATCAGAGATTGATAGAGGAGGACTAATAAAAAAAATAAGGGACTAGTAAAAGAGATGTTTGGATAATAGGGGGGTTTCGTATAATTGGATTTGGCAGTTTTGCACTCATTCCAGTGTTGGGCATGAAGCAGGCTTCAGAGACTAAGAGTCTGCTCTTAGTTTCACAAAGGTTTTGAAGTCATGGTTTATTGTGCAACGTTTTTAAGTTGGAGTTAACTTTTAAAGTTTTATTTTCATTGTGTAACTTTTGCTTGGCTAAGAAATGAAAACATGATTTGTATTTCTAATCTAATTGTTTCCTAGGTTAACTTCTCAGCCTGGTGCTACACTACCAAATGGACGTAGCTTATGTAAGTGTATTACAGCCAACTCTTTAGTATCTACTTTTACATTTAATGATTTTATGTCAGTGGTTTTCGGTTGCATATATTTTTAATAACTTTACTGATTACTCGTTTTGACCCAAAAGTTTACTGTTTTGGCTCAGTTTCCTTCTGTCAACATCTTGGATGCTCTCTATGGACATGGGGAACATTCTCAGATGAAATTCCATTTCTCTTCTCAATTCAGACCTCTTGGCCATGATCTCGATGTCTTCCTTAATTACCAAATTTACTGTTAGGGACTAATTTTGGCCTTCCTCTCCCAGCTGGTCTCTTTAATTTACTTACTCTTTTTGCTCGTTTAAGATTTGGCCTTCTGTGGTTCTTAACATTACTTACTCCGTTATTGCTCTAGAGAGACCTGCCTTGTCTGCAGCTCCTCCTACCTTGGAACAGCTTTCCTCTTTGCTTCTACTGTTCAAACTCACCATCTCATTTCATAACTCGGCTAAAACCATGCTGTCTTTCATGTCCCCTTTTCATAAATGGTCTCATTTAATTCTGTGTTGACTCTGTAAATGTTAACTCATTAAGCATTTTTGGTATTTTTTTATTATTTATTGTGGTGCCTAAGGAACAATCAGGAGTGGGATCCCTTTTTGTTTGGCACTGTACAGAGTAGCTGGTACATTGTTTGTGAAATCAATGTGTTGTATCTGACCTTTTGATATTGCATTTGGAGGACTCAGAATTGAAACTGGGGGCCAAGTGTGCATTTTAGTATTGATGTTGACGTAAAAAATATTGAGTGGATATTTGAATATCAAATTTTTATCTTAAAATAAGATCTACAATATAAGGAAACAAGCTCGAGTCTGAAGAAATAGCTTGAAAAACAATTTTGATAGGAATTATATATATTTCTTTAGTGTATATAAGGGTGCTTGTATTGTGCTCCTTAGTTACTTCTGGTATATTGTTCTTGTTAAGTATTCTGCTTATTAATTCTTGTTTGTGAAAATGTTGTTTCCTGCATTTTAAAGTAGTAATACAAATTTCTCTTAGCTCTCAAAAGCCATCCCCTTCGAGGGGAAAAAAAGGGAGATGGGGACCATGCTTGCATAAACGGAGATATAGAAGTCAGAAAAAGTTGTCGGTCCAGGAAAAACAGATTTGAAACTTTGAATCAGAGTTTATTGTTTGATCAGCTAGTAAACAGGTATGTGGGGATACTTCAGTTGTATTCACAAAGCATCGTGATGATTTTTAATGAAGTTAGAAAACCCTGTCTTCCAGTGCCATCTCTGTGTTTGACTGTGAGAACATAACAGCGTGGAGGCAAGCCAGGTCGTGGTGTGAGTTAAAGGCTGGCTCCTGTGCTACCACTGCCAACGTTACCCATGCACTAAATGCAAAGTAGCTTACTGGGCTTGTGCTGAGGAGTAAGCTGCTTTGTGTTTACCCCTGGATAAAACCGTGTGCGTTGGCAGTTACTGCAGAGTGCCTAATGTGCTGGAAATCCACACCCTGGTTTGTCTCCTAGTAACCTGTTTATGTAGTGATACCTAAATGTGATGTAAAGTAGTAATTAGCAACAGCACTTGGAAAGCTTTCTAGATCTTGCCTGTATGATTTTGATCATAAAATATCAAAAGTGTGTAGCTTTCTTTTTTGTTGTTTTTTTTATTTTCGTTTTTTTTTTTTTTTTTTTTTTTTTTTTTTTTTTTTTTACCATTTGTTAGTAATTCACACAGGATTGGTGTCACTTTTTGACATTTACTGTGCAGACAAAGTAGGTCAGAGAGGGAGGCACGGTCTGGTCTGAGCACAGGAATGGGAGCCAGAAATATTTTGGTGAAATATTATTTCTGTGTGGCCCTGGGCAGGTCACTTAATGTGTGTCAACTTTCCCACCTGTAAAATGGATTTTAATAGGCACATCTGTGAGAGATTGCGTGCTAGTGCTTGAAAAATTATTTATGCATAAACATTTAATTGCCAAGTATGATCTTTATTGCTAAATGTATTCTGTTGAGTTTTTTATTAATTAAACATTCTTTTCAATTTACCTAGTAACTACTTGGTATCAGTTTACAAATTCATATTCAGTTACATTTATTTTTCTAGTTGCAATTCAATTTCCCCCCTCTTATCAACCATAGGAAAAAGTCTACCATGAAGATTGTAATTTGATAAGATCATGGTACTCAAAATCTACATGAACTTCTACTGATAACTGTGTGTCCAATAATCATTGGAGGTTTTTAAGAATAAGTTAGGTAAACATCTGTCAGCAGTGATTTAAGTATTGTTTAGTTTATTCTTGCCTGGCAAAGTGGGTGGATTTCTCTAACCGCCCGACCCGCAGCCCTGTTTTCTTTGATACTGAGTTATAGCATAATTTTACTTGAAGTAGTAAATGTCACACATCACAGATACTTGAGAAGAATTGTTTGAAATGGAGAAGGGCACTCATAACAAAATCTTGACTTTTTTTGACATCCGTGGACTACTTTCTAGGCAGGGTTTCACTCTTCAGATTTACTTTTAAACAGCTTGAAAGGAAGGAAGTGAAAATTTCTGCCTTCTTACAATTACTATACAGTTATAGTAGAATTCCAGAGGAAATCTATTACAATCACCATAGAAAGCAGTAAATAGGTGGTCAGAGCAGGTGGCCAAATATTTACCTTACTTTGCGTAATTCCCTGTTGTTTTCTTCCGTAGCAATAAAGTGTTTTGGACAAGGTTCTAAATCACATACCAGCATTGTTTTGCAATCTGTTTACAAATGCTTCAGATAATGAAAATGTAGTCTAATTAAATAATAGATGAGAAGTGGTAGAGTAATGAGCTCAAATAACGAACGTTGAAGCTCTAGGTGTTACTGATCTAACAGTTCTAAAATCCTTTATTTATTGGTGTCTCTCTGAGACCAGGGTAGGAGGATATGTAGCTTACAGGGTGGAGACATTGACTGCTTTCCCAGTATTATAATTAGTGGATAAAAAGCTTTACTATCTTACTCTGCAGATCTGACACCTTCCTAATCAGTTGCAAATTTGTATGCTACAATCTGCACTGAGCAAAAATAGACTTGAAAACATTATAACCTAATTTGAACCCATAGCATTAGCACTTCTTCTTATGCATACTTTTTAGTTTATATTCTGTAGGTTCATCTTTCAATTTTCTTTATTGCGGTTAGTGTTGTACTTAACTGATTGATAGATTCAGGAAGTGACCTTAAAATTTTCACATATTAAGCCATTTTTATATTTAGTCAGCTTGCAGACCTTGGAATAGCCATAACAGACCATAAAAATAGATATGTTAAGCTATTGCATACTATGTGGAAAGTTCTGCATGCCTACTATTTTAAGGCTGATTTTTATTTTTTTCTCTATTTATTTTGCTAACTGTTACATATATTTTAGTACTGCCGAAGCTGTCCTACAGGAAATGGATAATATTAACATCAGGAGAAATAGGCGGTCTGGGGAAGTAGAGCGGCTGCGAATGTGGACAGACACAGAATTTGTAAGTGCAGTGTCTCATCTCTTGGATAAAAGTACTACGAAAAGGGGAACATGTTTGTTTTCGTAATTCCCATGCTTTTGTTGGTAGCTCTGCCAAAAGGTTTCAGATCCTCATCAGCAGATAACATTAAAAAACTTGATAAACTCAGAAGAAAATTCACAGAAGTGATATGTATGTTGGTAGAATGTTAAATCTGATGAATTGAATTGACTGCCCTGCCCTCGTGATGTGCTGTGGTGGTCCTCCTTTGGTTTGAAGCACAAGCAGGTAGTCTGAAAACAGGACCAAGGGCTGTTATCTACTTTGTTCTCTAAAGTAGCCTCATACTGATTACTAACGATGTATTAGATAGTATAGAGGGGTTTATTTTACCACCCATTAAATTTGAAAATATTGTTTTTGTAGCCTACTTGTGGAAGGCTCTGTTGAAAAAACAGTTGGGGGCTAGAAATTGGATGTAGTATTACTTCCTGAACTGTGGGCTAACAACGTAAGTGATGTGGGACAGTTACTGACAGAGGTGTATGATATTTTTATTACAGGAAAACATGGATATGTATTCTCGAGTGAAAAGGAGGAGGAAATCACTGAGGAGAAATAGCTATGGGATTCAGAACCACCACGAAGTGTCCACAGAAGGCGAAGAAGAAGGTATGGATTGTATAGGATTATAAAGCTTTGTCTGAAATAACTATAAAACAAAGCTCTCCTGAACATAAAATAGCAATATATTACGCTACAGAAAATAATTTGGTTTTGGATCTGGATTTGGAATTATTTAATTGACCAATTAATAAAAGTATTGTGGGTAAGTAAACACTGAAAAAGTTAAAATTTAGGGATCTCTACAAATAGTTTTCTTTAAACAAAGCAATCCAAATTTATCTGAAGTAAGTAGAAAAAAGCTTGTTTTCTAAATATGTGTATTCTACATTCCCTTCCTCTTGTTTCCTGTAATACAAAAATAATGGAAACTTTCCTCATATTCCCTGTAACAGTCCTCTGTGTTGAAATCAGGATGTGGTACATGTAGCCCACAGCTCTGCGTGTTCTAATTGACTCGCTATTTCTCATACAGTGGATGACTGTTACCAGAAAGACTGTGTAATTGTCATCTCTGCATCTTACTTTTAATGAAAATATTAATTAAAAGTCTCTATTTTCTATCCATCTACTAAGTTTTAGAAAATGTGTAGAAACTATTCTATTTGAAATTCTGAATTCCTTTTAAAAATTGTTTGCAATTGCCCAATGGGTTAAAATTTATTAGAGAATGAAGGCATAATGGCCAACTCTAATGGCATGATCAACAGCATGCTTGGTTTCCTTAGGAAACCAGACTCAAACTTGACTTAAGGGATCCATACAGGACACAGCATAGTGTCTTTTGATTTTTGAACTAAAACCTTGCTGTAGGTTATTTGGTCTTTCCTAGTTAGTAAGAACACAGTCTTAATTCTGAGGTCCAGGGACAGAAATAGTGTTCATATTAATAGATGGATCTATGTGGTAACTTTATTATAGTGTGTTGCTTTGGTCTGTGTAAAAGTGATACTGTGGATCTTAAAATTAGAGTTATTTTTGTGCTATGTCAAATATTTGATGTTCCCAAGCAGCTATGGGAAAAGAGAGAAGAAAGGCATTTTCTTAATTTGAAGGATAATTACTGAAGGAAACAGATGACAGATATTTGCAGTTCACAGCTAAAACTAATTTGGTTATACTTTTCTTTCTGTTGTTTTTCCAGAACCTTCTGTGGGAAACTGAAATAAGTTTTTACAATAGGCTGTAGATTTGTCTTGGTCTTCAAATTCCTAGTGATTTACAAATCAGTGCTAATTAGTAGGAGGGGGATAGTTCTCAATGGCCATTAAAATGTTTAGGGTGAGGATAGTTCTGGCATCAAGAAGATGAGTTTTGAAGTTTTCTCTCCACCCCCCAACAGAGTCTCAGGAAGAAGATGGAGATATCGAAGCAGAAGAAGCTGAAGGAGAAGAAAACGACCGACCGTATAATCTAAGACAGAGAAAAACTGTTGAAAGATATCAGGCCCCTCCAATAGGTGAGTAACTAAGACAGTGCTTGTACAGTTCTGCTTTTCTGACTTCTAGGAATTTCACGGGTGTGGGAAGGGAAATTGGATAACTGCTCCTTATCCCTAAAAGAACTCCCATGCAGTGTTTAGTGACTTTCATTCTTGCCTCTGTTTTAGTTCACCATGTGAATGTGACTACTGAGAACAGTGGTTAAGTGTGGATTTTGGTAGTATCTCTCGTGCTTGCTGCCTCATTGGACTTTGCACATACTGTCATACGCTGGGCTCAGGGTTGCAAAGAATTTGACAAAAATTGAACTCCACCATCTAATAAATAATGACATAGCAAAGCTGCTGATTTCTTTGCCTCTTGAGTGATAAAACTAATTCATAACTAGATAAATTGCATAGTGGCAGTTGCCACATTTTGCAATGATGAGAAATTTCTTTTCTTAATTTGAGCTAATGGAGAAAACAGTGATAAAATTATTGGTAAGGGAATAATCTACCATTTTTGCAGCTGCATTTAGATTAGTTCATTCTTTTTTAACTGATGTTACAAACCTGTAACTTCTCTTACTCAGTGCCAGCTCACCAAAAAAAGAGGGAAAATACACTGTTTGATATTCACAGATCTCCTGCGAGAAGAAGCCATATCAGGTAAATGTCAGTCTTTTGGTACGTAGTTGTTTACTCCCCTTAAGTATGATTCTATTAGCTTCTGATTTTCAAAATATTCTTGAGTTGTATGTTTTCACTCATGCATATGAAGGGGTCTTGAATCGTATCTCAGGTTCAAATCCTGATCAGCATACAGAAGTGAATTTCACAGCGTTTCATGAAGCTTTTTTTAGAAGCTTTGTGATGAGCAGTCTCTGTGACTGGAAATGGTTGTTTTGCCAGTACTGGAACAAGAATTCTGCACTGCACACCAGATTTTTCTGTAAAGGCTTTTATTTAGTGTTCAATTCCAAAGCAGCAGTTTAGATAATGTCCATTTTCTATTCTAGAAGAAAAACTAAGTCAGAGTGGTTTTTTGTTTGTTTTCTTCTAGTTCAAGTTCCATCTGAGTAGTATTAGCAATTTAACATAAAGTTAACCAAACATGATTTTTGACTTGGATCTTTCGTGTCAAAGAAGTCTGTAACGTACCAAGTTCTCTTGTGAACACTCAAAAAGATTTATTTAACAAAATAGATGAGTTTTTGTAAAAACAAACTTACTCAGAGCCTAAAAAATTTTAACTCTGTAGCAGGATCTTAGGGTTCTACAAGTTTCTTTGTAATATAAATAATGTATAATTTTGAGGAGAATTTTATTTCTTGTAGTGTATGTTTTGTTGGATGATCTCTGAACTTTTAATTGCTAGTAAGATGTAAAGAGTTTGGAGGCAATTATCCCTTTAGCTTTAACATGTTTATTGCTCCTCTTCCATTTTATCTGTATTTCTCTGGGTATTTTACACTTCTACAGAAGTTCTCTCCAGTTGCATAATGTTCTTTTTGATACATTTTTAAATGCACTTAATTTTTGATCATTTTGCTGAAAACTGTTTTGCCTAATTTTCCTTTGGCAAAAAATAGCTCATCAATGTATTATCATGTTCATTACAAATGATGAAACTCTCACTGTATTCACTAAAAAGACATTAGTTTTCCTATTAGCTGATTCTTCTTAGTTCATGCAAAAAAAAGAGCTTTTTCAAACACACGAGTATTTTTGTGTAGAGAGGATGTAATAATATGCATTATCTAGTATTTTGAAAGAGTATTCTGAAATACTGTCATACTACAATAAGAAATGGGTCGTGCATACTTTGAACAGTAATTTTACTTAGATTCAGAAGTTAAACTAGTGTAATACTTTGTAAAGCTGCTGCTGTTCTGCTTTAACCTCATAAAAAGAGAGCATATGCTTTAGGAAGTATGGAATATTTTGAAAGAATAGAGGAAAGTATCAAACTGAGTAAGGAGACCTTGATATTTCTGTTATGATAAAGTTGGCTAAGGGTTGGAAGTTTCTACGTAGCTGTTTGAACTCAACCATGTGAGGACTGACTACTTAGTCACATTTGTTGAAGTAACATGGACTGGATTTTATAGGGATCTACTGCTATAGGAATGTTCATGTTGATATTGGACATCCTTGAGACAGTAAAAATGACGTTTCTGCCCTGCTCCCTCCCTCCTGCTCCCCGGGTATTTTGATATCTTCTTAATAAAACAAAAGTTTGCATGTGTGTGTTAAATGTGAACAGTACTGTATTTGATGTTACAATTTTGTTTTGTAAAAAAATCAAAACAGGCTGTACAACTGTGAAAAGGACTGAGCTTTGTATTTATTTTGATATTTAAATAGGAGAAAGAAGCATGCCATTCACAGCAGCGATACCACTTCGTCAGATGAAGAACGTTTTGAAAGAAGAAAATCTAAAAGCATGGCCAGGGCAAGAAATAGGTATCAAAATATCTTTGGTCTTTAGGAGTGTTTTATTCTTATTATTCATCAGAAAATCTGCTGAAAATAAGTTAGTATTTTATCGGTTCTGCAGACTTTTTGGTTCTACCTTGGATTGCCTGCAGCCATAGTGTAGGAGGATTGCTACTTATATATTAACGTAGATTTTGAAGTCTTTTGAAGAGATAATTAACAACAGTGATAAAAAAGATCCAAAGATTAAAAAAATAATCTGTTTCATTCGGCTGTCTTACAAGACATAACTTTGTCAGTTAAAATGTATTTTTATTCTTGGTGTAAAAACAGAGTAACTAGATTTACGTTGGTACTTGGTCCCAATTACTTCAGGTGTAACTTCAGGTGTACTCCCCAGTGCTGACTCTTCATATCTCTTACTGTTCTGTAACAATATGTACATTCTACACACGCAACATACAGTCTTTTTACCTTGCATTTTCCTACCAGTTATCTAAAAGTGGAAGATCTATAACACCTGTCAGTAAATCTACTTAGATATATTTGTAGGAAGACTGTTTTCTTTTTATGCTCTTCTTTTTCTATCTCTCGTTTGCAATATCATTCCTTTTTCCAACCTAATGAGTTCCAAAGACATGTACAACTATCAAAAGTGTAATTGCAAGTGTAACTGGTATGTTACTGGTACCTTTCTTTCTCCCTTACTCTGTGTATTTCGTCTGGTTTAGTACCTGTGTAAGGACTTGAAGCTTCTTTGAATATGCCGAGAAACTGAATCAGGTGCATATGATTAAGGATGATCGGAGAGTGCACCTTTTTTGCTCAGCTTTTTTTGTGTTAAATCAAAATAGTGTCCAGTCTTACTCTCCAGAATGAAATACATATATGCAGTCATAACACTATCTTTAAGGAACTACCAGATCTGGAACAATAATTACCAAAATAACAAGATAAATTTGGTTACCTCATCAAACCAGGAAGTTTCTTTTTAGGTACTCTGTTTTTATTGATACACAGAAGAATTAGTTCTAGAATTCTTTTATCTCAGTCTTGTAACTAACTTTTTTTTAGTAATAGTTTTGAAATTGGATGAGTAAGTTTAAGCGATTGCATGAAAATTGGTTAGCTTGATGTCTGTTTTAATTTAGTGGAGGAAGCCATTCAATCTCTTGTCTCTGTCCATTCCCTCAAAAATACTAAAACAGAACAATATTTTTTGTCGTTGTGGTTGAACAGGTGCCTACCTTTAAACTTCAGAGCGGAAGACTTAGCTAGTGGAATCCTACGAGAACGTGTGAAAGTTGGGGCAAGCTTGGCTGATGTTGACCCTATGATTGTTGATAAATCGGTACGTTCAGTTAAAACTTCTTTTTCCTTCCCCCAGTTATGCATAAGCAGAATTCACTGTAGTTTCTCATTAGCGTTGAAGTTAATTCATTATATACTCTTTGATCTATTTTAATTGTTCTAAAGCTGTTGTCTGTTTATTATTTTGGGCTATAAAGCATTTGCTTTTGGCCTGTAGCTGCCCATCAGGCTGCATACATACCATCAATCAGCTCAAATACCAATTTTTCAGCTGTATTTCTTTATTTACAGCCAGTTTTTGATTACTTGTAATACTGGAAGCTGTGATATCCTGAGCAGTGCAGAAACAGGTGTATTGACCACCTGGGGTTGTCCATGGTGCTAGCCACGTTGGTACTGTGCGGACCTCACATAGGATGTTGGTGTGGATCTTCAGTATCCTTGCTGACAAATCCGACTAAAGGGAATGTAGTCCAGGAACCCTCAGCTTGGCTTAGCAAAAAAAAAAAAAAAAAAAAAAATAAGAAACGATGTACACTAGTTTATGATGTGTGTTTGTGGAGAAGCTGCTGAATTAGTAGTAGAGCTGATCCACCGTCCAGAAGTATTTCAAGTATATTTATGTTACAGTGTGCCTGGGTTTAAAAATGCTCTCCAACGTGGGCTGGATTTCTGTCCAGGCATCCCTGGCACAGTTAGTTTGTGAACCAGTCACCTGGGTAACTGAGAATTAACTTTCTCAACTTTTTTATACTTGAGATGTCTTCTATTTTAATATTTTTTGATGAATGCATTGCTATTTGCAATTCTTTTTCCAAATGCACTGGTTTATAAGTAAAGGTTTTTTTGTGAAAAGCCATTGCTAATATGGACTTTGCTTTTTTTCCAAGGTGCGTTTTGATAGTATAGGGGGATTGAGCCATCACATCCTTGCACTTAAGGAAATGGTAGTGTTTCCTCTTCTCTATCCAGAAGTATTTGAAAAATTCAAAATCCAGCCACCAAGGTAGGTATATTTGCTCTTGTTGTATTTTGATTTCATTAAACTCTGAAGTATGCTTCCTTTGAAAACACATAGGAGACTTATTCTTTCCCTGAAGTGTTTACAGTTCAAATGGACTTACATGTCTGTAACTCCACTTGTCTATCAGAATACAATAAGCAGGATGAAGAGTACAAAAATCTAGTTTACTTTTCTTGTGGTAAGGCAAACTTCTTTGTGATTTTGTTGAAAGAGTTCTCAAGTGTTCTATTAAGGCAGCCTTAGTACCTTGACTTTATTATCAATAAATACAATTATTATCAATAAATATATAAAATTATCAAATGACTGTTATCAAATAATTGACTACACCAAGCTAAATGCTCATGTTTCTTTTATAGAAGTAATCTCAGTAACGGTATATTATGGTTTTAATGACAATCAGTCACTTCAGTTAGAGATTTAAATGGGTATACATAAGTAAATTGAAAATTTTGAGATATTTTTGTCATTTAAAGGAAATACATCACTCCAAAGAAGTAATAAAAATTGACTGAAGTATTAACAAAGATATACTATTTCAGGAGGTATTTAACTAGAGTAAAGCAATCCTTTGGAAGCTTAAGATCCTTCTGACTGATGTGCTTTACAAAGCAAAGATCTACTGATATGAAAGCATAAAACATACATGTCTTAAGAAGTCATGTTGAATATGCTATGTAATAATAATAGAACTTAAGTCTTTCTTCTCCAGGCTCCCTGTCTTCATTATAAAATTTGACTTGGAGTTTTTCAGGAGACGTAAAATAAGTTTGTGACTGTGTTGATCCATTTATCTTCAGGGGCTGTTTATTCTATGGTCCTCCTGGAACAGGTAAAACCTTGGTAGCTAGAGCTCTAGCTAATGAATGCAGTCAAGGAGACAAAAAGGTGGCTTTCTTTATGAGGAAAGGAGCAGACTGTCTCAGTAAGTGGGTTGGTGAATCTGAACGTCAGCTTCGACTCCTTTTTGATCAGGTTAGAAAAAATACATATTTTTAATATATGTTCTCTGTGTGCTTTTTTGTTTTGTTGCTGCACTGTGTTCTAGGCAGTCCATATTATTTGCAAATGAAACTAAATAAATGTTTTCGTTAATCAGGCAGGCTTTGTCCAATTTATATATTTAGTTGAAATAATAAAGGAATACTGAAATGACAACATTTTTTGACTTTGAAAACTGAGAGGAAAACGTTCCTGAACTTGTCCATTAATGAAATAGACAAAGTAGTTTGGGTGAAAATTGAAAAAAAATTAATGTAAATCAGTGAGTTTGAGTTTAGCTGGCATGTTCAAGATCTGCTCCTTAAAGGAGGATGCAGGATTGCACCTGCTATGTATATTTTATTACCCTTTTTTGGCTTGAAAGGTGATGGACAGAAGAGAGTCACATAAAGCAATGAAACGTAGTTGCTCAAACAAGCTGTTTTCAGACATGTCCAAACAAATGGATAATGGGCAGATAAGATGCTGTTTTCTGTAACTGAGTATAAGGTGTCTCAGTTTATGTTCCCTTTGCTGTTTTCAATCTTCAAAACACAGTAAAACTGATACACTGGTGCCATCTTGCTTATTCAAAGGAGAATGCAGTCTTTTTGCTTTGTCCAAAGCAGTACGGTAGTTGAAAATTCAGTTTTGTTTTCAGAGTACACCTTTTACCACAGGTATTTCAATATGTGTGCTAGTTTAGCATGTTATTGCTTTGTAATCAAAATAAACTGTTTTCAGTGTTAATGGAGTAACTATGAATTAACAGTGAATTCAATTTTTTTGCACACCAGGCATACTTGATGAGGCCCTCTATAATCTTCTTTGATGAAATAGATGGCTTGGCTCCAGTTCGTTCTAGTAGACAAGATCAGATTCACAGGTACTATTCTTCATGTGCTACCAGGGAAAATACATTATCTTGGTAAACTCTAAAGTATGATTTTATTCAGTTTCCAAGAAGGATTTTTACTTTTGCCTAACAGTAGTTACACTAGAAAGGACAGATTGAGATTTTATGTTCTGGAAAGTTACCTTTTCAGATTTTCAGACAGACTGCAATTTGCTGGGAATCAGCTTCTAATGGAAGTGACCTTTCAGCTGTATTATCAACTAAAGATTCCCATAGCTTTCCCTTTGCTTGCTGGTTTTATACTGTAAACAGATTCTGTTACCATGCCAATGGAATAACCTGTTGAAAACACTTTTTTATTCTAAAATTTTAAATTGTAATGTTCTGTGAATGAACTGAATACTTCTATCCTTTTGATACTGGATGATATGGAAATTTATCCTGAGTTACTGCCATATCATTTTTTTTTTTTTTTTGAAACATTTTTGTAGAAGTTTACTTTTTGATGTACTTTTCTTTCTGATTGCCTTCAATCTCAATTTTGCCGTGCTTTTTATCACAATGAAAAAATAGTGCATTTTTTGGGTGGTGGCATTTTGTATATAGATTTCATTCAAATCAAATAAGGAGAACAGGAAGGAGACTTTGGGGACAGCAGACTAGGTTATTGGAAACATGTGGCTTTATCTTGATGCACCTTTCTTTTGCTTGGTGCTACAGTAACTCTAAATGACATGGTGCATATGCTGTTAATGGAAGAGATCTTTTCAGAGACACAGCAAATAGTTTGCTGAGTTCTCATTCCCCAAAAGGTATAAAGGAGGAAGTTTGAATTTGTAGTTCTTACTGGAGTTGTAATACTAAATCTAATACAGATTAAATCAAAAGACTCTGTTGATTTGAGACTTGAAACAGTTATGTGTTTTATTTCAATTTAACATGTTTTTGAAGCTACAAATGTTGCTATTTGAAACAGGAAACTATTACAGTGTTCCCTATAATTTTTTTTTTGAAAACTCTCTTTTAGCTCCATTGTGTCTACTCTTCTTGCCCTCATGGATGGACTGGATAATAGAGGTGAAATAGTTGTAATTGGTGCTACAAATAGACTGGATTCTATAGATCCTGCACTCAGGAGACCTGGTCGTTTTGACAGGGAATTTCTTTTCAACTTGCCTGATCAAAAGGTAAAACTTAACAAAGTAGATTTATTAATGAGCTTTTTTTGTACATTACACATTTGAATGTCAATAATCAAACTTATGAAATACTAATTTCCATTAGTTCTTACAAGTATGTTAAATTTTATGAAGACACTATCAATGTGTTTTTACTAAAAATGTACGTAAAGTTGCATTGAACTTGAAATCTTCAGAATATAGTTAAAAATAGTAACAGAGGTAAATTGTTTGCAGTAAACTGAACTGCTTAGCTAAAAACTTCTTTTTGTATCGATCTGTATTAGGACCCCTGAATATTTGGGTTTAGGAAGTGTTAGAGTAACAGAAAATATCTTTATGTATACTGCAAAGCACATAAAAATTGTACATGTAGAATCAAAAGTTATGTTTGTGCCAGGAATATTTCAGTTCGGTATTCTAGATTTTTAAAAATTCAGCCAAAGTATTGCCTGAATTTATACTCGAAAGACCCATACTGTACATGTAGATAATGTATTTGGATTCTGTACAGTTTGAAAATGAAATACTTTCCAACTTCATGTGTATGCACTATGCTACTCAGCAAAATATTAATTGGTGAGGCATTTGACAGTAGAAGCTGTTAATCACAGATACAGCAATTACAGATTCAATTATAAAATTAAGATAATTCCTACTAGAACATGAGTTCTGATCGGTTCATATATAATACTGATGTTGATTAAACAGCAATTAAAATGCGTAACTGTTACACTGAAAAAAATTAATGCTTATATATAAAATTAAAAGACTGGAAAACCTTTGTTCCCAAGAGACCTTTGAGTGCAAAGTTTAATCTCATCTGGCTCAAGGACATACCAAAAATAGGAAAAATAACTTGCTATTTTCTTGAATAAATACTATATTAAAAAAAATATGTCATGGGTTTGGCTTGCTAACTTTTTTACTTTTATTTTTAAATCAGGCACGAAAGCACATTTTACAAATTCATACCAGGGATTGGAACCCCAAATTGTCAGACCCCTTCTTAGGAGAACTTGCTGAAAAATGTGTTGGTGAGTGTTATGATGATAGTACTTTCACTGTACATGTTTTCTCTTCTGCGTTAAACTTGGAAAGTATATTAAATGCATCAGGATATTTATTATTTTGACCTTTTTAAACTTTTGTACTTTCAACATCTTTTTTTTTTGTAATAAAACATGCTTCTGTCTTAATAAAATACAAGAAGAGTAGCTAGTAGTTGTTTGCAAGTAAAATAAAATCACTTTTCCTTTCTGTAACTTCCACTTGTCCTTATATAGGATGCATACCCACAAAGAGAAGCAAATAGAAATGGGAATTGGAATCTTCAGGTATACCACCTGTTAAATTAGTATACTACAGATAGGATAGGGAGAAGTGTTTTTTTTTTTTTTCTGTCTACATATGGAGGAAAAAAAATCCATGCTTTTTTCATACTTTTCATTTTTTCTTGACTGGCATGTTCTCCTCTGACAGAAATCCAGCAAACTACCCGGCCTTTGTTAAGGTGTTTTTTTTCCAGATTGCTAGCATTGAACAAACCCAAAGTGTAGATATAGGTGGGATGGGGCGGGGTGAAACACCACACCATGAGTACATTAAATATACCTTTGGAGCGCCCAAAGACCTGCTGTACTGAATGGAGGATGGTTGTTCAAGACAAACCTGCTGTTTAAAAGCTAATCAGAAACAAACCCAAATATTTTTATAGTGAATTTAACAGAGGAAGTGACCCTAAAACACGCACTACAAATCTCTTCTCAACAATTTGTCATGCAAAGATACATCCTCTGTCAGTCATCTGCTTGGAGAAGCACTGAAGTTCTCAGAAAAACGACAGTCTCAAATATCTGTGCATTGGAATCCATCATCAGAGAAATAAGAACTTTAAATTGAACATCAGTCCATTCAGTCAGCTACAGTACATCCGAATTATCCTCTTCATCCACAGGGACATCTATCATCGAAGCAGCATCCCTCCGCTTTTGATGCACAAAGACCTCAACATCTTCTGGTGAGGAGAAAACATAACTATCCAGCAAACTCCAGATTTAAGCCTTGCCGGGTATAAGACAGCATGTGCCAAACTCATTTCATGTAAATTCTGCTTGATTTGTGCAAAGACGTGATGCTGCTTAGTTGGGAGAGAGGGGAATAGTTGGGATAAAACCCCTTTTTTTCTTTGAAAATTCACCAAATTTTTGCATTGAGAACACAATTATGTTTTTTAAAATTTCAGACCACAGAGAAAGCCATTTGTAGGTTCGATAGGAAGACGTTCTTTGTGCTCAGTAAAGCCTGTTCTGTGGAAAAGTCAGCTAACTGAAAGAAATACCATTTTCTGTTTCCTTTGGCTTTCCTGTTGTCCAGCCACTGTGCACTTGATTTTCTCCATTCTGTGTCTTGGAATTTAAATGTTTCCATACATCAAGATTAAAATCTTTTGACAATTACAGAGACCTTTTAAAACAGTTGAAGAATGGTTTATCTTCTTCATCTTGAGATTGCATCATCGTTTCTCTAAGTGAAATCTGCAGCAACTGATAATTTAAACAGGCATTCCAGATTCTTTGTGGCCGTGCAAGTTGAACTCATTGGCCCACTTGTCACTTTGATAGAGTACATACTGATCCATTTCCTCTTGTGTACAGTTCTTTTTTCTATTTAAAGCCCCTCCCTGTACCCCCACAGAAAAGCTGCCTAGACTCAACAGGCTTTTTGCGCAGCATGGTTTGTACCTCTCTCCAGTTCAGCAAACTTGGCAACACTTACCTATGAGCGTGTGGATCCTGATGAAGAAAACTGCTGAAATACTACCAAAGTAAATGACTTTGGGGAAGCAGCTGTCTGCGACTCAGAAATTTAAGACTGGGGGTGTGACTATAAGGAAATTACAAGCAAAAAGCCTCAGGACTTGCAAAATACAGATTATTTCCTGAAGGCTGATTTTTATCCAAGGTGTTACGGATTATAGACCTGTTAGGAGATTTCTGTGTATGTGTATGCGAGCATTAAAGACCACACTTGACTGAATGGCCGCATAAATGCACTGAGTGTGAGACAAAATGAAGCAGCTTTGGGGAGAACATGGACTTGCTCGGAAGACCACACACTGATGTCTTACTGCTGCCTTCCATAAGCACAAGTACTTACTGCTGGTTTTGCCATGTAGGTGTGTGCTGGAGGTGGGCCACAGCAATCCCAAACTTTATAATCTTTGCTTATCTCTTGTGCTTACTTCATTGTCCACGTTCAGAATGACAGCACTCTGTGGTTAGGTAGACTATTAACAACAGTCTTGTAGGAAGCAAAATACGCTAGCAACAGAAAAGGTTTGAATTCCTTCATCTTGCAGATGAATCTTTTTGCAACGTAAAAAGAGGGTTATTTAAATAACATTAGATACAATTGTAAAGAAGCAAGCCATCAAGATGCTTGCTAAGCACATCTGATTCTGTGCTTATTTTTGAAGCAGTGTTTTGTGACGAAATGGTTTATTGTTGCATCTTTCTTTCCTATCCGAGTGTAATGTTGGAAGGGGAAGTTCCAGCATTACTGTTCACATTGCTTTTCATTTCTCTTATACTGAATTTTGGTAACGAACTTTCCCTGCAGTCCATTGGAGGAGCTGTAGGGAGTTTCACTGCAGAAATTGCAAGTGGTCAAGATTGATAGACCAGATGTTAGACCTAGCTCAGCAGTTTGTTGTATTTTGGGGTGGATATTGGGCAGAAGAAAGTTTAGAGAGGGTGTAATTTATGCACAACAAACGTAGAAGAGTATGGCTTTAAAATTTCAGTGATCAAAATTCTTTGGAAACCTACATGGGAATCTACTTTTTTGCTGTGCTGTTCTTTCAAAGTTTCATGTCAAAAATACTCAGCTCAGTGTTGTGGTTAGAGGTGGAACAAAATGGGCTTCTTGATAAGAACACTTAATTTAGTTCTAAGTTGAGGTGTGCCGGTGTGTTTTGCCAACCAAACTGAACATCATCCTTTGTGGGATCCTTTAAAAATGGAATTAAATGCACTGAGCCTTGGTTATGAGTTAAAGTTTCAATTTAGACAAAGGTAAATTCAAGTTATTTACTCCTTCCACGACACATTTTATTTATTGTTCCCTTTGTCAATACTTTACTTTTTTCTTGTCTTAATCAGTGTGCATTTATTTCTTAGAAACAAAAAACTATGCAGTGTTTCACAAGATACAGGATTTTTGCAGTTTTCCTGTTGCTGAAATGGATGTACAGTGTGCACAAGAGAGTCCCTCAGAAAGAGACGCCAATTATTACTCTTCAAATGTAATTGCTCCTGAGAAATGAAAAATAGAAACGGAGACTAATTGTGTATCCGATCACCTGAGAATTTAATTTTAAAAATAGGCTACAGGCTATTATTTCCTAATTTTGCCAATCCTTGGAGATGCACAAGCGGTGATTAAAAAGACTGTTAGAAAGTGGTATTACAGCATTTATTAATAGAAAAATTGGAAAGGACGTAGCTCCTGAGCCACTGAATCTTTTGTGCCAAAGATGCTAAACTAGTTTTTAAGGCGACAGGCCCCTGGAGTTCCATATATGTATCTCTTGAACATCTTTGGTTTAAGCTTTGGTTTAGTGCCCCTTAAACTTCTGCTTAATTCAGTATGCTCGTTAAATGAAAAGTGGACCAATTCAAATGGAAAACACACAACTGATGTTGAAAGAAAGCAAAATGTAGAGGAAAAACCCTGGTTTTTATTTCTCTGATGCAGAGGTACTGTTCAGTAGGTTCATGTCGTTGATGGAGTGTGCCTGAATGGTTTTGATTTTGTGATGGGGGTTAGTTTAAAAAAAAAAAAAAAACAAAAAAAACAACACCACCTTGGTAGTGAGAATAATTAGTTGCCTGATGATTTAAATGGATGTGTTTGAACATGTTTCAAATGTAACATGTATATTTAATTTTCGGGTGACTTGGGAGTGTGAATTACTAGCTGCTTCTTAAGTAACAATCGCAATGTGCGCTGACCACATCTGCACAATTATAATTACTAACCTTTCTGTGAAAATGGAAAGCTTAGTTTAAAAGTTGTGTAATAAGTCTGATGTTCATGGTGTTCTTTGTGTGATTGTTTCCTGAATTACGTTCAAGCGTGTATGAGAAACTCAGGTGGAATTTTAAGTCTCATCCACTTTGAGTTATCTTTATAGCTGAAAAGTTGGCATCTTCTATTATTATCCCCCCAAATTAATATAACTGAAAGATGGGAAAGGAAAATTGTCTGTCTCCCTTATTTTAATTGCATTGGTTCTTATTTTTCAACGCACTGTACAGAACCTACTTTGTTTCTCATTGCTATATTCGTTTTTGTAAAAGCGTGTGCCAGTAGCCCTGACAACACCAGCAGATAAATCGAGAAGCAAGGCAGGCTCCAGTTTTGGACTTGGTGCTTCCAAAAGACCAATACAAAAGTGGCATAGAAAAAGTTTGGATGGTGTAACACCTTGTGGGGAGAGGGGGCAAGCTCTGGTTAAAAAAAAATAAATAAATCAAGAACAATTTATGTAAGGAATTGATGAATTAGTACATTTTGCACTTTTTTTTTTTTTTTTTTTTTTTTTTTTAGCAATACCATGAACTTATGTGATGGTATGTCTATACAACACACTACCTTTTCCTATAGTGACTGTAGTTCTCTAAAAGACTTCTCCCACTGGAATAATAATTTACCTCTTTTGAAAGATGGACCTTTGTGCTACAAAATATGGTGCCATATTAATAGCTTTTGCTAAGAGATACAGGGAAAATTTGAAATCTAATTTGTAGCTCTAGGGAAAAACCCCAAGCCATTAGCACTGCAAAAGACACAGGTGTTTAGTCTCTCAGTATTTGATAATCTGTTTGTCAGTAATGATGGCTAAGCAGCTATCGGTAGCCACCTGTAGATATTTAGAAGCTAGACTGAGTGAAAGTTCTAATGCTTTTTAGTTTTGTTTTTTTTTAATTTTTGGTTATATTCGTAAAATCACAAAACTGTAAGAAATCTAAAACATTTTCCGTGATGGTAATGGTTCAGTTTTTTCCCAAGGGTCCATAGTGTGCTTTTTTTAACCTGAGAATTATTTTCTTTATTGTATTCATTAACCGTTTTTCTTTATACTACTTATTTTCTCCTTCTGTAATATTTTGATGACCATCCAGTATAACAAACCTTGCCTTTTTTCTAATAAATAAATAAATAAATAATATAAAAAAAAAAGGTGCTAACTGTTACAAATGGCTAACATACTTTAGACAGCATGAAGAAAAAGGAAGAGCGATGACACACCTAAAACAATGGGCTGAAAATAAACGCTATCTAGTGAAAACATAGGTCATTTTAACCTTCATACAGGATTCATTTCTGGCCATATTTCAATGTAACTGTACATAATTTCTTGGTATACAGCACTGTCACTGGATTACAACCTGACATGTTTTGGCAGATGCTTTGTGGACCCTGATAACAAAGTATTACTGATTGTTTTCAGCTTCAGGTGTGCTTGAAATGTATGCAGCACAACAGTGCTATTTCATGGAAGATATCTCTATATTATTTTTTTTGTGCACTAGGGTACTGTGGAGCTGACATAAAAGCACTTTGCACTGAGGCTGCCTTGATTGCCCTGAGACGACGCTACCCCCAGATTTATGTGAGCAGTCAGAAGCTACAGCTCGATGTTTCTTCAGTAGTTCTCAGTGCACAAGATTTTTATCATGCAATGCAGAATATTGTGCCTGCTTCCCAACGTGCCGTGACATCTTCAGGACATGCGTTATCTCCTGTGATCAGACCACTGTTGGAACGTACCTTCGCTAACCTCCTTGTGGTTTTACACAAAGTGTTTCCTCATGCTGAATTCAGCCAGGGTGAAAGAAGTGAAGGTACGTGGCTTTTTGGTTTGTATTTGTTTTGTTTTGCAAATCATGTTTCAATTTAGAAAAAAAAAATCAGCTGGCTTTTTTGTATTTCTAGTCGGATGTGTGTTTGGCTTAGTGTTTTGTTCCAAGCCAACTGTACTTACATTTGATGTTTCATAACTATTTTTGCTGATTTCCAGTTGCTGTAGCATTTAATAAACTGTCCTGTATAGCCCAATATCCCATAGGCTCGAGTGCCATCTAGAAAAAAGGAAGACCCCTGAGTGACTTAAAATTTAAATATGAGAAATAATGGAGTGTAATCAGGTGGTGGAACAAAAGAAAATAACGAGAGACTTGCTCAGCATGTTAGGCCCTGCAATCAGTGTTCCTGTGCTGAGTGTCAATTACCTGTCCACAATTCCTTGCTTGTTACTGGGGCAGAAGCAGGCTGCAAAAGAATGGTACAGGGAGCTCACAGCTCAGCAGGTGAGCGTGTGCTTAGCCGAGATACCTGAGCCTGTGTCACGGTCATCAGCTGGATAACGAGCAAGTCCTGAGGCTTTCCTCCCCTCAGAGGGGCCTGATGCACTTCTGATCCTCTGAGCTGATTCTGCTGCGTTAGCAAGTTGAGAGCTATTTGCTGTTCTGTCAAGTTAGCTTTTTTGCCAAATTAGTGAGTAAAATCCAACGCACTGAGGGGTCCGACGCGTGCCAGAACCCTGCTGCGAGGGGAGCATCGCGAGTGCATCGAGGAAGCAGAGAGTAAGAAGGAATGCTGCTGGCTGTTTCGGTTGGCAGAGAGTCAATGGGCTCTGTGTTTTGTGCTCCCAGGGCCATACTTCAATAGTTACCCTGGTCACTTCTCGGTTTTTAAATGTTGAAGAAGTTACCTTGGTTTTTCATAACCATTTATCGTGACATATTTGTTTATTGCTCTTATTTGGGAACACCGTCACCCCACCGACTTTATAAACAGTCTTGTGCTTGTGTGTAATTAACTTGAAAATAGCCTGATCATAAAGCAAATCTGCAACAGCTATAACTTTTTTTTCCTATTCCAGAGCATGCTTTCAGTCTGCAGCCCTGGGAGCTTAGACTGATCCTTGTGCTGGCTGCTGCACCTCCACGAGCCCAGCTGTGCATTTTTGCTCTGTCCCTTATACTTCATGGATGTGTCAGGCCCTTCACTAAATCATTTTGCTGGCTGACTAGTCCAAAAACAGTGTTTTTGTTGGGTTACTTTTCTGCTGACTGGAGGATAGCTGAAGATGTCAGCAAGTGTGGATCTGGCATGAGATGGGGCCTGGGAGTGTGTGGTGGTGGGTCAGGAGAAGTGAGCTAGCTTGCAGCCGTGGTTAGACTGCTTTAGGCTCTCTTGAAACGCAAGAAACGCAAATCTCCCACTCTACTTACAGCCTGTTGGTAAAGCCTCATTTGGAGACTGTCTAATTGTTAAGGAATCGAATTAGAACTTCCTCTCTTTGTTGTGAAGTTTTGTTTCAGAATATTTGACGCATGAACATAGGACGTTGCCTATGGTCTGCATTTGGTTTAGCAAAAATTCTGCCTGTTGAGGTCTGCAGTGAGCCAAGAGTTCGGAGGCTTACGGCCAGTTGATTTGAAGGGCTTTTATCTTTGCCCTGAGTTAGATGTCCAGCAGCTTCTGACCTGATACTTCCTGATACTGTCTTAATTTTGGCCACTTTTGGGGATTTGCAAGCCTTCATTACACTTCCTGAGGAATGGCTGTCAGAAGCATGACTGCATCACCAAAAGATTCGTTGTGTCCTCCTCTCATACCAGCAGAATATTATTTCTGCTTGGCCTAGTCTGAATCCAATTTCCTACATCATCACACAGCTAAATGTGGGAACTTTTGTCTCTAAACAATTTCTCCTGGGACAGTAAGTCTGTGTGCCTAGCTGTTAAACCCCATCCCCGTCCAATGCTGTCAACACTGCCTTGAACTTCATTTCTTTGTTCAGTTGCGGTCATTTGGTCAGGGTAGAAGTACCTGGTTTTGTGTAGATCAGGTAAAGCATGTGGGTGGTACATCTGTGAATAACTCTCAGGTCTCTCTATTTCATGGTTTTGTTTCACAGCAGTCCGTTTTTCAAAGTGGCTGGGGCCATCTTGAGCCGCTGTTAGGATGTCTGGTGGTCACCCCACAGCAGCAGGACTTAGAGCAGCTCTCAGAAGCTCTGCCTGGCCATTGCAGAGCTTTTTGTTCCACTCGAGGTCTCCTATCTGCATTGTTCCTACTGGCCATTTTCACCCTGTCCATGCAGACTGGTTTCTTAAGGGAATGAGAATGGCTTATTTAGGGTAACATCAACGAAATTCCTTTCCAAGGGGCACATAAAGATCTCACAACAGTTTATTTTCCATTATCTAATTGCAGCAGTCTACTCTTCATCCCATGGCAGCTTGGGTAGCTAATTTAGGGGAACCTAATGTTCAAATGTGTGGCTCTTCTGCCAACTGGTTGTTTTCATTTAATGCCAAACTTGTGTTTTTTTTAGCAGTTCTTTGTCCCTCTAGGCTGTCTTTAGAATGTGATCAGTGTTTTAGCTTTTTGTTTCTGAAGGGCTATATAGAAATTATTTCAGTTCATTATGTTAATATATAAGAAAAGGAGTTCGCATAGATCGAAGTATTGGATATGAACATGGAATTAGTTGCGTGGATTGTGATAAATAGTAGGTTGATGCGTTTGGCAAATTATCAGAGGGTAGAAAACAATCCCTTGGAAACACACACTGTCCAGGTGATTATGCTGAGAATAATTTTGGAAGAAGACTACCTGTAAAAATTTGGGCACTTGTAACAAAGAAATGCAAAATTCTATATAATCTGAGGAATTCCAGATTTTATAATGTCAGCCTTGAAGAATGATTAGCAGTGACATTAAACTAAAGGAAGCATTGAGTAACAAGTTAAACTTTTTTTGTATTTGTGAAATTGTTCTGCCTGATGGTTTAAAAATAAATTGTAATGATGATTAGACTTCTACAGCATTTAATTTGTTTTGTTTTGTGAAGTATCTATTATTTTGTGTTTTGATATTTAGATAGTTGTAACTTTTGTCTACTCTTGAAAATAAGTGTTATAATTTCCTTGAAGTAAATTGTAATGCCTTTCCTTGTTTGTTGCAAGTATAAGTAATAAGCCTCTAATTAATATATTTCTTGGAACAGATGTACCAAGTCTAATATTAGATGATAGTGAAGATGAGAATACTTCATCGATTTTTGAGACGAGCTGTCACTCAGGATCACCAAAGAAACAGTCATCAGCTGCTATACATAAACCCTACCTTCATTTTACGATGTGAGTGTTTCTCTAATGCCTCTAACCAGAAAGATAAAACGATGGCATTCTTAGATCAGCAGAGGTAATAAAGATGTGTTGGCAGTGGTTTCGTGGGATAGAAACATGTAAGTGTACAAATAAGAGTTCTTAGATGGGAACGGTTTTTGGAAGGGCCACATCCTAAACATGGCAATCAGAAATAGCTTGCAACAGACAGATGTGGCCTAGAAATAAGGAACTTAACGTTAATTCTCTATTTGTAACAATATTGATTTGAAAGACTAAGAATTAGGAAGGAGAAGTATTGGGAAATGTTTTGGAGGAAAAGATTTAGAGGTTAACTCTGTAGAAAAAGTTAAAATGACAGTATAAATTGTTTGTCAGACCAGTTGTCTTGGTCTGAAGCACTGCTGAGCTTCGGTGTATGCAGCTGTTTGGATAGGTTATATAATTATACTTTTGGGGTTTTTAACATGTTTTTCCTTGTTAATCATGGAAATTTGGAAAGTGTGAAATTTCGTTGAATCTTTCCTGTTTAAATTGGATTAGCTACAGTAATTACCAATGAGAAGGTTTAAAACTATTCAAACTAAAAGCAAAAGAAATATTACTATGTTCTGTGGGGAGTCTGCTTAATAAAGAAAGTGAAGTTAGGAGAACTGCTCAGTAGTAGATAGCTCTACTGCTTAGTAGAGCCATCTTGTGGAAAAATGTTAAATTTTTTTGTGTGCTAAAGAATGATGCCAGAACAGCACTTACGGAAATTTGAGCTTAAATATAAGGTTTTAATTACAAACCATTTAAGTTCTCCCAGAGGTGCATGGTCAAGAGTTTTAATACTTTAAGATTTTGTTGTGAAAGAGGGAGGGGGAACGAGAAAACAGAAAAACAATATATATTTGTGTGGATGTGTCTCAGTAAAATAATCTGGAAGACTCTGCTTATTTTTGTGAAGTAAGTAATCCTGAC
Source organism: Aythya fuligula (assembly GCF_009819795.1). Taxonomy (NCBI): domain Eukaryota; kingdom Metazoa; phylum Chordata; class Aves; order Anseriformes; family Anatidae; genus Aythya; species Aythya fuligula. Next base: position 111,635,652 of record NC_045561.1, on the reverse strand, counting down.
AATATATCTTGGTATTTATAATTGTCGTCTATGTCTGTAACCTCCACTATGAGAACTGAAAAGCCAAAGAGGTCAGCTCTGTTCACAGCTGTTAGTAACCGTTTAGCTCAAAATGAAATCATTAGGTCTTGTTTGACTGCGCAAGCTGATTGATACTCAGATAAAAAATGCCTTAATGAGAGAAAATGCAAATTAACTGTATTATTTCATAATTAATTTACTATAAACAGAAAAGACTCTTCATGGAAAAACTGAACGCTTTTCTTTGTCTTTCACTCATCCTCAAAATAGGGCAAAAAAACCCTAACCAAACAAAAATTCTTATCTGAACTCCTTAGGATTTATTATTGACACCAAAAATTACAATAAGTTTACCTTTGTAGTTTTTCCTTTAAAATCTTTCTTCTTTCTTCTGTTTGAAAATCTAATTAATGTAAGAATAGAATATAAACAGTGACTGTATTATTCCAGGGCCTATTTAAGTTCCTAGTCCTTAAGTAGAGTATTGAAACGTTACGTTCTTTTTGGAAATGTTGCATGGCTTTGGTAAAGGATGAATTTGTGAACCTGGGAATCCTGAGGCTGCTGTTGAGATGTTTTGGTAGTTCAGACTGATCTTGACATCACTAAATAGTTAACTTCACTGAAAGTCCATTCACATGAAAGTCTTTTTATATGATCAAGGAATTGCCTTTAAATAAACTGCTTATAATTAACATTTGTATGAATTTAATGATGTGCATACTAATGCAGATGAGTTTGAATAAAATTGTAGTGAAGATGAAGTTGGAGTTACTGAGACCTGGAGTAGTGCTGAGATGTTCTCGAATTAGTTGAATCTTCTTAGGCTGTTGTAGGAAGCTACTGTTCATTGTTTCTCCTTTGGATTCTTTTTTTTTTTTTTTTTTTTTTTTAAAAGCAAAACAAACAAAACCACCAACAAAACAACAACCATCCCCTATTCAAATAAGACTGCAATTGATTTTTTTTTAATGTATATATATTTCCATTGATAACATTGTCATGTTAATTGTAACTATTGTCTGTTACAGGTCAGCTTATCACCAGCCAACCTCTTACAGACCAAGATTACTGCTATCTGGAGAGAGGGGTTCGGGTCAAACTTCGCACCTTGCTCCAGCACTATTGCACACTCTGGAAAAATTCTCTGTACACAGGCTAGATCTGCCAGCACTTTATTCAGTCAGTGCCAAAACGCCTGAAGAATCGTGTGCACAGGTGACATTTCAAATTCGCTTGTAATGAATAAATTATGTAATTCTGGAACAGATTATTTGCATCTAAATAAAGGCAGCTAACTGGAATGTTAGATAAAAGCCAGGTTTTCATAGGCTCCTTCAATTTTAATATTTAAAATAAAAGGGTCCCTAGAGGGTGATTCAGATCTCTCTGTTGACTAGTGAGTGTAATTACTTTTCTAACTTGACCCCTTAGTCACATACCTAATGTCAAGTAAGCTGAATCTGGGTATTTGGTTCCCAATGTTCAGTTTTATTAGCTTGTGTATAAACTGGTGTGCAGTGGTTTTATGCTCAATTACTTAGTTTTATATGCTTTAGGATTTAAAACTGTGTGGTTGACTTTTTTCATGGATTGCAAACGAGTTTAATTTTCATCTTGACTGTTCAGTCTTAACGAATTTTTAAATTACACATGGTAAGTAGTTTTTTTGTAGTCCCTAGCACATTGACATAAAATAATTGAATGATACAGCTAACAGTCACAAGCATTTGTTCAGAAAGCCTTTATCATTAGATAATTTTTACTTTACTGGAACATTCATATACAAAATACCAGAAACGTGAATCACTTCCTAGTCCGCAAAAATGTTATTTCTCACAAGGGATAACAATTTCTTAGTTTAAATATCACTGTTTCTTTTAATTAGATCTTTCGTGAAGCTCGAAGAACAGTACCAAGTATTGTTTACATGCCTCATATTGGTGATTGGTGGGAAGCTGTCAGTGAAACTGTGAGAGCTACTTTTCTAACTTTGCTGCAAGATATACCATCTTTTTCCCCTATATTTCTACTGTCTACCTCTGAGTCCATGTATAGTGAATTGCCTGAAGAGGTAAGTTTATTGTGGAAGGAAGCATTATTAGGGATATATATGCCATGGCATGTCATGGTCATGTAAAAAATACTGCTTTGCACTGTTTTTCTCACTTAATTTAAAATACGTCTACCTGAAAATGTAATGCTGATACAAAGTTTGTAATTTTCTTTAATGGGAGGTGTACTTCCATGCTACTGATTTTCATAATCTCTATTCTGCTTTGCTGAGAAGACAAGGTAGTTCTTGAAATACACTTAATGTTTAGAAGTGACAGTGTTTCTATAAGGGAACCACAATGGGTTTTCTTGAAGGCAGTGATGGAATTCCTATAACGTATCTGGTTACAAATGCACATCTAGACGAAGCTAAGGAAAAACTTGCTTGGGAAAATACTCCAATGTAATTACATGGTCATGTAGTTTAAAGGTTTAACTTAGTTGATGTTTCTGAAGTTCATATATGTGTGTGTTTGTACACACACTTTTTCTATTTTTTTCTCAATATTTTCTTTAATTATTCACCTACTCTTTCTCTTTACCGCAAAGTTGACCACTGTTAGGATGATGGGCTGCAATGACTTCAGTTATTACAGTAAATTCTGTAAGAACTATATGCATTTGTTTTCCCTAGGCTATGTGCACAACTTTAGGTAGAGCTTACTATATCTTCTATCTTATTTACTATCTTCTTTCCTGTAGTTACTTTGAAAAGTTTGTGACTTGTGTTTTAGTAGGATCACTAATCGTGTGGTTTGCAGTGGAGGCTCAATTTTCATGTAGCATTATTTTCTTTCTAGGTGAAATGTATTTTCAGAATCCAGTATGAAGAGGTTTTTTATATTCAAAGACCAACTGAAGAAGACAGATTACAGTTTTTCAAAGGGTTAATTCTTGATGAGGCAGCAATGCCCCCACCAAGAAGGAAACAGGCTGGTAAACTAAATTACAGTCAAACCAATAATAATGTGATCACAGTGTTTTGTTTTGTGATACCTAACTTTTTCAAAAGTTGTGGGTAAATGACACTGTAAATAATATGTGACAGTGTTTCAATGCCCAGAATAAATTTCTTGCATGTTACTTTGAGGGTGGCTTGGAGGATTATCCACTTTAGAAAATGGAGAACTGGGGGGCTAAGGGTGTATCGATGAGGCAGATTAAATGTTTTTTAAGATAATGCCACTCCAAATTTCATTGTACACTGTTAATACTTTCATTGTCTGACTTGTTTTTTTCCCTAGCTCTTCATGCTATGGAAGTTCTTCCGCTTGCACTGCCCTGTCCTGCCCGTGAGCTGTCAGAAGCAGAAAAACAGCGAATGGAGGACCAGGAAGAGAACACATTGAGAGAGCTGCGATTGTTTCTCAGGGATGTTACCAAGAGGCTGGCCACAGACAAACGCTTTAACATCTTCAGCAAACCGGTGGATATTGAAGAGGTCTTGTTTCAGTAATGTGCAAACAATGAAGTTGAAACTATTAGAAAAAGAATACCAATTTTAAAAGGGAAATGGATAAGTTAATAGGCAAAACAAATGTTTTATCCATGATCTTTTCTATCTAGAATGCCAGTTTTAGCTGTGAGATAGTCACAGCCTCATGAACTGTGACGCAAGCAGTTCGAGCATCTTCTTTGGCTGTACCAGTGACCTATTGAAAAAATGTGTCCATTCCTGTCAATTTCCTAACTGAAGTCAGCATTTAAAAATGCTACTCCTGTCCCTATTAGACTTGAAATATTTGAAAGCATAAGCTCTTACAACATAATAATCCTATGTGCTTGATAATATTGGGAAAGTGATCTGTGTTCCATAACATATTGAGCGTTAATAATATTGTTGAATAATTACAGCTGTAATGCTTGTGGATGCCATTAATTGCAGATGGTAGCACATTATAAGGCATTATCTGGTCGAATGTGGAGTGTGCGTGCCTAACTGATAAGAGAGTTCGATCTGCAAATCTATTTCTAGATGCTAGTATATGAAATGAATATGGTTTAGCCTGACTTTTAAATGAAATGCTTGCCCACTGCAAGCTTTGCAAGTTTGTTAGTTAGAGGTATTTTTTTGTTCTTTTTGGTTGGTTGTTTCTTGCGAGATATTTCTTTTGGAAGCCATTAAGAGACAAATATGGGACACTTAAAGTACAGCATTGTAAAAAGCAGATTCGCGGTGTAAATTCCACATTGACTAAACTGGCATCTTTTTATTGTCCCATTCAGTCCTCTTAATGTGAGCTTTCATCAGTGTTGTGTAACTGCTTTTGAAAGACTGACGAGCTCTTGAATGTGGCAGTTTACAGTGTGAGCATGGTCAGAGGAGTAATGATTTTTATTTTTTACTATGAAACTGCTTTGGAGGTCCATTGTAGGGACCCCTTCATCCCTTCATACTCGGAGTAAAGGTAGTTTCTTCCCCCAAGGATCTTGCAATCAAAACATGCATGAATAGGGACATGGAAAAAAACAAAAACAAAAACAAAAAACAAACCAGTGTCTTGGTTTTGTAGATGGAGAAATGAAATGTGAATTTGTTATTTAAAGACTTGCCAAAATCCTGCTAATATATGACAGCACTAGAAATGAAATGTAATCCTTTTTGTCCCACTTGGTGCTTTTAAGCACAGATCTATCCTTTTGTACAAGAGCCTGTCTGCTTGACTTTGTGAGGAAATGTGTTAAGCTTGTTCCACTCCTGCTTGCATTGCAGAGGGAATGCTGCTGTGTGACAAGTCAAGGATTTTCCTGACTAATTCAAGAGCAATGTTTACAATTTCCAGTGATGATTCTTTCTGATGATGAGTTAACAAGAAGAGGAAGCCCATGGTTTGGCTTTCCAATCACCGAACTAATTATCATCATGTTTCTGTAGAGGGAGACATAAGGAGATTTTCCATTGAATTAAAAAAAATATATAAAACTGCCATTTTAATTTTTCATCATAAATTTTAAGTTGTATATGTAAGGAATTGGGACTGCTGTCCACTGAAGTAAAGCATTCATGTTAGTAATATATTTCACTGTGAATATCTACAGACACATTGAAAAACAAACAAAAAAAACTTGCAGAGACATTGCTGTTTGATCTGAATATGTATGCAACTGTTTGCTATTTTGGCAGCCACCATCATACACGGGTGGTTTCAAAAGGAAAAAAAATAATGCTGCTCCTGAGGCTGCCAGTATTTTTAATTGATTGTAATCTTATTTGCATTGAAACATGCAACTGTAAGGTTTTTCTTCTAGAAGTAAATAACAAATTCACAGCTTTTTTTTGGGTGAACTTTGTTACAGCAGCTGTGCTGATACATTTGACTGTCAAGCTTTAGCCCCTTATGGTACCATTAATTATGTTAAATACTGTTCAGCGTACCCTAGTGGATGCTAAATTTCCATTTATGAGCTAAGCTTGTAGTAATCTGTGAACTCTGACACAATGCTTTCTCTTTAGACTGCCCTTCTGTAAAGTCAGTGTAATGTCTTCAATCAGTAAAAACTGGCTTGTTTTTTATACAGGGGGGTTGAAGGAACTAATTAACAGAATATACTCAAAATATGATAATTTGATTGTTCGCTTTAATGAGAGCTTAGGAGGGGAATAAAATACGCCTTCCCTAGTTTTGCTAGTTTTTCTTAGGGGTTTGAGTTAGGCTGGTTGTTTTTTCCTTTCTAGCTCAATACAGTGTTATAACACTGTGAAACATAAACCACAGTTTAAATGCTGTGGCTCAAAAATACCATTAAATCCATTTTGAAAGATAAATTGAGCTACTGAAGGTGATTTTGGAAATCGTGTGTTTTATTTATTCTGATAAGACTTCAATTTTCAGCATAAATTTTATTTATTAGTGAACCTGTGTTTAGTTAATGTATTAGAGCCAAGTATGTGGAATGTATAAGAATGTAAAGATGTGAAAATGGCAGTGTTGGTCCAGATATGGTCCTGTGTCATTTCTGTATGCTGTTTGATTATAGGTTTCAGATTACCTTGAAGTTATTAAAGAGCCAATGGACCTATCAACAGTAATAACCAAAATTGATAAACACAACTATTTAACAGCCAAGGATTTCCTAACGGATATTGATCTGATCTGCAGCAATGCATTGGAGTACAACCCAGACAAAGATCCTGGAGGTAAGATTTACTTCATTTTCAGCCAACCTAAACTGAAAGCCTGGTATTCAGTCACGTTCTCGGTTACTATTTGAACATCTAAATAAGCTGCGTGTTATATAACAATTAGGATAAGCAAACTAATTTCCTAAGGGTCTGTGCTTTTAGTGTTTCAAGTCATTTGGAGCACTGGGGGACGTTATAAGAGCTACAGCACTTAGAGTTGTTTTCTAATAAAATAGGTTTTGTAGTTCCTTTTTAAAATTTGCTCCTTTTCAGCGAATTGACTTTGTATACACAACAAAAAAGCAGTGTAATTTGAAGAGCTCTGCAGAGGATCCTGCACACAATCTGGCAGTGGTCTGCTTTTATTTCCTTATTGGCTTAGGATATGAAATGAACCCACAGAAATTAAGCGCTATCAGTTTGGGGATAGAAATAAAGCAAGATAAATCATCAGGCAGAGAAGTCAGTTGCAGCTGGTTAGGAGAGATTTAGAAGCTATTGTCTTGACAAAATATCATGCTGTGCTTTCAGTTAAAATTTATAGAACGAAATGTGTGTAAAAGCTGCTCACGCTCAAAACGGAGGAAGGAGCATATTGTGTACTTTTTTGCAAGGGCCACCATACAGCATCCATTGTCAAAAGAAAGCCTTTAATTGGCAGCTTCCAGAATCATCAATAAGACATATAAAATGCAAAAGGAATGCCCTTTAATTTAGTTGCATTTAATATTTGTGATGCCTGGAAATCTAAGTCCTTCTGCAAATGCACTACAACGCATTGAAAAGTTCACTTAAAATCAATTTAAAAGATTTCATTGCATTTTGTGAAATCGTTTTGCCAGGTTATAGCCCAATTGCCCATATTTTTCTTCTCAAATTTCTGATTTTATTGCGGCTCTGCAAATGTCTTGTATATGGATTAGTTATAGTAGAGTCTAGTCAAATAGAAGGTTTTGAAATTTGCTGTTGATCTACAGATGAGTTCCCTGTAGCTGCAGTAGTTCTGTTGTTAGACTTTGTTTCTTATTTTGCTAACAGACATCAGGTTTCAGGTTAGAATAGTACTCTGTATAATTATTTCTTTAACCTAGACTTCTCGGTGATGTTTTTCTTCCTTGTTCTTCTTCTTCATGTACTTCTAAGCTGTAAAGTGAATGTTGAGAACATTGATATACTTGGTTATTTTCAAAATTATGGTGTAATTCTACATATCAGTGCTTGCTATCGTACTGTGGATTTGCAGTTAGTAATTTCAAGCAGATTTATACAGAAATGTTTTGCAGAGTAATTCCTGTAGTGTCAGATCTTAGCTTTGCAATGCTGGTGTCAGGTGAAAAGAATTACTGTTGTCAGGTTGTGATGCCCAAAGTTGTGTTTTACTGGTTTCATGTGCCTTTTGAAACCAGTGCTAGCTCATAGCTGTAGAAAAGTAACTATTTCTTCAATACAGGATGCATTTTGCATTACAACTAAAAAAAAAATACACTGATAAAATTCAGCAAAAGATTCAGTGCGTTCTTGATAATGTTTCTTGAGGGCTTCTAATGCGTAATTGATGTGAACTAATCAAAGCCTTGATGGACACTTGGGATTCTCTGAATGTCTCTGAAAAGTGCCTGTTGAGATGGTGAGGACTATGAGGCATACCTCCTGCATGCAGCTGCCATATGTTTGTGACTTAATGATGGGCTTTGGGAAAAACTGGCATTAATACACATCCTTTGTTCTCATTCTTAGACCATTCGAAACTGTGGGCTTGGTTAATTTCCACAGAATCACAGCATGGTAGGGAGTGGAAGGGACCTTCAAAGATCATCTAGTCCAGTCCCCCTTCCAGAGCAGGGACACCTAGTTCAGCTCACACAGGAATGTGTCCAAGCAGGTTTTGAATGTCTCCAGAGAAGGAGACTCCACAACTCCCTGGGCAGCCTGTTCCAGTCCTCTGTCACCCTCCCCATGAAAAAGTTTCTTTTCATGTTTAAGCAGAACCTCCTGTGTTCCAGCTTGCACCCATTGTCCCTTGTCCTGTCACTGGATGTCACTGAGAAGAGCCTGGCTCCGTCCTCCTGACACTCACCCTGTACATATTTATAAACATTAATAAGGTCACCCCTCTGTCTCCTCTTCTCCAAGCTAAAGAGACCCAGCTCCCTCAGCCTTTCCTCGTTAAGGGAGATGCTTCACTCCCTTAATCATCCTTGTGGCTCTGTGCTAGATGTTCAATCAGTTCCCTGTCCTTGAACTGAGGGGCCCAGAACTGAACACAATAAAAATGAGCTTATAAATAGGCAGACCTTCCACCACATCCTCACCTATACCTCTCCTTCAGGATCCAGGGCCTTAAACCCTGTAGTAACGGAGGGGCACCTGGGGAAGTGAGGTAGGTAGGGAGGGCGGTTGCCTATGATGCTGAACTGGGACTCTTCCAACCCTCTTGTCTTTTTGGTCCCCTCTCTCTGCCCAACAGCAACGGGGCAGGGGCTCTACCATGCTCTTGGGGGCATCCCACCAGTGCCCTTCTCTCTGGCACCCCAGGGAATTCCTGCAGTGCGTCTACCTCCAAAGAACAGACTTTGAAGGTCAGATCATCATACTGTGCTTCAGAGTACATAATGTAGCAAAAACAGCTTGGGGAACGTGTAGTGGTAGAACTTCTCATTGATCCTGTCCAAAGAGGAAGAGTTTTTGGAAATATACTTAGGGAACCAAAAATATATATAGGAAGTATATGTAGGGAACCAAAGCAGGACTGTTCTAGTTTTTTCCTGTCTTTGGGACTGAGCTGGGACAAATGGATCTGGCTCTTTCTTTGTTCAGTTATAGATTGGAGTTTCTCTTCATTGAGAAGGTAATTGAAAGATCGTTCTATCCTCTGCATTGTCACAGACTGATGATATATTGCTCTTCTGGCGTATAAGATTTCTTGTGATTTTTGTGTGAATGCAGTGCTGAAACAGCATGTCATTTCTATTCCGAGTAAGCATTAGATGCGTTCAAATCCATTAACTGTTTATTTAAGCTATAAATTTCAATTTTTTTAAAATCTAGGCATATATTCTTGCCTCTTTCATGCGTGAGTTTGTAGAAGAATCATGCTATACCTGGTTCTGTTCAGTTTGGAAAGGTGATGAGTACTGGTTTTTATATGCAGTACAGATATCCAAACTGGCTTCTACCCGTTCTCCTCTCCCACCCCTCCATACTTTGCTATAAAATTGCAGGATCTTTCTGCAGGAGAACTTTGCTTTGCCCTTCATTGTTTGACACTGTTTACAGCAACAACAAAAGAACAAACTTTGTGGATTAGACATATTAGCATTTGCATCTTTGGATTGTCTTGATAGACAAGGAAAGCCTTGTCTATCACAGGACATGAGAAAAGCAGTAACTCAATTGAATACTCCCTTCAATAATACTTGCCAGCATGGGATCACATTGTGGTGTTGCCTTCAGTAAAGTGGCTGGTCTAAACTTGGGAAACTGTACCTCTGTAATGTTTGATATCAAACAGCCAGTGGTGTAGTAATCTGTGGTAGTGTGAATGAATTTGTGCTTACGTTGATGCTTTTTCGTAGGGTAATGTAACTACCGTGTTAAAGGCGAGTAGAGTTGTTAGTACAATATGTTGGTATGACTGGACAAACCTTGTTTTGGGGGGAGTTGCTTCAACAGTAAGCTTCTAATCAAAATCTGAAACCTAACCTAAACTCCTTGCTCTCATTACAGCTTCAAAGTCTAGAGGCTTTTTTCCCACTCCTCTTGGGAGGATTTGTTAAACTTTATTTTCTGACTGACTTCTTAAAGTCTAGAATTGCACAATTACACCTGCGAACAATGCAGATCTATTTTTTGCAATCACAAAACAAAATGCTTCACTGATACATGTGGGTAAAAAAGATTCTAGTTTCCAGCCAATTTAAACAGTAGTAGATTTCCCCAGAAAAAATATGTAGGGCTCAATTGGGCTGGATACTGGTATCCTTTTTGACTCAGCAGTTTTTCCATCTGTAAAATTTGCTGTTTCTAAGTTTATAAGCCATGTTTAATAAATGTTCATTGATATTCTTAATTGTTGTCTTTAGTGATGATTAAAACAGATTAAATCTGCAAATTATGTTGTAGACATTAATATTGGTGTTTGCTGTTGAAGTATCTCCATCAGCTGGAAAAAGTAATTCAGTATGGATGAATTGGCAAATTAAATACGTTCGTACTAAAAGTAAATAGTAAGTGTTGTAGATCTCATTGAAAAGCAGCATTCTAGATACCAGTTTTCTGTACAGGTTTACTTCCTAAGTTACAATTACTTTTCAAATTTCAAGTACTTCAACAGTATTGGAAGAATTTCTTTTGTTTATTTCAAATACATGGGAACAGGTTTTCTCTGTACAAATGTTTTTTCATGAGTCACATGTAGGCTTCTAGTGTGGGCAGTACTTTGTCCTGTTCCCCAGATAGAAATGAGCTTCAAGTTTGCTACGTTTTCATTTCTGGCCATTCTTTCTCAATGGATTGAAATGAGAAATAACTAATTGAGATCAGCAATAAAGTAATCCATTCAAGCAAGATTTTGGATTTTCTAGTATTTGTTAAATATAAATTAAAGAATACGGTTTGGAGAAAAAAAAGTGAGGAATGTAATCCAGATCAACCTTACAGGGGATGACAAATATAGTTTTGCAGGCAGTATATGAAAGTCACTAGACCTCAGTGAGTAAACTTAAACCTGGACAAATCTCTTGTTACTTGGGACACCACAGCGTACTCAGTTATTCTGTTTAGTTCTGCCTTTGGAAACTGGCTAGAATTGCAACTTGATTTAAGAATTGCAACTTGATTTAAGTGTGTTAATCTTTCACTGTTCTCATTTGTTTTAGAAATGCCACTATTGGTTGAATTAACAATTTGTACTTTGGAAAACTACTTTTAAATAGTTGGGTTGTAATTTTTGAGCATGCTATGGTATTGATCCATCTCTATTTTCATACTTTTATAACACTTTCTAGTTTCATCTATATCAATGTTGTAATATACAATACAAACCTACACACAAATGATAAATTTTATCACATTTATTAAAATACTTTACAAATGTGCTGTCCTGTTTTGTCTAGATAAAATAATTAGACATAGAGCTTGTACGTTGAAGGACACTGCTCATGCTATCATTGCTGCTGAACTGGATCCAGAATTTAATAAGATGTGTGAAGAAATCAAGGAAGCAAGAAGAAAAAGAGGTATGTTTAGCTTCATTTGTTATAGCTCAACATAAGTAAGATAGAAGACAATTTACAAACATCCATAAGAAAATTTAAATTTAAGATGAAAAATGGAGTGCATGTGGGACTCAGGCAGTAGCTGTTAAAGGTTGACTGAACTTGAAACTTGTCTACTTCTTCCTTCCAACTGTGTGACTGGGTCTGATACTGCACAATCCCTCTGTAAAGAAGCATGGATAGCCTGTTGCTACAAAAAGCACTGTTGAACACAGTGAACAGATAAACATTAGGACTGCTATGCTAATTGAAGGTGTGGTGACACCAGAGCTGTGTTCTAAAAGCGCCTTGTAATGCAGCGTAGTAACAATTAAGAACAAGGTGAATGACATTTAGAACAGTGGATTTTCCTTTCACCCTAGCATGTTTACAAATGTACGCCTAGTGATAGTATGTTGACTTCTTGGATCAAGAAATACTGTTAAATCCATACTGAGGGGAAAATGAGGTTTGACAGTCTACTAGTCCCAAACCGGGAATTATAGCTCCCTCCATTGGAGGCTATCCGTGACTCAGTTTTTGTTTAAATCACTGCAGTTGTTTTCAGTTTGCAGTCCACAGACTTCCAAGGCTGTGGACGGCTTCTAAAATAACCAGAAGAGGTAATTGAAAACCCAAACACACTGCCAGCAGGTCTTCGTTTACATGAAAGTTTCTGTACCTCCTGGAATTTTTTTGTGAAAATTGGAAAAGGTTGAAAACTACTGAAGTATAACATTAGAATCAAAACTCGTGCTGATTTAAGGCTTACTGATTTCAGTAATTCTAGCTTTGCCTTGCTAAGTTGTTTTCTGCTTCAGCTCTTGCTTTGGTTTAAAAAAAAAAAAAAAAAAAAAAGCATTGATTTCTAGGTAGAATTTGGCCAGTCTTAACTGCTGTTTGCAGGTTCCTGAAATACTTTTTTCAGTAGACTGAAGACCCTTTATTAATAAATGTCTTTGAACTATGCAAGTGTCTGTAGGCTTTCTCTTTTTCAGGTTTAAACAGATAGGGTTCCTTTTATTTTCCCATTCAGTCATGCATTTTTGTCTAATTCTGTACAAGTTTCCAATGCGCGTCTTGGATTGTGGATAAGAGAACCAATTGTAATTCACCGTGGTTGTAAAATTGAACTAATATAATGCCTTCTTTTCTCTTCTGTACTTTCCTATTAAAAGTGTAAGACTGTTCACAATTCTGGCCTTAGTGTCACGCTGAGAGTTATGCTCAGTTAATTATCCATTGTGAGTCCCCCATGATTGCAAAAGGTTATTGCTTCCGAGGTTAAAAGTAACTGTGTGTAAGAGCTCTTTGTTACAGAGGGTGACTCTATAGCTTGTAGTTGCTCCTTGCAAGCCTCCCAAGAGCTGACTGGAATGCTGCCCTCCTTTTAGCGGCAGCGACCAAATAATACAAACTTCTGGGGGCAAAACCTGCTGATCTTGCAAGAGGTGGGTGTTCAGAAGCTGTAATTAAGGCTGATGTTGTCATGCTATGAACTTTTTACATCAGAAAAAGTGTACTGTTGGTGTCTGATGCCGGTAAGTGGACCTTCAGATACATGTACAGGTTTATGACTAGCAGCAGCAGTTTGTGACTGACAAGAGCTGACTGACACGTGACAGTGGATGGGCTTCCAAGTGCATTTCAGACATTGGCACAGAGACAGTTACAGGGTCACAGATAACCTGCAAGTCATGTTTCAAAGAGGCTTGTCCTTTTGGACCACATTCTGTTAGTTTCATGAACAAATGAGCCCTGGATGGTCCAGCAGCAGAGTGCGGAAGGCCAAGATCATGTACTGGATTAGCAAGGACGGAAGATTTGGAATGCATGGAAGAAGATGTGTTGGACTAACTGGTTATGAATGAGGAAAAAGCATGCAGCTCTTGAGGTATGAGGAAAACTCAAGCTGAAAGACAAGCCCAAGAGATTGTCCTATCCCTGGAGCACGAGTATTGTCAAATACTGTGATGTAGAACATCAAGAAGATAGCACTTCAGGCATGTAATCTTGGAACTGGTAGTTGTATTGGGTGGAAGGCATACAGAAGTTGATCACCCTTGCCATTACTCCCATTTTGCCCAACAGAATATGCTCAGCAAGACAATAGACCCATAAAATCACAGTGCATCTACTGTTCTAGGCTTCTGACATACCCTGTTTAGAGCACGAGGGACAGCAAAGGCATGTGCTTGTATTTTCTACTTTGGATTGGATGTCCACAAGGCTGTTAAGGTGTCGTGGTTTAACCCGGCCGGCAGCTAAACACCACGCAGCCGTTTGCTCACCCTCCCCCTTCCCTCTCTGGGACGGGGGAGAGAAATGGAAAGTGAAGCCCGTGAGTTGAGATAAAGACAGTTTAATAAGACAGGAAAATAATAATAACAAAATAATAATAACAAAAATAATAATAATGATACAATGGTGATAATAGGAAAATAATAATAATATGTACAAACAAGTGATGCACAATGCAATTGCTCACCACCTGCTGACCGATGCCCAGCCTAACCCCGAGCAGTCCGGCCCCCCTCCCCCCGGCTAGCCACCCCTATATATTGTTTAGCATGACGTCAGATGGTATGGAATACCCCTTTGGCTAGTTTGGGTCACCTGTCCTGGGTCTGTCCCCTCCCAGCTCTTACTGCACCCCCAGCCTGCCTGTTGGCAGGACAGGGCAAAAGGCTGAGATGTCCTTGGCTTGGTATAAGCACTGCTCTTTAACAATTAAAACATCGGGGTGTTATCAGCACTCTTCTCATCCTAAGCCAAAACACAGCATTCCACCAGCTACTAGGAAGAAAATTAATTCTGTGCTAACTGAAACCAGGACATAAGGGACTTCTGTTTTCTTTGTTGGACTGATTACCAGAAGGCCAGGTATAGGAGTGATCCCTAGATGACATTCTGTTCCTCTTCTTCACAATAAGAGTATGCTTTGAAATAGTGAATTGTTTCAGTGTTGATCTAGTTGGGGGAAAAAAAAACAACCAACCAACCAAAAAATATATATATATATATGTAAGCAGTGTAGACAGATTTCTGTGCAACTCATTGCCTGCATGCAAGGGTCATTACTCATACCAGGCTGTTGCCTGAGTGGATCTACCCAATGAAATCATGTTGAAACGGGCAGCCAGCCTTGTTCCTAACTAGTATACGAGACTGTGTGAGTAACTGAATGCTGAAGTACTTCTTTTTAATATAAACAAGAGATTTCCAAGCAAGGCCTTAAATGAATGTTGAGACAGGTCACGGAGAGTGGGCATTGTGGTATAATGCACAACTTGCCTTTTTTCAGGTTGGAGTGCCCTAAGCATCTCTCTTAATCTTCCTTTAAAGATTAATTCCTTCCCTTGATGTGTAAAGTCTGGTGGAAGAAAAGAGACTTTGTGCCCATGTTTCACCAAGTAGGTGTCTGGACTCAGCTTGTTCAAGGATCTTACCATAACGCCTTACTGGAATTAAAATTTTTAGCCTGCCTACAGGACCCTTGTAAAAGAAGGGCAATAATGCCAGTGTTGGACAATGAGAGGGGCAAGTCCAGATATTTGCTGTATGAATCTACTAGCAGCTCTTGGACTGAGCATAAATTTACATTATTACAGGTTCAGGAGAGGTTGAAGTAGTGTTATGGTTTGAGATTGAGTCAGGGTAGGTGGATACGACCATCAGAACGGAAACTTGCCCTCTTGACAGGAAGAACACACCTCAAACTCAGATCTTGGCCAACATTTTCTTGGCGAAGTTTGGAAGAACTTCAACATTCAACGTGAGATTTGCATGGAATCGAACAAGCTGATCTCTGGGAGGCTACTGACCAATTCTCTGGCAATTTTGTCAAGCATTTCTAATCTCAGAGGAGTTTAGAAGGCCAGTGACACACATTTGTAGGCTTTTTAAACTTTGCCCAGTTGGAAAGCCATTGATTTTTCTGAATTGTGCCATTTATTAGCTCTTAATTTATTAACAGGAACTACTGAAGATAAGGCTAAAAAGTTCTCTATCCATTTTCTTCACAATTATCTTGGCAAGTTGTTTAGCAATCGTACATAGCTTTAAAATGGAAGGTATTTTCTGCATTGCTATTTTTTCACCACAATTCCAAACAGAAGTATGTATTGAATAGATGTACCTTTTCTATACTTTTGTCAGATCTGCTATTTTTAGTTAGTACTGGGACTGGTGACGAGTCTCAAAGTACTGCAGTGTAACAAAATGATAAACTGTGTAATAGAATTAGTGTCTGGAAGTTAAACTAGAATCTCTTGTTCTTGTATTACAGAAATGAGGTGCTGTTGTTGAAAGAGGATATCTAGGATATCTAAGGATAACAAATTCTAAGTTGGTAAATCAAAAAATAAGTATACTAGATTTTGGAATTTGCAGCTTCTTGTTGAAACCAGCAGATAACAAGGTAGAAGTGATGGGTGTTTTGAGTAAAGAAATTTATTTGATATGTAGCTTAAAATACTTTTACTAGTACCTAGAAACGTGTGCTTTACCTATTGACTGTTAGGTGAGAGTTCCTTTGTGAATCTTTTAATTTCTGCTTCTGTCAGTTGTAGAGTTTCTTTCCTGCTCTTGGTCATTTTGTTCTGGTTACTTTTGGAGATGTGGTATGACATTTAAGACGACTTAGAGTGGATGGATAGGAAGTTCTAGTGAAGTACGAAACTTCATAATTGTGGTTATATCTTTAATATGTGTGTAACCAATATTAAGTGCACATTTTTAGAATTTAAAAATCCTGGAAAATAGTAGAAGCTATGAGATGAACTTGTGTTACAGAAAGCACAACAGACTTTTTGTTAAAAGCAGAATCATATTTTTCTTAATCTCAGAGCTCATATTGACTCTGAAGTGCATCCATTTTACATAACATAGATCATGATGACAGTGCAAGTCTCTCTTCACATACTCCTTTTGACATGGCATACCATGCCATTATGAATCGCTACTTATTTTAAATTATCTGGTTAAAATTAAGAAAAATTGAAACTGTCAATACAAATTTGTTTTATAGAGGAAATGTAGATAAGAGTGCAATCTTTGGGGACCCAAATGTGAGAAAGTCATATTTTTCTAAGTCGTCAGAGCTGACGGTTTTAAGACCATGCAGCAAGTAAGTTATTTTGTCAGTAGAAAACAAATATTCTTGATTCTAATCTTTCTTTTGAATGTCCAACTAAATATTAATTGATGTGTTCTTATTGCAGCATGGTATTCCAACTTTATTTTAAAATTCAGTAGATTTTTTTCAGCTTGGTTTATTTAAATAGGTATGGTTATCTTCTGTATGCAGGCTTATCAGTAACAGCAGAACAAATAAATCCTCATGGTTCCACTGTACGGAAAACAGAAGCTAGAGTTGAAGAGGCATTTCGGAACAAACAAAAACCCACAATGACGGTGTGGCCCAACTCTGCAAATAAATGTGCATGTGAGTACCTTGGTTGAAAATTGTGCAAAATTGCAGGCGCCTCCAATGGCAAACATTTCACACATCTGTACTAATGCTTGCTGATTATGTCCGAAAGTAATTTTAAGCATGAAACATGGAACTTTAAAAAATACTCTTTTTCTGATAAGAAATTTCTGCCCAAGAAGCTGGAAAGAAGTAGAATTTCTATTTTTGTAATAAAAAAAAACCTTTTTATAAAGTTTTTATTACATTTTTAAAGGAAAAAAAAAGCTATTTTCTCTATAATATGAGGTGATCTGTTATCTGTTGGTTGAGCGTTGAGATTTGTTTAGTGCATGTATACACGTATATTGACAGGTATGTATCTGCATGCTGCTTTCTACTCTGTCACATGCACTAGTTGCTTCCTGTCTGCAACGCGTACGTTATTATGCTAAAACTTAGAAAAGCAGTTATAAATTTAACTGTATTTTCCTTTATGGGAATTGGCTTTCAATAGTCACTACCAATTAATGGAGGATGTTAAGATGCTCTTGATGCAGCCTACTGGATTAGTCCAATTAATTGGTCAAAGTCTCTAGAATTGTGAGGAGCGTATGACTGCCTAACTGTGTTGTAGGTAATTGAAGGCACTGCTAATTATTTTCAAGAGGTGAGTTGATTACAACAGGTAAATACAGTAAATTTTGTTAGATGAAAATAAAGTCTACAAGAGTGTGTATATGAGGGATATACTGATAGTTGTGCATGGCTTTCCTGCTGAAGATTTGGAATCTATTATTATCATCACAAAAACATCAAATGGGTGCTTGATAGGCAAACTGCTACATAGATTGTGGAGTAATCAGATTTTCATTGGTCTTCATCTTCACCCTGATAATGCTTTTCCTTTGTACAAACCTTTGTACAAAAGTTCCTAGGTATGGGGATAACTGCCCAGAATTGCATGTTGTTTATATATAAATGATGTCAAATAGTTAATTACAGGTGTATAGTTTTATTTCCTACAACTCTAATTTTTTTTTCTTCTGCTAAAGGAATTAAAGTCAACTCTACAGAGTTATGGCTTGACTAAATTGTTATATAATGTATTGATGATGTCGATTAAAGTTATGCGTTTGTTTGGCAAAACAGAGAGAAGGGATTCTCAATGTTGTTAGTTGCTCTGAAACCCAAGATGGAGATTAACTCTGGTTGATCTTTCCTGGCTGTGGGTGCTGTGCAGCAAACAGGAGTGGCTGTAGACCTTTGAGGTGGACATCTCTCTGAAAGAAAGAGCAGCTTTTAGTGGTTACTATTGTATAAAAAGAAGCTCTTCTGCCTCTACTATTCTTTGTCTAGTATTGTAGGTTCAGTGGTGGCTGTTTGAAGACTAGAGCCATTGAGTGAAGGAACTTGCCAACTTTCCTGTTCATAAATGGAAAAGGAGCTAGTGCTAAGGCTCCCTTTCTGCTAGTATTTTGGTGAGGTAGATTGTAAGACAAGAAAATTTGAGGCTCAGTGATGTTTGGGAATACAATCAAATGAAAATCGGCCTTTTAAGGATGAGTCTGGGCAGGGTGGCTACTCTTGGAGTTCTGTTGTACATGTAGTAATCAAGAAGGGAGAACCAGGAAGTGAGGAGCAGTCAAATCTGCAGAAGGGATTCGGGGAGCACATGGACACAGACTGTGGTAAGGTCAGTAGAGACAGAAAAACTTTGAAGAGAAACAGTCTAGAAGAGGGATTGGAGGAAGGAGCTCTAGGGTAGAGTGAGAATAACTGGGCCAATGGTAAGGGAGCTCAAAGAGCAGCAAATTACATGGATTGAAAATGTGTAAATGGAATGGGGGAGTTTAGAGAAGGGATTTCAGAACAGAGATGATTTAGAGGTGGAGAATGTGGTGAGGAACTAAGATTTTTGAAGGCTAAAATGCATTACAGAAGCAGAGGAACAAGGACAGCAATTCATGTATTTTAGTTACGTGGGATAAAAGCTTTACATTCCAATTAATTATGAAAATCTAAAATATTTCTATCTTTTCCTTTTATATATATATATCTGTTTGAATTTGAATTCGTTTTTTTTCCTTAGGTAATTTTTTTTGTCCTGGTCTAGTGTTTGTTTTTGGTTTTAATTGTCAACAGTAACGTTATTTTCTTGATGAAAGTATTTCTTTAGGAGCTTTGTTTACAGTATTTCAGAAAACAGCTTTAAAAAAGTCAATTCAGATGAAATGCTTGAGAGCCTCATAAGGAAATGATTGTCAGGCATCTTCTCTAGAAATGCTGTGGATTACAGATAGCGTAGCAGCCTCACCCATTTTAAATCCCTGTTTACGTTTTAGGGATAATACAGTAAAGAATGGGATTTAGTTTTGGTTTGTTCTTTGAGATTACATATTTTGTATGCGATATTATTTATTTCTGTAGTTAACTATTGTTTTGTGATGTATTTAATTTTGCTAAATATATTTTAGTTTTTTTCATTTGATTAGACCATATGGGCTATCAGAAATGTGGCACAAGATCTGTAGTTCTATTTGAAGACACGGTGATAAATATTCCTGAGTTAAATTGAATCTGCAACTTCCATATCCCTGCTGAAGTAACACCTGTGGTGGGTAGTGTATTACAGTACAGATGAGTTTTAAAAGTATTGCATTACTTGAAGTTGCTGAGAATTCATTTGGGACAGTTCTGCCCCAGATGACTTAAAACGTATCAGTATTGACTGCATATTTTGAGAAAAGTGCAAATGCTCCAATGGGAACATGCAATGGGACGTATGTCAAAAGCCTGATGGAAGTAGTTGTAAGATCAAAGAATCATAAAATTGCTGTGGTTGGGAGAGACCTCTGAAGATCATCTGGTCCAGCTCCCCTGCTCAGAGCAGGCTGAGCAGGGCTGTGTCCAGTTTTGTTTTGAGTATCTCAAAGAATGGAGGTTCCATGACATGCCTGCGCCACCTTTTCTAGCGCTTGGTCACCATTGCAATGTTGTTTTTTTTTTCTTTCTTTCTTTGAAATTGAATTTCTTGTTTTTCAATCTGTGCCCGTTGTCTATTGTCGCTGGGTACCTATGAGAGGAGTCTGGCTTTGCCTTTGTGTACGTGTGGAAAAAGAAACTATCAGCAATGTGAAATTTTGGGCATCTGGTAAATTAATAAGTGCTCAGTGATTTAGGTCCACTTCAGTGTGTAAAACATCAGTATCTCTTTAGTTGTTACAATGCTGTATAGTAAAAATTTGTCCTACTACTGTATCTTGCCAGTAGATGGAGTATGTTGCATATTATTTTATTTTCTTGCAGTTCCTTCTGTAAATGTTACATATAACTAAACTGTACGGGGAAGATTTGATTTGCCATTCTTATCATTTTTTTGCAGTATTCAACAATAATATACTGTAGTGATAGACTGCAGATTTTGTTTTCCTCACAGAGGAGATGTCTTTCATGCAGTATGATGAATATGATAGCTGGTCCATGTGAAAATTGCATTTGCAGCAAGAAAAAAATTAGAATGTATTGTGTTATGCAAACTCTTTAAAAAAAAAAAAAAGTTTTAGATAAAATTCATTTTATGAAATATGAAGTAAACACCACACTGACTTTTCCCAATAATTAAAGTGATTAGTGGTCTCTGTAGAAAGAACTGCAGGGAGATCTAATAAGGAAATAAACTGCTGCAAAAAAAAAACCTTAGTTCCCAGATAAGTAGTATTTTGCATACTCTTAAATGGTTTGAGCTAAATGGCGATCCTTGCTCTTATATGAAAATCTGTTGTTCTACTTCATAATGGAATGGAAGTGGTTGTTTTTTTTTGTTTGTCTGGAGGGAGTGGCTTTCCAGAAGATTTTTAGAAAGGAAAAAGGTCTTTTGTAATCTTTCTCAGAAGGCATTTCTTTCTCAGTCTTTGTCGGATTTTGATCAGTTTAGTCTCTTTTTTTGACCTCTCTGATACAGTAATGTCAGCGATTGTTGCGTTTCATGCATTCATATGACTGCAGCAGTGTCTTACCAAAGGACATGGCAGACCAGATGCCCTAAGACGTTTATTATTATAACTTTCCATTTTTGCCTAGTTCTGTGTCAGTTACCACAGAACGTGAGTACTGCATGTTAAGTCATCCAGATACTAACATTAAAATTGTAGTAGCTGCTACTGTCTTGCCAGAACCATGATTCCTTTACTATGCTACTGCTTTCTTTTCTCCTGCTCTCCAGAAAAGGGATTTGAGTTGGATTAATTCTCACAACACACCTGCGACAGAGGCAGGTACTGCAACTTGACAAACACTATTAAAAAAGCTTTTGTGGAATTTGAGGACATCTTTACTCAGAGCTGAGACAAGTGTCTGTTTTTTAATAATTTTTTTTATTGGTAGTTTAGGAGTGCACATTCTGGATGGAGAGTAGTTTGATCTGAATCTGACACTGGCTTCAATTGGATGCTTCAAAAGGAAGCTGCAAACATTTGAGAAATAAAAATCACTTGGACTGCCTCATTTTGAAGAAAATACCATCTTAGCCAATTCTGAGTTAGGTAATGGTTGTTTAAACCCATAGGCTTTGTAATTTTTCTAATTTAAAATCCCATTTAGTGAATTTGTAGGTGTTCTTATAAATCCTGTCTCTGTAATTCTTTTTTGGAATCCCATCAAACTTTTGGAGGTAGTGGTACCTAGTGGCAAAGAAATTTTCTTTTATCACTATTAAATACTCTGCCTCTTGAATTAATTGAATGTCTTTTAGCCCCGATAGAAGGCAAACAGCCCCGCAATTTACCTGATCGTTTTTTTTTTAATATTCACTTGTTACTCATCTCATTCTAACTTACTAATCCAAGATTGTTCAGTGTCTCTTAAGAAGGTTTGCCTGCAAGCATTATCACTACATTTTTTTTTTTATAAACATGGTGAAAAGATAGATTTTGTGGAAGAGATATTTTTTCTGAGTTTTTAAATTTGATTTTTTCCTACCATAAGTGGTATAAATTAGTAATGCAATAAAAAGTTTTCAGACCTTTTAGATAATATCATACTACTTCCTCCCATCTGGATACTTTGGCAATGTTTGCTTTAAATTGTTAAAAGAGCTTGTGCAATGTTTTTGTCTGCAGATTGCCCATTTCTTCATTTCTGTTTGCAACTATTTATTTTCTTCGTATCTTTTTTTCCTTCTTGACACAGAAACCAACCAGCAACCACAGCCTTTCAGTTCTGTGATAGAAAAGAATGTTGTAATGTATCATTTTAATTAATGCACAGTAGGAGTTTGTCCTGTGCTTGTGAGGTTAAAGTCAGAGAATCATAGTATCAGGAGTGACCTTACTGCACTCTACAGGTACCATAAAGGAGGCTGTAGCGAGGTGGGGGTTGGTCTGTTCTCCCACGTGCCTGGTGACAGGATGAGGGGGAACGGGCTAAAGTTGGGCCAGGGGAGGTTTAGGTTGGATATTAGGAAGAACTTCTTTACTGAGAGGGTTGTTAGGCATTGGAATGGGCTGCCCAGGGAAGTGGAGAACCTCCATCCCTGGAGGTCTTTAAAAGACATTTAGAGCTTAGTGACATGTTTTAGTGGAGGACTTGTTAGTGTTAGGTCAGAGGTTGGACTCAGTGATCTTAGAGGTCTCTTCCAACCTAGATGATTCTGTGAATATCGTGACTTGGAAAGGACCCACAAGGATCATGGAGTTCCCACTCCTGGCTCCACACAGAACTTCTTAAAAATCAAACCCAATGTCGGAGAGCATTGTCCAAATGGTTCTTGAACTCCCATCAGGCTCGGTGCCATGACTGCTTCTATGGGGAGCCTGTCCCAGTGCCTGACCACCTCTGGGTGCAGAACCTTTCCCTCACACCCAGCCTGCCCCTCCCCTGTCCCAGCTCCATGCCATCCCCTCGGGTCCTGTCGCTGTCCCCAGAGAGCAGAGCTCAGCGCCTGCCCCTCCGCTCCCTTCATGAGGGAGCTGCAGGCTGCCATGAGGCCTCCCCTCAGCCTGCTCTGCTTGGGGCTGAGCAAAGGCACCAAGGCACCTCAGCCGCTCCTCAGATGCCTTCCCCTCTAGACCCTTCACCATCTTTGTAGCCCTTCTTTGGACACTCTCTCTAATAGTTTTACGTTTAAGTTTTTCTTATATTTTGGCACCTGACACTGTACTCCTCACCTCAGGGTGAGGTCACACCAGTGCAGAGCGGAGCTGGACAATCCCTTCCCTTGACCAGCTAGCAATGCTCTGCTTAATGCACCGCGGGATATAGCTGGCCCTTTTGGCTGCCAGGACACACTGTTGACTTAGATTCAACTTGTTGTTAACCAAACCCCCCAGATCCTTCCCTGTGGTCCTGCTCTTGAGACTCTTGTCCCCCCAGTCTCCACATATCTCTGGGATTACTCCATCCCAGCTGCAGAATCCTCTCTGCAAGGCCTCTCTACCCTTGAGGGGGTCAGCAACTCCTCCCAGTTTAATATCATTGACAAACTCACTTAGTCTGACTTCAAGTCCTCTATCCAAGTCATTTATGAAATCATTAAAGAGAATTGATGCTGAAATGGAACCCTGGGGAACCCTACTGACTGGCCACCAGCCTTACGTAACCCCATTTACTATAAGCCTTTTTGCCTGACCTGTCAGCCAGTTGTTCACCCATTGCATTATGTGTTTGTCCAGCTGTATGCTGCACTTTTTGTCCAGAAGCGTACTGTGAGAAACCCTATGGAAAGCTTTGCTGAAATCCAAAAAGATGACATCAACTGGCTTCCCTTGGTCAACTAGATCCTTGTCATAAAAGGAAAGGAAATTTGTTAAGCAGGACTTTCCCATTGTGGACCTCTGTCAAGACAACATAGTCATTGGTCATTTCTTGTGTTTTTCAGTAACTCCCAGAAAAATCTTTTCCATAATTTCGCCAGTCATTCAAGTAAGACTGACAGGCCTGTAATTACTAGGGTCTTCTTTCTCGCCCTTCTTGAAAACTGGGACAGCGTTTTCCAGCTTCCAGTCACCTGGGATCTCTTCAGATTCCTAAGACTGTTGGAAAAATAGTTGAGAGGTCTTAAAATGACATCAGCCAGCTCTTTGAGTATCTTAAAATGAATCCAGTCAGGCTCTATAGACTTACATCCACCCATCTGGAGCAGCAAATCCTGCACGAGTTTGGAGTTGATTTTGAGTTCATTGTCCCTCCAGTCACAGACCTCTAACATACATGTAGAAGGCCCATTATCAGTGTTGAAGACAGAAGTGAACAAGGCTTTAAATATGTTTTTTGTCTGTGTTCGTATTAGTGAAGTGACCGTCCTTGTCAAGGAGCAGACCAAAGTTACCTCTGGTTCTCCTTTTACTGTTAACATAATTTAAAAAGCCCTTTTTGGTGTCCCTCGTGGTACTGACCAGCTTCAGCTCAAGCTTTGCCCGCACAAACTTTCTCCCTATAGTGTTGAAGTTGCAGAATAACCTTGTGTTTGTTCATGGCTCTCTTGCAGCAGGCAAGATGTCATTCAGTAATCCTTAAGAACTTCCTAAATGTACTGAAAATGTAAATAGCTATAATAGTTGCTATTGTAAAAAGCTACTCAGCAGAGGGAAAATGAGCAGAGCTATAGAGGTGGAACGTCTATAACTGATCTCTACGGGTGATATTAATCTGATTGTCTCTTCTCTTCTGACTTCATTTTTCTTTTTAATCTTCCTGTGTGACTGTCTTGTCATATACTTAGCTAACATAATTACTCTGATGGTTTCATGTAAATTATATTTTTAGCTTGGTTTCCCAAGAAAATAATACCTATCCTTTCTGTCCATCTCTGCTCCTGTAATAACTTCTGAATCATTTAGCCTGGTTCAGACAGATTTGACAGGAGTTGAGGTCTGAAAGATTAGATTCCTGCAGGTTTTGTGAAAATGGATAGCTGGATAAATCTATGCATCTCCTGACGGGAAAGGCTATAGATTGAAAATGGTAGTTACCTGTTCTGCCTTGCCTTGTTAGCCGATCGGTTAAAAGATCATGTTGGCCAGGCAGAGCATGCACACCTACGTGGCAAGGTTTTGGTAGCAGGGAGCCATAGGGGTGGTTTCTGTGAGAAAGATCTAGAAGCTGCCCCATGTTTGGGAAGGGCCCCATTGTTTTCCAGATCCGAGCCAATAAGCGATGTTGTTTTGCGCCTCTGTGAGAGCATATTTAAGACAGGGAAAAAACGCTGCGCCACACAGCAGCCGGGAGAGTCAAGGGAGTGGGAGAACAGCCTTGCACCAAGGTCAGTGTAGAAGGAGGGGGAGAGGTGCTCCAGGCGCCGGAGCAGAAGTCCCCTGCGGCCTGTGGTGAGGCCCATGGTGAAGCAGGATGTCCCCCTGCAGCCCATGGAGTACCACGGTGGAGCAGGGTTCCACGCTGCAGCCCGTGGAGGAGACCACGGTGGAGCAGGTGGCCCTGCACCGACGGAGGCTGCCGCCTGTGGAAGACCCCTGCCGGAGCAGATTCCGGGCCGGACCTGTAGCCCGTGGAGAGGAGACCACGCAGGAGCAGGTGATCTGGCAGGAGCTGCTGCCCGTAGGGGAGCCAGGTTGGAGCAGTTTTCTCCTGAGGGATGGACCCCGTGGTACGGACCCATATCTGGAGCAGTTCTGGAAGAGCTGCTGCCTGTGGGAAGCCCACGCCGGATCAGTTCATCAAGGACTGCATCCCGTGGGTGGGACCCCACAGCACAGGGGACGAGAGTGACCGAGAAGGAGCGGCAGAGAAGAAGTGCTGTAGACTGACCATAACCCCCATTCCCCGTTCCCCTGCGCCGCTCGGGGGGAGGAGGTGGAAAAGGGTGGATGGGGGGGGAAGGTGCTTTTGGTTTTTTTTTTCTTTGTTTTCTCACTTCTCTTGCTTGTTAGTTGTAGGCAATAAATCTTACTATCTCCTTATGCCGAGTCTGTTTTGCCCGTTACAATAATTATTGCGTGATTTTCTCGTCCTTATCTCAATCCTTGAGCCCTTTTCACATATTTTCTCCCCATTCCTCTTTGAGGAGGGGGAGTGAGAGAGCGGCTGTGGTGGAGCTCGGCTGCCCACTCGAGCGGAACCACGACAACACCTGAGAAGTGGGGGGTCATCCTACTCAGCTTTGGGTGGAACAGAAGATACTGGGAGAGGTTGCTGAGAAATACTGGGAAGGACTTGTGTTGAGTGTGTTAAAGGGAATGGTAGGGGATAGCAGTTTGCTTGCATGAGGAAATACTGGGGGTGCTGCAGCCAAGTGTATTTTGGGAAGCATGCTTCATCTCCTTATGGAACTTGACCCCTGTTGAGAAGTGCCCAGGTTCTTCAAGTAGTTGTTCATATAACAGTTTATGGGCTGTTGATGATCATACATGCTAAGCTGTTGCATGTAGTTGTTCTGTTGTTTTTTAATATTTTTGAGGTTTGTGCCTTGAGTATCCTCATACTTTCTGTCTAGGAGGAAAATCATATAGCTCTTAGGGGTTAGTTCCACAATCATGCCAAGCTGCAGGTTAGTAGTAAAGGCGCTGTCTTGCTTTTCTCTGGTTGCATATTCCAACCACCTCCTTTAAAGGAGCACCATCATTCAAGAGCTGGATATAGCTCAGTTTGGGAACTGAAGATGTTGAAAACTAACCCAGGAAAAAATACAAACTTAAAGGCAGATTAGTTCCCTTATCTGTTCTCCTGCAGGAACAGTAGTGCAAGTACAGATGAGGTAGTAGAAATATTATAGCTGGCTTTGGAGGGAGAAATGGCTTTGTGTGTTAGTGGAAGCTGGCACCTCATTTTGCTTTTTAAGCCATTGTGGAGCTGTGCTCTGTTCTTTCTTGCTGCTTATCTCTGACTGCAGTTTGGGACTTTGTGACTTAAAACTCCAGAGGCTTTCAAGTGGACTATTCAGTGCCCATTGGTAAGGAACGTAGAACTACTGGAAGCAGTGAAATTACTGAGGAACTTATGTACAGAAGTATATATACGTATACCCTGGATGCTGCATAAAAGAGAGCAAATTGTTGGTTGTAAGTGCTTTCTCAAGGTTTTAAGTTACTTTATGCACCAGACATCAGAAAGAACTTTAAGGTTTTGATCACGGAAGAAAAAGATTAAATGTTTTGCTTCAAGTGGTTCTTTATGCCGAAGACACAAAATCTAGATCCATGGTGATCTTTTTTGCTATGAGAATTATTATTGGATTTTAATTCCCAGCAATCCTTTATGAAATAAAGGTAATAATGGAGAATCTACTGTTTGATGGATGTGAATTTTATCATTTAGTGACATTTAATCACATTTGTCTGACGGATATTGAAGCAGTGCAGAGGCATGTAAGGTCTGCTTTTCTGCAGCATATTTGTTAGCCTCCATGAACACTGTACTACACTCAATATGTGGTAATAGTCAAACTACAGAAGTTTCAAGAGAAACTTAGCTGCTTCAGCTGCTACATCTTCTCATTAGTTATCCACATTAAAGCAGCAGACTTGCTTGTTAGTGATTTACAATCTTTGAATCTTCTAATTATATCTAGTTCCTTTCCCATCTTGACTTCTGTGTAGTCTGCAGCTTTGTCACTGTACGGCTGTGCTTGTGTGACAGAAGGGGATATAACTCAACTCTGAAGCTTCTGTGCCATGCACCCATGTTTTTGAGGTCTATTTTATTGAGACTATACCAAACAGTAAGGTGACAGTAGTTGATGTGCACTGTAGAGGATAAGTATGCTTATTTCACCAGGTATTGTCATTACTTGATGTTACCTGGCACGAAAATCATGAAGCAGAATCTGTCAGTGCACAATAATTCAGGATTTCTGGAAGTCCGCTACACATTTCATTTCACTTGAGTTTAGAGGACTAGTGCTTCTGAAGGAAGTCTGTAATTTCTTTTATAGTCTTGGGAGGCCACCTCTGCACCGAATGCTATCTGCCTTAAGTTTAGAGATCTTTCATCAGATTCAGTGTCTCAAGGTAGGAATGGAAGAATTGAGAAACCCCACTTATTGCTTAAGGAAATGTAGGGTAAATTTGTATTCAGTAATTAATTAAATTTTATTACATTTCTTTAAAATGCTCTCTGCATAGACTGCAGCTTAGCACAAATTAATGAGTGGGGAAGGGTACACATGAGGCTGATATCAAAAATAACCCAAATAAAATGTACATGATTTGTGGTCAAGCAGGTATTTATTGTCATTACCCCAGTTCATACAGAATTTGTAATGACTTATGGAAAAAGCAAACCAGAAAGAAGCTAGAACTGATGTGAGGATCCCCTTGGCAAATCTGTAGAGGTTATGTGCAGATTATAGAGAAGAGTTCCACAATTCAGAAAGCAAGTGAATGTATTCATGTGTGAATAATTGGTATTATAATAGTTTGAGTTATAGAAACTCAGTTCTAAAAAGCAGGATTCCTCTGACAATAGTATTTCTACTGCCTCTGGCACAAATAGTGCCAAAAGACTGGGTATCAATGGATACATTTCAGATGAGTAGTTTTAAAAGGAATAATTGAAAAGGTGTTAATGCATTAACTTGCAATTGTATATGCTCTGCTAGTTTTTTTTTTTTTTTTTTGTATTTTTTTTTTTTTTCAAAGTTAACTCCTAGTTTTTCTTCTGTAATCCATTACCTGTTCTGTTACTCACTGAGAACTTCAGTGTGTCATGAATCATACAGGCTGAAAAGTGGTTCTGCTCTTGATGGTTTACAATCTTACAGAAGATAAACACGAAAGTGAAGGAGAGGGGACTCCAGGTTAAGTTTATTATTTAGCAGCAAACCATGAACATTTGCCCTTTAGTTCTGTATCAGTGTTACACTTTGGTAGCTCCTTCTTTATTGAACCATCGTTTCTCACATCTGTGTTATTCTCTCAGTAGTGCCTTTTGCTTTGTAGTGAATATAAAGAGAATGTAGATAATGAAACGTGGTGCAGACTTCTACATTTGGTCCCAGGAGTCACTGCTCCATTCAAAACCCTTGCTACTCATAGTAGACTCTTATTTTTACTGGGGGAATTAGGCAGGACATAAAGACTGCTGGTGTGTGTGTGTTTTTTTATTTTTGTTTGTTTTTAAATATTGCATTATTTGCTCGAGTTTTCACTCGTCCTTGGAAAGAAGAAAACTGAAAGAGCCAAGCCTCTGCCTACATTGTGTAAGAAAGAAAATCAGTGTAACAACATGAAGGGTGCTAAGGATCTGGAACCAAAATTGGTATGGTCAAGAAAGTAAAAACTGGAGAATGTACTCAAAGGTGTATTAGGTAGGGGATTATCAGCCTCACTGAGGTCCTGAAGTTGTGTTAAATGAACTCAAATCAGAGATTTAGGTACATTTATGAAAGCCTGTAGAAAAAAGGCTTCAGTGGCTGGAATGGAAGTGGCTGAAAGGAAGAAGACATTTATTTAGCTGAGTGTCAGGAGAAAAAGTTGATTCTTAGAAGCATACAGACAAAAAAAAAAAAAAAAAAAAGGATATTTGAGTTGTTAGTTAGAGGTGTGGGCCATTCAGTGGCAATAGCACTTCCTTAAAACAAGTGTAAGAGTCTGGGAAGGAAAAATTGTGACACTAACCAAATGCTATTGACTAAATATGAGTGAAAAACAAAACTAGATTACGGCATTTGTCAGTACAAAAACTTAAACATTGAGAAGGCATATTCTGCAGTACCTGTCAATGAGAAGAGGACATATTCTGCAGTATCTGTCAATGAGAAGCTGTTTTCTTTTCTAAACTGCAGTGGTTGGCTGTAGGTATAATTTTTTTTGAATATTGTGACATAAAGACCAGTTTTGTAATAATAGCAGTGTTTCAATCAAAGCTCTGCTGTGTGCGCATACTTTGAGGTGGATGAAATATTTTCTGCATTCACTGGTTTTTATGCAGCGTAAAATAGAAAACCTCAGAACTCCTGGGAGGAGATCTTCTTGCAACACGTATTGCTTTGTCCTAATTAAAAACAATGAAAGCAACTTGCACAACTGTGAAAAGGCCCTTAACTTAGATTTGAATAGCTTGCATGAGAGTGAGAGTTAGCTGGGCTTGCTGACTGTCATTTAGGAAGACTTGATAATTGATGAAATGTGTAGTAAAATGGAATTAATTCTTTACTCTGATTTCTCACAAGCCTAGGAATTTTAGGAATGTGCCTGGGTATTTAGGCAAATGTAGGCTCTCAGGTAGAGGTTGCAGGTGAACAAAATAGTTGCACCAGTAAATGGGCATTTTTAAAGTATAAGTCACTAATAATGATAAATACCACGTTATAGCGAAGTTACCCTAAAAAGCCAAAATCATTGGATCTATAAAAATCCAATTTACTGATTTATACACTTGAAGACGTGTTACATTCCCTTGAGAAGACTCTTTGTTCTGTGTTTTATTTGTCCATCTTTGGAGTTGACCCGAGAATAAGCTCATTGCCTAATAGGGGATTTTTTTTGTCTCTTAAGTTTATTAATCCATGTGTTTAGTTTCAGATCTACTGTGCGTGTGATTGTTAAAAATCTCTTGCTGAAGAAAGGGAGAGGCTGTTAGCTTCTGATGTTACAAGGACGGGTTGTGGTTCGTCACCAATAAAACAGTGAAACTGGCTGTAGAAGCTGCTATCATTACCTACAAAGTAGCTGGAAAAAGAGGGTTTTCCCCTCAATTCTTGCAGCTCTTAGTAAGGATTACTTGTAACAATAACTGCATGCTCCAAATGAAACTGGTTTTATTGCAATGTAACTTTAGGTAGCTTTTAAAACGGAAAAGTTGAAATTTATTCCTAAATGTAGTAGTTAAACTACCTGCTTACTTATGGGGAGGAAGGTCTGAAGTATACTCGTATTTCTCTGAACTTCTGTCATTTAATTCCCAACACTTGTACCTGCATAGTGCTTGTATCGTCAAAGCTACACAGTAAACACGGATCTTTGTAACTCAGTGTGAAGTTGGCAGACGCAGATCTAGGACTTACTACCCCATAAATCAAAGCAACCTACAAATAGCAAGAACATTACAGAGGTGCTCAGCATAGTTGATTTTGAAATGGAGTAGAAGTTGTTAATCTGTTAGCTGTTGGCCAGCATTTTCAGTTATAAACACTTGACTGCAACTTTGCAAAAATATCAGCAGTCTGCATTGTAGCTTGAATGTGAATATAGTACTTTCCGTCCTATTAGTGCTCTTGCAGAGGACATTGACAACAGTATTAGATTTGAGTGGTTCTCCTTCTATATTTGCTGATTGTGTTGCAAATGTGCCCCAGACCTCTTTCAGATTGGTGCTCTGGATGTCTCTCTGTCGGGGGGGACTTCTTCTGAGAAGCTTGCTAGATGATTTTTTTAAAAGGCCCAGGAAGCATACATTGGAAAAAGTAAAGGTGAAAAACTAAGGATGCAAGAGTAATGAAAAAAGGATCACATGCCTAAATGGCTTCAGGTTGAGTTGTATATATGGGGAGGGGGAGGTGTTGGTGATGAGATAAGAAGCTATGTTTATCCTTCTTTGTACAGACTCACTGCATAAGTGCAGATGTTTGTGCAGTCTTTGGACTGGGTTGCTAAATTGGCCTGGATTTAAAACAAAAATCCTCATTTCTTGAAGCCATGTTTTGCCAGTGCAGTGAGCTTGAGTACACAGGTGAGAATGAATAGGAGACTGAGGAGAGGGTTACTCTATAGTTGATCTAATAACTGAAGATGTCTTTGAATTGACGCTGGACATAAATTGAAATGAGAGATTCTGACCAGATAAAAGACAAAAAGCCTGTTCACCCAATGGTTGTGCATTGGTACAGGACACATGGACACCATCTAGTCTGCATTCAGGAAGGTTTTCGGAATGTGACTGCCTAAAGCCCTGAGCAACCTGGTCTGCCCTCATAGCTAAATAATCCTGTTTTCAGCAGGAGGTTGGGCCGGAGACTTCCTGATGTCCCTTCCAACCCAAATTATCTGACAGCTCACGGATTACACTTCCATCTGTTTCCTTGTGTAATGCGTTCAAATAGCTGGTGTTGTAAAAAAGGGAAAATGAGAATAAGGTCTTTAAATTCTGCATTACCCAAATGAGAGTGACTGAGTTCTACATCATTGCTTTGCTGTTTCCTTCTAGTGGTTTACCTGCAAATGGTATGTATGAAATATATTATGTAGGAAAGGCTGTTTATGGAAATGGGTTACAGTAGGAGTTCTGGATGCAACTGGTTGTACTTCTAAAAGTCCTTCGTATCCAAACTAATTTGCTTGCACTGAAGTCAGCAAACAGTTGACTTTTTTTTTTTTGAACTGTGAACATGTTTGCCTCATATTACAGCATATTCTAATATACTAGTCTATTTAAGGGGAGATACCTGCACATCTAAAAGTTTCGTTTCCTTTTTTCCTTTGTAACTCAGTTCGAATAAGGAGAAAGTCAAGGCGGCGCTCCCAGTGGGGCAAAGGCATTATTAAGAAGAGGAAAGTCAACAATTTAAAGAAAGATGAAGATGACGCAAAATTTGCCGATGATGAAAACCACGGAGAAGACAGTAAATTGCTGGAAAACGGAGAGCTAGAGATCAGCGCTGACTGCATTGAGGAGAATGGGGAGGAAACAGGAGACCTCTCCATGACAAATGATGAATCCTCGTGCGATATTATGGATATAGATGCAGAGCAAAGGCTTAACAATGGGACATCAGGAAAGGAAAACAATTTTGCATCCACGGAAGAAGAGAGTTCAAATGAATCTCTGTTAATAACTGACAGTGTTACCCTGAATACTGAAAAGGATTTAAGGAAGGACTCGACATTGAAAGGGGACTGTTTAAATGGAGAGACATCTGTACACAGCTTAGAGGGTATGCCTGTTCCAGCATGTCACAATGGTAAAATGGAATCGGTTGATGCTGTTTCAGCCAATGACAACACGGATGCATCTAGTAACAAGCAAAAATCTTCATCTGAAGATCAGCCAAAGGAGAAAACAGAAGCTTCCAGTGAAAGCCACGGAGCTGATCTTGTGAAAGCTGAGGTACCACACTGCAGCAATAATGAAAAAGCACTACAGAGCACAGACATTGAGACTAAAGATGCTGAAGCAGATAAAGAAGGTATAGCTTGTTTCAGTTCTGTTATTTTATCCGTGTTAAATGTGTATGTTTTTAATTTTAACGTAAGTTATTATAATGCAGTATATTATGAACTGCTATTTGTGTGAAACTTTTACTGTGCTTATGAGATTTAATTCCACATAAATAAATTGGAAGTCCACCCTTGGCTTGCTGTAATGTTCTCTTAAGCAAGTAACTTTATCTCCAGACTTGAAATATTCTGGCTTTGTATGCTTAAAGAGAAGTATCGTAAGTAGTGAGACAATGTTATTTAAGCTGTAATGGAAGATTAAAAAAATTTATTATCAATGCAGGTAAATATCTATATGATACATACTTTGGTCTATAGGATGTATTTGATCCAAATTTTTATTCATATGATACTTGTATGAATTTTTTTTTTGAGGTGGAGATCTATGATAAAAGTGTCATTGATGTTAGATCAGAATTTTTGCGAGTCCCTTCACTATGATTCTATGGTATTTCCTTAAAAAAGAGTTTGCTCACAGCAAAAGTTAAAGCAGCTTAACTCACAGGAAAAGCCAGATACAGCATTGTTTATCTAACGGGGTAGGTATCTGGACTTCCAGTCAACACAGTTAACAGTGCAGCAAAAAGATAAGAGAAAGAGAAGGGAAATCCTGGTGGTGCATAAAAGAAGGGACCATGTCCTTTGAAGAAAAGAGACATAGTTTCCTCAGGGAAGAGAAATAAGAGCCTTATGCATGATTGCCTTTTTAATTAGCTTTTCAGAATTATGTAAAAGAATGAAATCTTTACTTCAAAAGTGGGTGCTGAGATTTACAAAATAAATTAGCTTTAATGAGAGATAGGAATTATGAGAATATCACTACGTACACGTTGTCTGTGTGTGTACACGTGTTTTCTCTGAGGGTAAGGAGCATAGATGAGGAAAGCTCTGAAGGATATCAGAAAGAAGAGTGTGATGTATGTTACAGCCATTACACGTCGTAATTTAATATGTGTATTTTGGATACATTCATGATGCATTATAGTAAAGGGAGGTAAGGGGAGTCCTCAGGAAAAATAAGGCATTTTAAATAGTTGAGAAGGAGGAAAACAGTGAATAAATGTAGGGCTAGAATCAGGAGAAAACTTTAAAATATTTTGTTCTCCAGAACAGAACTGGATAGCAGTTTTAATACAAAGGTAGAAGAAGACAGAAATGTGTCACCAAAGCATGACGTTTCAGAAGTAAGCAGATGTTAGGATTACTGTGATGATGAAGACATGGGATGCTTTGGGAAGAAAGATGAGAATTTTGAACTGCTTAGGAAGAAAGATTTGGGGACTTAGCTTAATATGTGAACTTCTCTTAGAAGCTGTATAATTTGACATTGTTAATTAGAAATGAGGAGAAACTTCCTCAGTGATGCTCAATATTCTATTGAGATTTCAGAATTAAGTTTTAAAGTTGATGGGTTTCATTTGTGCTTTGTGAACTGTGGTTTTGTGCACTCGTAAACCTTGAGAGTTCTGTGAAGCTGATAAATAATGTGCACCAGCAGAATCATGCTTGCATAGTTCACAAAATCCAAGCAAAATCAATTTTATTTATTTTTTTTTTTTAAATTACAGGTATGTTGAAAAGTAAGAAAACTCGGAAAGTCACTATGGAACTGTCAAAACCCACAAGTCTGGAGCATGTCCCAGAGGAACCATCAGATCCCTTACCCTCTGTAGTTGTTGACCATGACAGACTAAAGGTAATGGAACTGAAAAATAGATTGGATTGCTAACAGGCTCCATGGGAAATGTTCCCTTCCTTTGCTATAAAACAAAATTTCATTTATTTTTGACTATGAACAACTTTTTTTGGCAATTTTTTTTTAAAGATAATTTGTCAATCAGTGTTCTTGGCTGAAAAGTTAATAAAACCGAATCCTTATTGCCTCATCATTACTACCTTTACAAATTCAGTAATGGCACAGCAGTCCACTATTTTAAGAGTTTCTCCAAAAGCTGCAATTGTGTGTTAATTGGACATGTCAGTAGCTGAGGAACCGCTGGGTGCCTGGTAATTAGAAGTTAACATCATCATCTCCCTCCCTGTGGACGTATACTTGGTGGAAAGAACTGTTAGTGGATAGGAAAGAAAATTGGAATTTGTGCTGATCTTTTGGTGCTATAGATCGAACTCCTGCTAGTTAATTTTGTTTGTTTTGTTTGTTTAAGCAAAGTTGAAACAGAATTTGCTGTGTTGTGTAGTAGAAACTAGCTTGACCTACTGTGAAATTTAGACCCCACTTGCTGTGGATTACAGATGTTAATTTATTTGGTAAGAACGGAAATGTTGTATTAGGAAAGAAGTCCTAATATTTACTGCTGCTATGGTAAAATACACACTTTCACCATTTGTTTATGAGCAGTTTTACAAGCTTTTCTCCCATGCACTGCTTTTATTGTTCAACATTTGTGGAATTCCAACTGTTTCCATTTGGCACTCCTTAAAAAGTTCAAGTCAATGTAAGTTCTTAAAAATGTCCACTTCAGCTATCAAGACAGTTTTTATGGTTTATCTTAATTATTGACCAAGACGTCACAGGATTATGTAGCATTCAAACAGAACAAACATTGCACTAGCTATTTGCTGCATAAAATCTAAGACAAGAAGAAAGGCATGGATGTAAATAGGAAAGTAAAGAGAAATGTTAAGTCCTTTTGTTTCAGTGTGGAAGCAGTGGCCTTGCTATTAGCCAGATGTGGTCCCTTTTATTCGTATATATCTTTGCACAATAGGGTTTTAGAAGAAGAAGATAGATCACACTCTGATCTGTACTTTAAAGAAAAAAAAGTGGTTATAAAAGCTCTCCTAACTTTATCCTTTGTTATTCTAACAGAGACTGCTTGATTTGGTGGTTAAGAAAAGTGACAACCTGACTGTTGACCAACTTGAGAGATTGTATTCACTCCTCAGCCAATGCATCTACAGACACCGTAGAGACTATGACAAATCACAGCTTGTTGAGGTGATGTTGTACAGTTTTTTTTATCTGACTTCTGTGAGAATATTTTTTCAAGAACTATTTATGTTCATTGTACTAGCATGCAAAAGCTTTAAATAGATTTTGAGGAAAGTATTTATAAAAATAATAAAATTCAGTATAGTAATGGCTTAAAAAACAGAGATTGTTTCCAGTAATGCTTTCCTCAGAAAAGGGTTAAGAATTTAACCTAAAAGAACAGAGGAAAAGGAGAACAGAATGCAGCAGCATTTAGAAGCACGTACCACTAGAGTAAGAATGGAGCAGAAGCAGGAACTTTCAGGTAGTCAACGTGGCTCTGCAGAATGTTCCTAAATCACTTATTTTCCTTCATCCTTCTGCAGTATGGGACATACGCTTGATTGTAGCTATCTTACAAGGAATCTGTAAAAAAAAAATAGTATCAGAAAGGCATTATGGGTAGAATCATAGAATGGTTTGGGTTGGAAGGGACATTTAAAGATCATCCAGTTCCAACCCCCTGCCATGGGCAGGGATGCCACCCACTAGAACAGGTTGGCCAGGGCCACTCCTCTGCTGATGCAACCCAGGATGCAGTTGGCTTTCTGGGCTGCAAGTGCACTCATGATTGCTCATGATTGTCTTGGGAATGTCCAACACAGTATGATATTTGCAAGTTTTGTGCTCTGTTGTCATCCTTTTTCCTCTGAAATATTTTCATTTCAAAGGCCTCCTGGCTACATCAGCAGGCAGTGGGTCGTTTTACTGTTGGTGTAGGCTGATCTGATCTGAAAGCACTCTGGTAGTGCTTTCCCTCCAGCAACGTTGCTCTAGTTGCAGAGTGGTTAGGGTCAGCTTTCTGATTCAACTGGTAACCAACCCTGCTGGTAAAGGGGCGAGAATTGTGAGGTTCCAGTTTGATCACTGAACACCAAATATTTTTCTCCATGAATATTTTACTACAAAACGTGGAAAAGCTTTAACATAGGGTGGTATAGAGTTCTTGCAAGATATTTTTGAAACCATTTTCATACTGTTTTGCTGCCTTCACCTAAAATACGTTGGAAATCTGGGCTGAGTGTTATGTAGATTAAAAAGACAAATGTCCAGCATGAGTACTTAGAGGCAGATTACTTTACTTTGATTCTCCAAACTGTGCAGATCTGTGTTTGCAGCTGGGTCAACAATGGCATGTAAGAGTTGAATTTGTTCACTGTGCCATTGCAGTACTTTCTTAATATATATCAAATACGTTAATTATATAAGTGACCCTATTACACTTGGATTTTTTCATGGACTGTCATGGTGGAGTGTTTTTCTGCATTAATGCTTCTTTAATTAGTTTTCTGTTTTACTGTTTTTTGCTAGCAGATCACAAATAGTGAACAGAAATGTTTATTTTCCTATGAATTATTTGTTGGTGTTTCCAAAAAAAAAAAAAAAAAAAAAAAAAAAAAAAACAAAACAAAAACAACAACAAAAAAACACCAAAAACCAACCAACCAACCAAAAAAAAAAAAGATCACCACCCCAGTAAATATGATTACTTAAGGTAACTTTATTTTTGTCTGTATATTTATGTATAATTGATGTTCTGTGTTTCTTGCAGGAGATGGAAAGAACAGTTCATGTGTTTGAAACATTCCTGTGAACTCGTCAAGATGGGTGGGTTTATCCTCTCTTAAACTGCTCACGGGAGAGCAGTCCTCTGAGCCATTCAGTTTCCATTTGCACCAAGTATGTGCAGAGCCTTGGTCTTAAGTGCTCTCTCTTTTTCTTTCTGTTGAATTTGGTGCTATTGTCTCAGGTACCTGAAACCAACCAGCCTACAAGAACCAAACGGAACTTCATATAGTTGTATCTGATATAAATAAAGAATACAATGCCACAGCTTGGAGATTTTTGGTGCTACAGAAACTGTTCTCATTTCTGCTCTTGTTCACTCTACATGCATTATCTTTGGGGAAACTTCAGTCAAAGTGGAGACCAACATACACGAGAGAACTGGAAAGAGCAGATCTAAGTTGAATATTTTTAAACAGGCAACCTTTTTTTAATTTTTTTCCAATCTTTCTCTTCTCTGGGGTAACGGACAAAAAAAATCTGTTCTAAAGAAGGCAATGATGCATTGTGGTAGGAATCTTGAGTAACTGGATGTACAGTGATTTGAAGATGAGGCTCTCTAGAACTGCCTATAATGTGCCTTTTAGTCAATTGAGAAAGATAAGGCTAATCAATTGGTTTGGATTATAGCAAATGGCAATGTTAGAAAGCTCTCTTCAGAATGAAGATCTCCAAAAGGATGACTTGTATTCTCTTCATTGGATGGCAGCCAGTATTATGGTTCTATAATGCCTGTCTTACTCTACAGAACTAAACTAAGACACACTGAAAAAAGCCACATACTTTACCAAAATGGTGAAATTCCTTTTTCATTGGTATAGATTTGTTTTAGAAACAAATTACACAGTGAAACTATTCTGTGTTGCTAACAATGAAGCATTTTCCCACCACTTCTTTGTTGTCCATCTTGAGTTCTTTAAGAAAAAAAAAAAAAGTTTAATACTGGCAGGTTTCTTTCTGAAATTCTGTGTTTGTAATATAGCTTGGACTGTACAGGTAAAAAGATGCTATAATCGATGAAAATCCTGGAGCCCAAGTAAAAATCCTGGAGCCCAAGTTGAAAGTAAAGCTTAAACTAGGCTTCACGACTCAGTCAATGCAAAGCACTGTTAATGTGAGGAGATTGGAGGACGGCCTTTTCGATTGATCTGTTCGGACCACGGTTCTCCAGGTCTGAATTGTGTAGTTCAAAACCTTTCCTTTCTGGAAACTGGAGAGAACAGTCTAGGCAGTTTCAAGAAAAAACATGTTTTGTCGCAAGCTCGGTGTTAAAACGTTACCTGGGCTGATTTATTGCAAAGCTAAGTGGAAACTTTTAGAGAAGTTGGCTGGTGTTACCATCTCTAACCATTCATCGTGACTGTCCCTACGTAGCTGTGG
Organism: Aythya fuligula; assembly: GCF_009819795.1. NCBI lineage: Eukaryota > Metazoa > Chordata > Aves > Anseriformes > Anatidae > Aythya > Aythya fuligula. The sequence continues at coordinate 111,596,744 of NC_045561.1, read as the reverse complement.
AAGTGTCTTTCCAGAAATATGCAACACAGTGTGATTAGTTTTTAATTAGAGAAAACAGTCTTGGACTACTGCAGAGATACTGAGCTACCTCAGCTTTTTGTATTTTAGTTACCAACAGTGTTTATGGAGGACTGTAATCACTCTGCTCCCATTCACAAGCTGAAGCTAAGGTACTTGTCTCCACCTCTATGGCTAATAGCAAACCACTGCAGAGGAACAAACACGGGCCTTGGGCTACTGCAGTAATCCAAAGTGCTTTGTACATTGTGTTTCAACATCGTTCTACCGTAGATCTTCTCCCCCGAACGCCACTGTTTTTCTTTATGGCTAATGGCAGAAACAGAAAGTTTTTTAAGTACTCATGTACATCTAGTTACACCTAAATGCAACCCATGCAGAATCGCTGTATTTTTTAGGTGGGAAAGTGCGATTAAAAACCACAGCAAGCAGAAAACACATTTAGAATGAGATTCTTTGATCTCACATTTGTTTAGGGGATTTTTTCCATGTTTTGTTTAGTATTTATTAGCATCATACCTGTTTGAGATATTTTTGTGTCTGGTACATTAACAGCATTTTGTATTTTGATGGAAATTGTTACAAACTTTAAGATTTGATTAAATAAAATGTAGCAGATTTTTTGTAGCAAGTTTCTGATAAAAGGGTTTTTTGCAAGTCTCAGGTTCTTGCTGCAGAATTTTTTAAAAATATTTATTCCAGTTTCACTTACTCAAAGAAGTTTTTGTTCAAGTAACAGCAGCACTTGTGGAAGATAAAACTGCATACATTTTTAAGATGATAATAAATTTATATGCATTAAAACAGTTGAGAATTTTAGTCACCAGTGAGTGTGAATAAAAGCAAGTTTAAGCTAATGCCTAGCATTAAAAATGGTTCGAAAAGGTCAGGTTTCTAAAGGAAAATTTTTACTGTCAGTTGTTGATTGGGAAAAATCGTAAGAGGCAGCCCTGCTGATGGGGGAGCTGCCCTGTTGTTGTAGGGGAAAGTAGCTGATTTCAAATGTTAGAGTGGACAGCTCAAATCAAATGATATACCCGCCTTCGTAGCCCAAATAACCACACTTCAGTTTTGTTTTCCTTTACGGATGTCTGGTGGTTATAGAGTTAAAGCAGCTGTTAATCTATCCATGTGGTCTCAACTTGTTTACTCTTTGTACGTTTTTAATTTTTTTTATTTTATTTTTTGCCATATAGCACTGGCAAGAGTTTGTACAAATTGACCTCTCTTCCTTGTTTCTTGTTGTGAAAATTGCAAATAAACTCCTGTGGGAGTCCTTGCGCTGGGGTCAGTGAAACGTGGCCACCCAGAAGAAGGGTGACTTCTCTGCGGGGTTGGCGGGGCTGTCCTGGAGATAATAGAGTTGCTCTTGGGTAAAGTTGATGGCTATGGAGTTAATTGTATTTGCAAGCTTGAATCTCACCTGTGATTAATTTTTTTTTGTTTGTTTTGTTTTGTGTCTTCTGTATTGTTACTTGATTTCCTCATATGCCAATGTATTTATAGGATTACTGTTTTTTGTCATATCCCGTCTTCCTTTTTTTTTTTTTTTTTTTTTTTTTTTTTAATTAAATTGGTGGGTCAGCTCTGGTTTCTGGTTTTACCTTCAGTCTTCTGAACGCCAGGTCCTGCAGCTGATGGTCCTTTTTTTTTTTTTTTTCTAATTTTATTTTATTTTGTAATCAAAACGTAAGCTTGAATTTGGGCTTGTACTTGCATCTTTTGTATCTTGTACATTGGGTTATTTAGACATTGGGGAGTCCTGTTTGGTTTCATTAATGTGTGTCTACTTCGTGGATTAAGTAGACTTCCTTCATCAACTATGGTATATTTTGGATTCTATAGTTTTATTCAGAACTGTGTTTAAATTGATGTTTTGCATTTTGACTTCATTTTACGTTAGTTTGAAGTAAGTTATTTAATTTTTTGAATTTCTGGAAATTTTGAACATTTTACTGTAATTTGTAATATAACTGCTGTGAAATACTTGAATAAAGATGACAAGAAAACACAGCTTTAGCTCCTTCAAACATGTTGTATTTAAAAGAAACTCTACCTCCTTGCTGTTTTCTGATTTCAATCCTTTTCTTACCAGACCTCCTTGATTTCGCAGCTGACATGTTTTACTCTGGGGTCTTGCTGTTTTGTTACGTTGAGTGTTTTAATCCGTACCTCTTGCTTTCAGTGTTTGTCCATTAAAGAAAAACACTTCTGATTAATCTTGACTGCAGAAATGAAGTTAGCATTGTGTGCTGGTAAGTGAGTAACAGAAATGCTCTGAAGTTATGAATGTTGTGTAGTTATGAAGTCCTAAAAAATGTGTTCAGTTACAGGAAACACCCAGGACAGTTTACGGTACGTCAACATTCAAGCACCAGGGTTTCTCATGAGAGGTTTTTAAAGGAATCCTCTTTCATTCCTATTTATCATAGTTCTCCTTACTTGTAAGAATAACTTAAGTATATCTAAAAATTGCTTTAGTTTCCCCCCTCTGATAATTCTGATAAAGCTGCTGGGGGTTATGGAAGTTCACTCAACCCACAGATATGGGAACTCTTGTGGCAGTTTATCCAGAGGTAGGTAACTGCTTGTAATTTATGTAACGTGGAACAGAGCATGACAAGCCGTTGCATAGATACGTTATGGCCTCTCTTGAGGTGTAGGACATACAACGCTCCTGTTCCCTTCCCTCTTTTCCTCTGTTTCTAAGCTATAGGGTTCTTGGGCAAAAGAGTGGCTAAGTAAGAGGGCAGGAACTTGTTTCATGTCTGACTTGGCTTTTATGTGCAGCTGTGACAGCACAATTAGATGCTCATTGTCATGTGCCACAGGCTGGGCCCGTTTCAAGTCAGCAGGGCCAGCCCCACTGTTGGGCCTGACGGGCACGGAACTGGGTGCCCCGCAGGCAGCAGCACGGCACTTCACCTGGCACTGGAAAACCCTTCTCGGAAAAACCCTTAGTGAGCTCTGGTGCTTCAAAAGCACGACTTGGTGAGCAGTAATTGGGCTTCATCAGGTGTGGTTGATAAAGCCTTAGGAAAAACTGGAGCAGCAGCCTGATCTGTCAAGTGCTCGCTGCTTAAACCTGCAGCCACCTGCTGTTGGCTTCTGCACGTAACGTAGTTTTGGCATGCAATTTCCCATATTGCCTTAAATTTGAAACGTTCCACGTCCTCTTTTTTTTTTTTTCCTTTAAGACGCTCAGATAATTTATTTAAATAAGTTAAAAATGAGATCCTTTTGTTTTCTATCTCAGGCAGGATTTGGATCAGGACTTGCAGTATTTGGGGCTTTAAGCTAGCACCGCCTGTGAATGAATTCTGAAAGGCAAATCAGTAAAGTTATGAACTGATTAACCAAGTCAAACACTTCATTTTTCTCCCCTTTTTATGCATCACTTGTGGTCATGTAACTATTAAGTAAAAATCAGGGATTATAAACTTTAACGCTAATTAATTCAGCCTCATTCCATTTCTAGGTGAGGAGTTTTTTTAGTGTGATGATTTGCATAGGGAGTGTGTTTCAGTTCAACCCAGTGCCAGCAAATGGCTGCGACTACTACTACATCCCATTTATTTTAGGAACGCGTTTGGTTTATGCTATATTGAGCCTTGCTTTGATAGTAGAGAATTACGATAGTAAAAGAACATGCTAAGATACTGGGATTTCAGACAGATTCAGTGCTTTTAGTGCTCGTGTAAACCTTGTCATTCTCAAAGTTTATTAACACTTGGATGCTGATTTGGAACAAAGCTGATCTGGAGGTTTGAATGCAAGAAATAGCCTTGAATTAATCTGCGCTGGAAGGCTCCTCACCTTCAGTTCCAGCAGCAGGGCAGGTTGAGAGAAGGGGGAGGCTGCATCTGGGACAGGAGCGCTGCCCTTGGGGGGTGTGGGCATACAGCAGGAGCTGGGACGGCTCTGGGGTGGGTTCCTCTCCGAATTTTGCGGTGGTCACCTTGGTCTTAGAGCGGTCAGGAATTTGGCAGAGGGTGCACAAGATGGGTTTGGGTCCCTGAGGCTGGCTGGCTGCTGAGAAGGCTCACGCCATCTGTCATTGGGGTTTTGTGGAGCTGAATTCATCGTGCTGAAACAGCCCTTGCATCAAGGTAAAATTTCAATTTTGCTATAACCTGGAGATGTCTGACCCTGTATAGAAGTGGGAGCCTGGAGGAGACCGAGTGACCCTCTGGCTTTGGGACTCTAGATTGGGATGGAGAAACTCAGGGGAGTTCTTGAAAGAGCCTCCCCTTTGAATTAGCTCTTCAGTAAAGGAAGTAAAGCAGAGATGAAGATAGAGAAAATTAATTCAATGTACATACGTTGATTTTGGACTGAATTAATTTGCTAAGAAACTGAGCCTCTTCATAGAGGGTAAAGAAAATCATGTTGCATCAGTTGAGGAACTGTTTGTGGTCTCCAAAGCCCCAGCTCTCTGTTGTAAGGGCATTGCTGATGGTGGTTGTGCCTTGTAGGGTGCCTGCTGCATGGGGGCTGGTGGAGGAGCGGGGATACCTGATTATGATGGACAAGGACAAGTCAACAGTTGGTTTTATGTTCTGAACACAGTTCTGAAGTGAGCTTTGATGGGATGCTCTGTGACAATATGAGACGTTTGGTGAGGTGAAGGAAGTGCTACGTGATTGTTTGTGGCTATTAGCATCAGTTTATTCCTGAATTGCTGTTTTGTGTGGACGTTTTAAGTACCAGAAATGTAAGCATGAAGCCTGCATTTACATGAAACACTGGGGACACAATAGCTTCAAAACGAGTGCCTAACCTTTGGGTCAGGGTTGGAGAGCTTCAGAGTCCTGCTCTGCACTTCAGCACGTGTCCAGAAGGCAGAAAGCTTTTTAAAATAAAAGCAAGGCTCAGAGGACAGCTACAAAAGCACAAACTGAGCATAAATCCTGGTGTTAAATCTTTTCGATGCTTGTGGATGACTTTTGGAAGTGGAAGCGATGACTCTTAGCTCTGACACCAAACGATGGTGTAAATATTTCACAATTTGGTGCAGAAAATCAGGTCTATTCACACAGATTTAGTGTAAGCAGAAAATGGATGCCATGGTACATATGATTTAACCTCGTGCATGCATAGGGTCTGCTACCTCCTCTTTGGCTGAGCGGTCTTTCCAGGGAAGCCTTGATCTGGGTGGTTTGTACGTCTGTCTTTGAGCCTTTCATCAAATGGTTAAGCTCATGGGTAGAACCGAGCCTTGCTCCTCGCTCGCAGGCACAGCTTCTTGTCTTTGCTGTCTGTTCCCGGTTAGTGAGGCTTTCCATGTGCAGGCTTCCCCCCACAGCCCCCCGAAGATACTAATGCGCTATGACACCATGATTGAGTAGCCTCTCAGTCGTCTTTTTGCCGAGCACAATGAGCTCTTTGTGGCTTTCACTGCATTTTTCTCCAGCCTTTAAGTCAATTTTGTGACTTCTCTGCAGTGGGTCAATTTTTCAACATCTCCTAAAACATTTGTTCACGGTGGAAATTGATGTGATATTCCAGCATCGGTCCCACCAGTGCCATATAGAGAGCTACAATCGCGGGCTCCTGCTCACCGATCCCCTCTTTACACATCCAAAGATCAATTTAGTCCTCTTATAGTGGGAAATTGGGCTGGGAGCTCTTCTTGCTCGATTCTTCTCCAACTTACAGCTTTCATGAGCATCCCTCGTTCCCACCTGTCTCAGTCCCATTTAGTTTTATTTAAATAAGGTTGGGTTTAGGGGTCCCAGCCAGCCAGAGGAGCCAGCTGGATACATCTGACTTGTTCTGCCCTAATTATCTTCTCTGCTAGTCTCTTTTTTTCTGCAGGTCTATGACCAGTGATTTACGTCAACGTTTTCCATTAAGAAGTTGGAAGAGGATCCCTGCAAACTAGACAAACCAAAGTGGGAAGTACTTGACCGGATTAGATATTCCTCAATTAATCTGCCTACTCTTAGCCTGCTTAATATTGGCTGTCTGAATACTGTACAGCGAGAAAGTTGATGTATTTTGTCACCTGCTGTTGAAAATCTATTACCTTATCAATCAAATGCGTAATCCTGTTGGAGAATGAAATCAGGTTTGTGTGATACAGCCCTATTTTCTCCAAAATATCGTATTTATCCTTATCTCTTTGATATGCGATCAGTTCAGTCAGATATCATCTTCCCATTTTTGCTTGGGATTGATGTCAGGTGAATGCCCTATAATTACCCAGTCCTTTCACTCGCCCTTTTGATAACTGGTGCGTTATCAGCACTCCCTCTGAAACACCCAGGTATTCCAAGTGCTATTAAAAACGAGTGTCAGCAGGGCAGAGCCTTCTGGGCTTTCTTGAGGTGGTTAAATGTAAGTCACCTCCTGAATCTGAAAACCCGTACCCATTAGGGAAAGCCTCATGTTTTCTGTAGGTAGGGTGCAGTCTGGAGATGACGTCCTAATCCCCGTAGGAAAGGTCTTTCCAAACAGAAAATGGAAACGTGAGTCATTCCCACACACTCCCCGGCACATTTCCACCCCTCATTTTCCATGGAAAGCCTGCACGAGGCATTGATGCGTTCCCATACGTAAACAGAAAGGCTGGGGATAAACTGCAGTAGGTAGAACTGAACTCGGTGTCAACGAGTAATGGAACGGCGTGTTCATTGGCCATGAAAGTAAATAACTTATTAAAAAGGAGCTCTCTTAATGGAACCAGAATGGCTACGGGAATTCCAGTGCGCCTTGAAATCCAGGCTTGCTTTGCAGAAGCTCATTATTTCTACTTGCGTGGAGGGCCGGTGTTTCTGGTGGAGCATGATGCTCATTGAACTCCTAGGGCTTAAACCATTTGGTGCAGCAGCCTTCAGGACTTCAGTCACTGAGCCTTCCTCTGGTGCTGCCCACAAGCACAAGGACCTATTACAAATCGGGGTCCCTAAGTTCCCCAAATTGTAGAGGAATCAGTTCCCTTTTATCTGTAGGAGCTATTAGTTTTTACAAACCTACATGTTTTAGCCCCTGCTTGTCATCACAATTCCTGCTTCTGTATTAATTACTTACAACTCCCCCTTTTTTTATTTGTGAGTGCTGCTCTCTGGACAGGTCGTGAAAGAGTTTGGTGTCGCTGCCAGGATGAATCTGGCTGTGTAAGATGGGGAATCTGAACTCTGAATGAAGGGAGAACATTGGTTGATAGTAACAGATGATGAAATTAAAACCAGCAGGCAGCCTTTCAAACCTTTATTGCGGAGACCCCCACTAATGAAAAATTCAGAGGCAGATTTGGCTCGATGACAGCACTGGAGCTTCCTTCTCCGAGGCAGTAACGGAGCCAAAACATTTAACTCTGCGTGTAGGGCCGGCACCGACTAAAACACAATTTATTTAGATGAAGAAAATCGGAATTTGTTTGCGTACATGAAACCCGCTAGCTAAACAGGAATCACTAAAAACTGAGGTGTGCTATCAAAAGATGGACACCAGCACCTCACTTGGTGTAGTGGGAGTCCTGTCCCGAGGCAGCCCCCTCCCCTGTTTTGAGCTACCTTGAGATGGGAAAGGAGGCATTAAGGGGCAAGCTTAAGGGTGGCAGAGCAATTTAAGGCGCTTGTTTTAGTGCAACAACTTGTGAAAATGTCCGAGTGGTGCAGGGCTGGTGTCGCTGTGGCCCGCCAGCACTTGGCTGCGTGTGCCATTTGTGGGTTCGGCCGCCGCGCGGGTGTTGTCACTTTGCTCGGCTCGTGGTGTGGAGGCGAGACGGCTCCGGGAGAGCTTCCCCCTGCGCTAGAGAAAGCTGAGTAAGGCTTTGGGAGCGGGTCCAACTTGGAGAGAAATCCTTCACGAGAGGCAGGGTGGGTGGGTAAGTACTCGGAGCGGGCTGTGGGCGTTGTGGCGCTGCTCATCACCCGCAGCAGTGCTCAGGCTCCAGCTCCTGTCCCCGCTAATCCTGGTGGCTGCTGGAAGTGGTGGCTCCCGCTCGCCTCGCTCCGTCTCGGCTGCACCCGGAGCAAGCTGAAGTGTAATGAACGTGCTAATTAGGTTGCTCCGACCGCACGCTGCCAAGCTCAGCCTTAACACCTAGCCGCAGTTAATTAAAAGATGGCGTTGCTGAGGGTTTAGCGGTGCTTGCCGCTAGATGAAATGAGGGGGGAAAGGCAGATGGGTTGTAAGTCATCAGGTGTGGGTGGTTTCCAGAAAGCAGAGACCAGCCCTGGTCGGAGACGGCTCTCCTTCCCCTGAGAGCGTGTTGAACCAGCCAACAAAAAGGGTTTTTATCACTACCGGTCTGCAGAGCCAGCCCGGCCTCCAAATCTCTTCAAGCTTTTAAGGAGAAAAATCTCTGAGCAGATCTGGGCACACGATTCGTTTGGCAAGAGCTCCCAGCCAGCTTCCCCGAGGGGAGCTAAAATAATTTCCACGTACAAGTAAAGCAAATACATGTAGCCTGTGTCTTGCTCGGCCTACCAAGCGGTATTGAGTAGTGCTGAGGAAGGTCCTTGCGTGGTGAGGGAAAGGTTGGCCACTCGCCCCACCTGGGCTGGGTTACGTGAGTGTGTAACACCGAATTGCGAGGCTTTTAGTAATCTGCACGGGCTGTTCAACCTGAGCCTGAACTAAAACGTTTAGCAACTGCAGTCAAAGTCTTAAACATGTGCGCAGATGTGCTCTGTAAGGAGCCGGGACAATTTCCATGTGTGTGAGGTTATTTCTGTTAATGTGCATAGCAGATAGTGCCCGTGAATATCCAGATGAACTGTTCCACGGCAGTGGTATTTTGAGGCTAGCTATATTTGGCTCATCTTTCTTCCACATCCAACTTTACAGTCGCCGGATGATGCCCTAATGAAACATCAAAGAAGCCCGGAATGGTTGTACTTAACCACGCATTCAAAGCCATGTCCAGTGAATCACTGAGCTCCTGCCCTGAGACAGAGCCGTTCTGACACAGGGCAAAAGCGGCTTTCATCTTTCAGACATCGCAGCTGCCGTGCGCTGCAAATCCCAACTTCCACTAAAAAGAAAAAAAAGCAAAAAGCTGTTTAGCAGCATTTTGAGATAAAGCTTCGAGTTAGTTTGCTAAATGATCTTGAGCCCTTCTGCTCTTTGCTTAATAGCAAGTTTGGGGAAATAGGGAGATGAAGAAGAAACGCTCTCGATGAATAAAATCCAAATTCACTTCTAAGGACTCTTCCGAAACGAGAGTGGGAGCACTTTGGAAACTGCTGAGCATTTAAATATTAGCAATGAATTTTGAGATTTGCAAGAGAAACTAGCTGGAATGAAAATAATTTCATCCCTGGCCGGGATGAAAGAGGCAGTAACCATTGATGCAAAGTTGTTTCTTGTTGACTCGTGACAAAAGTAACCCAATCTGGATGCTGAATCTAGATCTATAAATATATTTATTATAATATAACAAGAACTTAACAGTAAACATAAACTATATACAATACCATTACAGATAACCCTGTTTTTAATATTATTCACAGAAATAGCCAGTTTTGTTCCAGTGTGAGAAATGAAGAAATAAGCTAAATTGGAAATGTTGAATGTGTTTAGGTCTTGCTGACAGGTAGCACCTCCTTTGGAGGCAGACACACACCAACACTAAAATTAGTCCTGCCCCAGGCAGTTAGAAACTTGTGCTCCAATCGTTAGGTTCACACTTGCACCCTGTTTGACATAAATACTTTAAATGACATACTAGTATATAATTTTTGTTGTGCTTATTATTATTTTTTTTAAAGAATAAATAAAACAACTGCATAACAAAGGCTGGAACCTCACTGTCAAAATGAGAGACTTGAGTCGCCGGAGAGCTTGACTCAGCTGACTTGAGCACTTTTTTTTTTTCTTTAAATACTGCAAGATACAAATTTCATTTTATTTTATTTTATTTTATAAACGATTATTAATAAAATAAGATGATTAGCTAACATCTGCATTGATTTCCCCAAAGCTGTAGGCAGACCTCCCTCAGTATAAAAAGGCGAATGTATTTGGTATGAAATTCAACCAGATATTGACTGTAGGATCTCACCCACACCCTGTAGAGGACCTCCTGCTTGAATTACCGGCATGGTGTCTGGAGTTTGGAGTCTGCAAAGGCAAGAATGGCAACTTTTTTCCCTCTACTTGGAAAGAAATCAGGCAATCCTTAGCTTGGGGTTACTTCCTATTCGTTAACTTTAAGAATCTTTCCCCTGCCCCCTCTGTGTTTCCCACTCCATCTCCCATTTTATCCTTCCATGTATAAATTTATAAAGAATTTCCACATCACAATGCTCTCTGGATAGACAATATTTTAATATATATAAAAATATAACCCCTGTGCTGTGCATATACTTACAACTCTACATAGTAATCATTTTATGTCTCTTATACTGGGCTTAAGTCTATGCATTTTTCTACCATGGGATTTAAACTTGTGTGTTTAAAATCTGTAAATAAGGTAAGATTTCCACACCTATGGGGAAACTTAAAACAAAAACAAAAACAAAAAACCTTCTCAGACTTTACATAAAAGGAACCGATAGTGGCGTCTGTCCCAATGTAAGGAATTTTGGTTGAGAGCCAAAACGGAGTGCGTAGCTGCAGCCGGAGGCATCTGCTCCTCTGCTTGTTGAAAACGTGGGAATCCCACACTATGCTGCCACCCTGCCACCACCCCGATCCGCAGAACCGGGAGGATGCCTCCGGATTGGAAACCGTTTTTGTGTTCCAGGGATCGAGCACTGTCAGGTTTGCTCGTCAGCAGGAACCGTGAGGAAACGCTAGAAGCCCCGCTGCAAACAGATGCATGCGTGCCCACACAAGTATCGCCGGGAGCAGAAATTCATCCAGCCCAACAGACCTTTTTTTCCCCTCATATTACATGGAATTGTGTTACCAATGGCTCCTCTTCTCCCCAGCCCCCGCCTCTTCCCCCCTTCTGGGCTCTGCTCTAGAGAACTGAAATATTCATTTGATCTGATGGAAGACTGACATCAATGTAAGCCATCTGTCACACAAGATTTCTCTCAGCCATTGGTATTGAAAAGCGTGTATTTGTTAAAAACAAATGTAGGAATCAAAGTGGTAAGGACACTTTGACCTTTCAAATAGATTGATGCCTAAAGTGTAATAGTAAAACTAATCTGCACGGTTATTTTAAGAATCAAGCTTGAGCTCTAGAAGTAAAATGCAGATTATTTTTTTCCTCTCTTCCCCAGCTTAAAAAATATGTGAAATTCTATTGCACCTGGGTTGACCAAAAGCCGACGTCCAGAACAAGTGCCACTATAACATCTAGTGACACACTTGTATTATTGTTACAATATCTTACATAGCACGGAGCTCTCTGCTCCTCGTTCACCAAAAGGTGAGGATGATTTTTCTACATTCAATGTAGACACTATTCAAGACTTTAGAGCAATATGTTCACTGGCTGGCTGTCTTTGCTGCTTTTGTGATTAGTAGTAGTGTTCTCCTTGCCTGCTCTCAACAGGTACAAACAGTTCTCTGTCCAACTCCTCGGTTGTGTCAGCCGCTCTGAATGTACTTCTTGATAACTACGCAGCCATGTCGAAACACAGGGCACGGCATATTTGGTAGAAGTGTCCAGGTATTCGTTTTAGGGTCATAGGCTTCCATGTTGCCCAGGGCAGGTCCTTCGCTGCTAACAATCCCACCGGTGGCGTAAATTTTTCCGTCGAGAACCACAGCGCTGTATTTTTTAATAAAGAAAGTTTTAGTTAGTGGTCTTGCCAAACAATTCTCTTTTTATGCTTAAAAAAAAAAATCCCACGTATTTAATAATAAGGGATATACTATGAATACATTTCTTATTTATATAAAGCTATGTGGGCAATTCTTTGCCTTCTCTCTCCCTCCCCCAAATTAATCTTTTTCATGGTCCTTCAAGGTAGGTAAATGTCTGTCATTCAAATAGCAGCAACAAACAGGACAAAAACATCTCATATCTGTAGCAAAGGTACAAGGACAGGGGTCCCATAACACCATTTGCACACACACCTAAGCGATCACAGCTGCCCTTTGGGGTCCCTGCCTCCTCAGGTAGCATAAAGTAAATCCTTGCTTCAATTACCCTTCTGATAAGCAATGAATCCTACAAAAGGGTTGGGGGAATGCCCTCCCCAGGTGCTCTTTTGCTCCTTCCCCAGCCGCTCTCAGGAGGGAGGTGCTGCTGCTTTGTCCTCATTGCCCGAGGGTTTCCCCTTTGCTGGTTTGTTCCCCCTGCTGTGCTGGAAGGCAAGGGGCAGGAGTGCTGCCAAGTGGGAGAAAAGGATGCCGGGGGACACGTGTCTTGAGCAGCGCTCGGGGATGTGCACCTCTAATCCTATGTCCAAAGAAAACAAAAACCTTACTGCATGCTTAAAATGAAAGTATTCAACCTCAGAAATCTCTTGCAAATTGAGGATAACGAGGCTGGGGCTAATCCAGGGGCCAGTAAGCTGCTGGTAGTAGGGAAGGGGCAGAGGTGTTTGGAAGGTATTTGGAAGAAAAATGTCGGTCAGCTTGATCTTCAGTGCCTTGTTCTGGTGCTGACTTCCAAAAGGGCAAGAGCAGGTCCCAAAAGGCCACCAAAATTGGGCTGTGGAGAGGAAAATCTTAGACTGAAAGGAGATGTAGGGAGAGCATCTCCTGCAAGCAGCTGACATTTAAAGACCCTGTAAAGCTGGATGGGGCTGGTGGTGGTTGGTGTCTGGAGGGGGGAAATCCTTTCTAGGAACAGAGTGGGGTTTAAAAGGAAAAGGGAGAAAGATGAGAAATTAATTGCCCCAAAGAAGGTGGCCTAGATTGAAGTAGACAGAGAAGGGTAGTAAGCCTTTCGGGCTTGGTTAAAGCAAATTTATGTCTTCTGGCTGATTTTGGAGCAGTGGGAAGAAGAGGAATGAGAAGTGACAAAGGCAAAAGACACAGAGCCCTAGAAGACCCTGGATGAACTGGGACTCAAGTGGCAATTTCTGCATTTCTAAAGAACAGAAAGCTCTGATGTCCTTGCGAAGAAGCAGAGCCGTAGGTTAAAAATAAACCCACAATGACAACAGCGAGGACTCAAATAAGCCTAGTCCCTGGATACCACCAGGAAATGGGAAATAATGAGAATCTTGTCAAAATAACTGTTAATCTGAAAGGAGGAGGAGGGCGAGAGAGACTTGAAGCACTTGATTAGAGCCTATCCACAAATCAGCAGGGCTGGATGATACATAGCCCAAGGTCTTAAGGGAGTTTGCTAATGAACTTACTGAACCACTGGTAATTATTTTTGAAACGTCAGGGAGAAATTGGGAAGAACGAGGACTTGAGGAAAACAAGTGTCATCCTGAAAGATGGCTCCGAAGGAGCACGAAGCTGTCTCTGAAGGAGCCGGAGCTGGGGCCGGCGGGGCCCACACCAGGCCTCGCATCCTTCACAGGATGATCAGGATGAGCTGCCCCATAAATCAGGCACACGTGTGTTTATCGGCATGGGTTTTGTCCCAGCAGTGCTACTGGTGCCCATGTGCTGTATGGGGAGGGCTGCGTGTGGTGGTGCAGCTGTCGGGAGTTGCCTCACAAGGCCTGGTGTGGAGCAAGCGACCAGCCCGAACAGCACCTTCAGCGCAGGGGGTGTCCCTGTGTGATGATTATCAATTAAAAACTGCACCAGAGCGGGGTGTTAATAACCTCTGGGCCCCTCTGAAGGGTCTCTCAAGTTTACACGGGCTAGAAATCAGCCTCTTGGCAATGAAGTGGAGTGCTGGTATTGAAATGGCTGCAGCGAGCTGTGTTGCAACCTAAATGAAACCAGATGACTTGTTCAGGTTTAGGACTAAGATATTTATGGGGAGGAACCCAACGCTGCCTTGGAACAAGTTAATATTTAGAAGCAAGACAAGCTGGGATTTGTAGCCAGGATGCCATGGGGAGGATGCTCCAACCCCTGCTCAAATAGCCTGAGAGCAGCAGGCTGTGAACTTGGAAATGGGGCTGCAGGATAGTGTTTGCTGTTTGTACTTCACTTTGTTTTTTTAACAGCATGGCTGAAGGAGATGGCAGCTTATTTTAACTGGGGTATGGTTTGGGATGTGCTGGATGGAAGAGGTCCCGTGGCAGAGATGGACTGTGGTGCAGCTTTGCTGCCTTGGCTCTCTGCAGAAACGCTGATCAGTCCTTACCGTGCTGCCCCTCAACAAAATGAGAGGAAAAAAAAAGAATGGATGAATTTAGCAACTTTGCTGAGTTAAAGAGGAAAACCAAACACACACTGGAACAAAGAAAACAAAGAGCTGGCTGCAGAATTATTAATAAGGGGAAAATACAGGAAATGTCAACCTGGAGCCCGGGGCCATTTTCATCAGTGTTGATGAAAACTCATGCTCATGAGCAGCCTGAGCTAATTTTAATCTACTGGTAGAGACGCTGGCAGAGGTGACAGCACCAGACACCGCACAGAAGGAGACCTTTTTGGCCATGCCACTGACATATTGAGCCTGTCTCATGCTTACTGCTCATTACCCCAGGAGGCTCAGGAGGGAGCACGGGACCTGGATGGAGGAAGGAGATGGACAGAAGGAGGACTGTGTCCAGGTGCCAATGCCACCAGCCCCTGCTGGCTGGCTGTGTGCCGCCTAGCTGAGGTCTGGCCCTAGGTGCCCTGTATCTCCTTAGGCATCTACTGACAGGGCTTAAACAGGGACATGGGTGCTTTATAGGTGTTTATGTAGCATCTCAGCTGCCCCCATTTCTTCTAGTAAAGCCTCCTCTGGCATGTTCAGCAGCAGCTGCTCTAAGCCAGAGCTGCTGCCACCTTACAGCAGCCAAGCACACCCTCCTGGTGTCCTCCTCAGCCTGCATCCTGGATTTGGGGTTGCAGTGGGTGGGCTACGACCGCTCTCGTTCTCCAGCATCTGGGCTATGGCACTGACAGAAATTCCTGACCAGCAGCTGAGAAAAGCAGCTCCACGTTGTAGCCTCTCAGAATGGTGCTAATGCATCGGGGAAGAAGCAGATGCTGAATTCCACCCTCTGAAAGGCTGTATGAATTTTAAATGGTGATTAGAGTAGCTCCTGCCCTCTCCGAACACAACTGCCATAGATAAGATTGGCATAACACTTAGCTCGTGAGTCATGCCCGGGGTTAAGAAAAACAGTGAGCTCCTCCTGCTGTCAAGAAACAGGCAGTTCTGAGAGTGCAGTGGGTACTTACATGCGCAGGGGACGTGGAGATATTCAGGCATCTCCAGGGCTAAAGTGGGAGGTAGGTACTTAAGATCAATTAGGAATTTAGTCCTAGATTGCTGCTACTTTGCAATATTAGGACAATCACTGTTAATTTCTGGGACCTTAGGGAACAGGAAAATCAAGTGGGCTCGAAAACCCTAAGGAAAGCGAGTGGAAAGGCGAGCGCTCATTGCTCTCTCTTCATTACTGTGACAATATTTCTTCTCTCCCTTCCCTTCCATCCCATCGGCTGTAAAAACATCGTTACCAAGGCTGACGTACAAAGAAAGAAATAATTACAATAATTAGGATGCAAGTTTATTGCTTGGTGCCATTAATCCTGAGCGATAAAATGATTACAGGCTGTCAGAACCTGGGAAGGAGCGAAGCCTTGCACTGCACAACCTCCCCGGGGAAGACGCAGCCCCCCGGCAGCTCGGGGACAGTGACCTGCCCAGCTCCACTGCACCCCGACCCGCACCACCCAGCAGCACACCCCGGGTGAAGGTGACCGTCATCAAAACGGAGCTCGCTCTGTGCACTCCTTCCAGGAAAACGTTTCAGTGTTTTGCAGATGATTACCCTGCTTTCTGCTCCCTTGGGTGTGGGGTAGAGCCTTCACCTGTGGCCCTACAGGCAAGTCACCCGATTTACCGTGGGGTCTGTGATTGCCCAAACCACGAGCAGTGCCAGCGGGCTGCTCTGTGACTGTCCCCATGAGGCGGCCACCTCCAGGCCAGTCCTTCTGCTGACCTCCACCAAGCTGCACATCACGCTCCGAAGAAAATCCTGGTGATGCCAAGGTGTGGGAAGGGCTGGTGGGTGCCTGGCTGTCGATGTTTTGGTGTGCTTGTGTAAGCTGGACACCCTCTACATCGCTTCTCCACGGACCCACCTTCCAGTCCTTCCCCAGGTTGAGCACACAGGTGGCAGAGATGATCCCCCTCTGCCGGCTGCCCATTAAACATCTTGATGGACAAAGCGAGTCGTTGACTTTGGGTTAATTTTTCATCAATTTATTTAACCACGTGAGACCAACAACCTTCCTGCCCGCTGAACTTCTCAGCGTCTCAGCAAACCCTGCCCTAACAGTGCTTGAGCATGGAGCCTTGGCACATGGGAGCCAGCAGTCGGCTTGATGGCTACCTTCCCTTCAAGAGTGTTATGGGCCCTTTGCTTTTCACTCAACACCACCTTCTAGCAGAGGTCTCCTGGTGGGCAGTAATCTGGAAGCAGCCCGAAGCAGAGGTTGTCAAACAGAGGATGTTTGAGAGGCGAGTGCCTGGGAGCTCCTGCTCCAGCACATCTCTGCATGGCCGTGTCGGTGCCACGACAGCACCAAGCAGTGGGAGCACCAGCAAAGTTTGCTTATTATTATTCTTGTAAAATTTCCTGCTTAGTCCTAAAGATCACATCAGCCTTATCAGGAAACATGAGAAAAGAAAAGAAAAAGAAATCCTGTTTTGTAACATCTGGGGTTGTGAAAGAGATCTGAAATGGCTGAATTAGCATGTTGTTCTGATTCACAAAAAAACTAATATATTCTGGGGCTACAAACAAAGCTTCTCTCCCGCCTCACTCATGCCTGTGTGCTCATGGACTCACCAGTTTATTGGAGTTGGTCCAAAAAGGTTATTAAACATTATCAGTTCAATAGACATAAAATTTGTTTAGAAGAAACAAACAACAACAACAAAAAACCATGCCAGCACCTTGCATTTATTAGTGGGTGGGTTTCTTTCTCGCCCTAAGGCTTCAGAAGGGTTTCACAGCAAACATAACTGAAGGATGCAGGGTGCCAGCTCACCAGGGCAGCTCCTGCTTCATCCAGGGACCTTCCCATGAAACCTGCCCATGGATTTGTGAGGTGGAAGTGAGGAGAAACACCATGGTTGCCATGAGTGGTAGCAGCCAGGATGCCAAAGTGGCATCCCAGGTCGGTGGCTGTGCTGCTGGGGCTGTTTGCAGCTGGGTTGGCAGCAGGCTGCGGTGTTTGGGAAGGCTCCCGCGTGGGTGGCCACGTTGTGCTGCCAGAGGTGTCATCTTCACAATTAGATGGATAAATGAGGGTCCAGATTAGTCACGGTCAATTAGGAGGCTATCATGCCACTTCTTGGAGCAGGATGATGAGTGTGGGTGTTTTGGCCAAGTTCCAGTTACACTCTCCCATACTCCGCGAGCACTTTCTAGTGATCCCAAACCATCCTGTGGCCTTGCTACTTGTTGCTGAAAACCAGCAACGTTTTATTCCAAAGTCCGCCGCACATCAGTAATGGCTTCAGTGCTCTGCATGTATCAGTTATGCTCAAATGCACACAGAAATCCTGCATGCTGCAGAAATTATTGCCATTAGCCTGGCGCTGCAGCTCTCATCAGCTGTCTGTTCAGCACAGTCCCGGCCACACATCTCCTGCAGATATGCCGGAAGATTTTGGTTTTTCCCTTCTGGACCACCAAGGTTTCCAGCTGCAAACGCTGCGTGCTTACAGCGTGTGGCTGCTGGGGAGCTTCACCTGGGAACTGCTGTCCAGACAAGCTGGGCTCTTGCCCCTTCCAGCACCCAAAGTCATCACAAACTTTGTGGTGAGGAAATGAAGCAGCTGGGGGAGGCTGCAGCTGGTGCCGTACGTTAGCACTGCCTGGTAGTTAGGTGCAGGAGTCACCATGCTTCGCTGTTCAAGAACAAGGGCTTATTTAAAAAGAAGAGGAAAAAAAAAATCCACAAACCAACCCTGTTTTTGTTGTGCTGTTCAGTCCGAGCCTAAGTTTTATTAAAGATTTCCATTCGGCAGAACCATCTAATAAATCTTACTGGTTAACAGTCAGAGGAGGAGGAAGAAAATGCTTTCCTGGTACCTTTTGGGAATTGCTGGTACTAAATTAGCTGCTCTGGAATTATTGCTGGCACCATCACGCTGCTGCTGTACCCCGTGGAGGATCGCTGTAGCACACTTCTGTGTGCACACTGCTTGAATGCCAAGCGAGCAGGATATGGAATTTTTAATCATACGCAGAAACGCATTCTGTATTCTTTTTGCTCGTGGAAAAATAAACCCTTGCAGGGCATTGCAGGAAGGGAGAGTGCCAGCCCGCAAAGGGAGGGCTGCCCAGCGCTGCTGCCAAGCGCAGGGCCTCCAAATCTCCAAATCCCCTGCGAGCTGCCAAACCGAGACGGGGCCCGTGGCACACGAGCACCCGTTTGGCACCAGCCCTCAAAGGGCAAGCTCTAGGCCGACACAAATTTCTTACTGACTTCCATCAGGCCGGGCTTAATCTGAAAATGGGTGCTCACGCTGCTCATGTATTGAGTGCGATATGGAGAGCTGAGCCATTTATGGTTTGTTTTTCATTAAACTTAATTTAACTGGATATTAAAACAGTTCTGATGGACCTCTATGTTTCCACATGTTCTTTGCAGGGAATATCAAGTGCTTTTCCCTTCCCTGTACTCTGAGCAACCTCACTTAATGTGTGGAAGCACTGCAGATAAAACCAGAAGGGATGCGGTCAAGAATTTCCCAGCAAATTTGGTATTGAATGATTCCTGTTGAGAGGAGATCGATAGCATGCAGTTAATTTTTAAGTTGTTTACGTTGCTGCTTTTAAATCATGTATTTTGTGATCCACGCTAATGAGTGGAAGGAGGAATTTGTAGCCTCACAGGCTAAGGTCAGAAGGGACCTCTGTGCGCTGTTAATCTGAGTTTGTGTACACGCAGGCCACAGACTTTTCCCCAGGCAGTGTCTCTCTTGGAAACACATCTAATCTTCTCTTAAAAACACCGTGCTGGTGAGTTCATCTGTCCCTCGCTGGTTCGCTGTTTAATTATCCTTGCTGTCAGGGAAGTACCTCACTTCAAGGCTGAGATGCCCAACTTGACTTTCCAGCCCTTGCACCCTGCTGCACCTTGGTCTGCAGGACCAAAAGCTCATCCATTTGCTCCCACTGATCAAGTCACCTCTCAACCTTTCTTTGATAAACTCCATAAAATTCACGCCAAAGATTTTTTTTTTTCAATTCAGGGTCACTTTTGCAGCTTTCCCACGAACTTTGCTGATATTTCCACACGTTGCTGGGCTGACCTGAGTCCTCCCCTCCTGGTGCCAACGCTGTGTGCAGCTACGCTCTTTCCTCCCCATGTGTTTTCATTTCCCAGTTACAGCTCAAGCTATCGCCAATACTGCATGGACCTTTTACCCACCATGTTGCAACAAGAGCTCGTGTTTGTAGCTCCGAGTGGCCTCCTTTATGTACTCCTCCGAGGGCCTGGCTTTCTGAAGGGAGCCCTGGCAGGTGCAGCTGCAGTCGTGCTTCCTAAAGATATCGCTTAGCATTTACAACACCTCTGCTGGCTTGAGACCGCCCAACGGGGACAGGCAGATACCCGCCTCTATTGCTCGCTCTGTAATACTTTTAACCCCACCAAGCCTTACGCCACCTGCAACCTTTACCAGGGGAGATTTTCTGTTACCTGCATCGTCGGTGGAAATATTAAATAGCACTGAAGAAGAATCAATGCTCGCTAGCGATGGCCTTGCTCAATGATACCTTCTCATTAACAGCTACATTTTGAGATCTGTCAGTGAAGCAGATTTAATCTCTCTAATGTGTGCCTTGTTAATTCCATATAATACCAGCCAAATACCTGGGAGAGATCGCGCTATATTATACCATCACAGTTGTCTTTAGCAGCCAGGCGTGTTTTATTAAAAAACAAAACAACCCAACTCCTACTGCCGAAGCAAATGCAGGTTTGTTTGACAAAGACCCATTTTCCAGGAAAATGCGTCGATGGCTGTTCATTGTATTATTAGTATCCAGTTATTTGTTGAAGAAATCCCAAATTAACCGCTCTGTTATTTTGCAAAGGACCACCACCAGGCTAAATGAGACTACTTAGCCTGATGATGATACTTTGCAGAATTAATTGCTGCGCTAAGATTCTGCCTTTCACCTTTTCAAAATACGGGAAACACTTTGGCAGTGCCTTCATCCATCTGGAAGCCCCCGAACTGCAAGAGTTATTAAAAATCAACATTAGTGGTTCCAACAGCTTCTCAGCCAAGTCCCAAAGATGCCTGTGAGTAGGATGGCCAGTTTACCTGATTTGAGAACGTCATTTCTGACCTTTTTCACATCTCTCCTTGCTGCAAGCCATACCTGCTGTTGGTCCACGCACAGTATAAGATGGAACCAAACATTCTTGCTTCTTTCCAAATGCAGATGAGAAATACCCATCAGATCATTCTGTTACACTTCAGTACTCCATCAGCCACATGATTTTATAACAGATTAAAATGATAGATTTGATCCTAACAGGTTAAAAGTGCTTTTCTTTTTGCTCCTACTGGCCATCGGTACCTCAATGGTTCCCTCATCTGCTTTTAGCAGCAGCCAATTTTTAACCTATACCTGGTATTTGTTTCTGTTGAGCTTCCATTTTTTCCTATTTCCATGCCTATTGCTTTATTTAGTCTCTGTCGTGGCTTTCACATCTCTTTTTGGCCAAAATATTTTTCCTTGAACATGTCCCAGCACATTTAGAAATTTTTTAAATAGTGCCTTTATTTTTGGCATCAAATAGGATGTATTTTACTATTCCTATTTCTGGTGACTATCCCTCTGTAAATGTAGGATTCCAGCCCCCTGTGCTGATGATTGCTTTAGGCTTTGGCAAAAAAAATCATTTAAAAGTTTGAAGTTACTTTTTATTGACGGGTGTCATATTCTGCTTAAGCCAAGCCAATTTATTGGGATCACCATCACGGTGCTGAAGCAACAGCTAGGAAGTGGGACACTGTCTTTTTTTAACCTTCCTTCATCAACCAGAAGGTTTGCTCTTTGTGGGGTGCAGAACAAAGCATCCCTTAGTGTCAGAAACCTTGGGAAGTGGTTGTGTGTGATACTCTGCTAACGTCCCCTGGTTGAAACAACAAGAATTGGCTTCAGCAGCCAAGAGAGGGCGCTCCTTAAATTAATAAAAGGAAGCAAAAAAGGGAGAAAACAAGAAAAACAAACAGCAAAAAGAGAGAAATGGAATGTGCTTTCTTAAAAATATTTTTTTTTTTCCTCCACCAAAGCAAAAATTAACCACAAGCTGAAACATGGAGGCACTTTTCTGCTGTAGGACAGGTGTGAGAGGTGTCCCTTGTCTAAGGAGCAGGCCAACAGGGACTGGAGACATGGGGCTGTTGGTGGCCCTGCAGCCACCCCACTTCTCTATCCCTGCCCACAAGGCACAACCCCTCCAGCCATGGCTTTGCTCAGAGCCTCGAGACACTGCTGCTGTGGAAATAAACACCAAGCCTTTGCCAAGCCCAGCTGGGAAGGGGAGATGGGTCGTCTTGTCCCTGTGCAGGGCCCCCAGCCAGCGATGGCTTTTTGGCACGGCACAGGTAGCTCGGCCAGCCCCCAGCACGGGTAGGTGCTCCGCAAAGGGCTGGCGCTAGGTGATGCCTGAAAGCAGCCAGCCTTTCTGCTCTCCGTACCAGTAATGCAATACTTTTTAGAAGGCCTTTAAGTCCTGCCAGTACCTGTGAGGGCTGCCAAGTTTTATTTTTGTCTGCCAGTTTGGGAAGTTTGTTAAACCTGTGACTGGGATCAGGGAAGCGAGCCCAAAAAGCAATCGAAGACACGCAATAAATAATAATTAATATCAGTGTGCGGTGCTATTTTTTTTCCCTTTCAAGGCTCTTTTGGCTAGATAACAAAATCCAGTCCCACATGATGGCAGTCTCTCTTACAGCCTTTACTTCTCATCCTCTGGTTACATGGGGCAAAGTGCGGAAAACAGGGTGACTGTGCTCAGCTGGAGGAGCCCTGTGCATGGCCCTGCCCTCGACACACACTGCCTGAATATCAGGAGACGCATGAACCACAGCAAGGTGCTAGAAGTACACTTTGAAAAATGTTGCATCCCCTAAACACGTAGTTTAGAGGACTTTAAACATGTACTTTAAAACCCCAGATGGTACACACCTCCCTTCCCCTGCCCCTTCACTATTAGGCAGCATTAGTGTATTTATTAGCAGAAAATGTTAAGGCACCGGTAATTCAATTTGAATGTTTTTTCTCACCTGCAGAACTGCCTGGAGTGGTTCATGTTGGGACCTGCTTTAATATTGCCTTTCTCTGGGTCATAGATGGTGGTTGCTCGTGCATAAGCTCCTCCAAGAATAAAGATGAACCCATTGAGAGTGACTGCAGGAGCATATTTGTTATCTGTCAATGGAAAGCAACACTGAGATCAGTTTTAGGCTCAGGTTTGGAGACTGTTTTTTATTTATACATTCCCCTTATTTATAGATAAGTCACGTTTCTTCATACCTCCAAGGCTAGGGAAAGAAAAATGAGGAAATCTTTCCTGGTTTTGTTCTTCTCTCTTACTGTTCTCAAAGGCACTTTTAAAGTTC
The DNA here is from genome assembly GCF_009819795.1 of Aythya fuligula. Classification (NCBI taxonomy): domain Eukaryota; kingdom Metazoa; phylum Chordata; class Aves; order Anseriformes; family Anatidae; genus Aythya; species Aythya fuligula. Next base: position 111,574,138 of record NC_045561.1, on the reverse strand, counting down.
ATCAGTCCTTCATCCCCCAGTACACACCTCCCTCTAAACTGGTAAAGTACAATTATCCTCTTGCAGAGCCTAATGGAGTCACCGTGAAAGCACCACTCTTACATATGAAATTAAGATGTCAAGTTGTTTCAGACTTTTGAATTGCTGCAAATTTTAACTCAGATGCTTCCCAACTCTGCGCAGCGGCTAAGTACAGAAGAAACCCACGGTGCAGAGTCCCACTTAATAATATTCAATAGTTGATTCTCTTTTGTATTCTACTTTTGCTTGTGGGAAGGTCACCCACACAATCCAGAAGATTTTCTGAGACCTGACTTTTTTTTTTTTCTCCTTCATCTGTCTCGCACATTCACCTGTATTTTTATTTTCAGATGTGTGAAGTACCTCCGAGCAGTCCTGCGTATTGCAATGAACCGTGTGACACCGGGGTTTGAAATTAAGCGAGTGCCTTCGCCTAAGTCACGTTCAATCAAAGTTTCCAAGGATGCTTTCAAACTTCTCAGTTAGCTGCAACATTATTAGAAATACTAACCATAATTTATTGAATAAAATAATTCTGATTTAATTAGTTGACTTGTCCCGTATGCCGCTATCACGCCATATGCACATTATTAAATATGAGCCAGTTGGGCTGAAATTTCTCACGATGGTGTCTGTCTTAATGCGAAACAGTTTTTTTAATCAACATTTCAGCGAAACCAATCAGTAGTGTCTGGGAACAAAAGATGGGAAAATACATTGCTTGAGTTAAAATATGCCTCACAATTAGTTCTCTAAGAAATAAGTGCCATTTCCTGGGTGGCTATCCTGGCGTTAGTGGACACGTATTTTGCACTTCCTATAAAAATTCTCTATGAGTAGCTATATGTTAAAGCTTCTCCCAAGTCTGTATTTATGTAGCTCAGGAAAGGGTGATCCTCTTGCATCTCCAGAGGAGAATTAGCCTGGACAAAGTGCTGCTGGCCATGTGTGAAGCATCCAGTGCAGCACGCTGGAGAGGAAGGCCACCACCTTTTGTGTTGCCCATAATGGCCTCCATACAGAGTCCAAGGGCTCTATAGGTTCGTCCCATATCTGTGACTCTACAACTGCATCCTTTTACAAAGAAAGAAAGAGATGAGCTTAAACCAACGCCAGTGACTTGACTTTTGGCACTCTCTTACCTCTTGCGTGGCTGGCACTGTAACCCTGAGGTTCTTTTAATACCATCTTACTCCATTAAAAAATGTAATGAGAGATTTAATTTGACAGGAGTTAAGCAAAAGTTGCTGAATGTGTCCAGAAGAGTGGTAATTTCCTTAACTGGGGTTTGAAGTTGTTAAACTAAAAGGGAAATAATGGTTTTTTGGTGTCTGCCTCTGTTCCAGCGTGGCTGTGGTGTGGTCTGGCGCAGTTTGGGGGAAATATGAGGCTGCAGCACCCGACGTGAACACAGACAAAACATGTTACGGGTTTAACGTGGACTCCTATTACTCTCAGCATCTACCGGCATATGTCAAAAAACACAGATGTATTAGGAAAATGTCACTGATCCTTGGGAACAGATGGGAAGAAACTAATTCATCCAGAAAATAGAACAAGGAGTATTCAGTTTCTTCTCGGTGCCACTAAGCCACTATAATTCATCAGAAAGACTTATCTGTCCTAACAACTCGTCTCACATCCCTTTCCAAATCAGGCTTGCATATGTGACATTTTTTCCAGTTAAGACACTCATCAGAATTTTTCCATATTTAATTATCACATTTTCCTGTATTTTTTTTTCCCTTCAACTAGCACTACTTTGCAGAAGAATAAAACTCGCGCATTAAAAAAAAAAAAAAAAAAGAGCTCAGCACTCAACTCCCAAATCTCACAGGGAAATTATTTGGGGCTCCCTCAAGGCAGAAGCAGCGGCTTCTCAGGAGACTGAATCACTGACTTCACATTCCTTTTTGTCAAAGGAAAAGAGGGAACCCCCTTGGTTATTTTTATAGTGACTTTTTTTTTTCTTTTCAAATAAGCAGACAGTGTGATATTCTTTCTCTTTTTCCTTCCTTCCTTCCTTCCTTCCTTCCTTCCTTCCTTCCTTCCTTCCTTCCTTCTTTCCTTCCTTCCTTCCTTCCTTCCTTCCTTCCTTCCTTCCTTCCTTCCTTCCTTCCTTCCTTCCTTCCTTCCTTCCTTCCTTCCTTCCTTCCTTCCTTCCTTCCTTCCTTCCTTCCTTCCTTCCTTTCTTTCTTTCTTTCTTTCTTTCTTTCTTTCTTTCTTTCTTTCTTTCTTTCTTTCTTTCTTTCTTTCTTTTGAGGCAATCATGCTCGATTCTCATCAATTTTGCAAAACACCACCTATCTGTTGTCCTTTTAGTACTTTTGACTTTAGCTACAAATTCATAAATTGGCATAAAGTAAGCCTGAGACTGAGAAACAAGGAAATCTCTGCTGCTTCTTTCAGGAAGGGAGAATTTCACAGCATAGTCCTGTAAAAAAGTAAAGTCACCAGGGTTGGTTTAAACCTTTCTCTTTTTTTTTATTGTAAAAGGACACAGTTGTAGAGCCACAGATACGGGAGGAACAGATCCTGATGAAGATACGGCAGAAGGACACAAGGGACACCCCTCTAGATTCCGGCAGAGAGAAGGCCGTGTATTTTCTTATTTTGTTACCATGGAGGCAGAAGTTTTTCACAGACACAAGGAGCTTGGAAAACTCAAGCTGGCATCTAAGTGTGGATGACCTCCTTCAATCTGCAACCTTGCTTCATCCCAGGTGCTACCCGTGTCCTTCCCTTACCCTTTCCAGGACTTGGTAACCTCATGCAAACACCCAGGAGCCCCCAAAGTTGGTCACTGCTGGTCTGTAACATGATGATAGTGAAAGGTGGTGGGGGACCCTGATTTTGCAAAAGCATGTGCTGGTTGGGCTTTTTGGTCAACGCTCCTGGGCATCAGCAGAAGCTCCTGTGGATAATGGGATTACCATGGGACACAGCCAGAACTCTGGTTATTTCAAACACCTGCCTGAGGGAAGGAAGAAAGGGGAGAGGGAACATGGAAACTGAGGCTATGGAGTAGCAGCCTCCTTTCCTCTCCAACATTCAGATGTTGCGGCTGTTGGACATTGGCAATATATTTAGGGCTGGAAAATCTTAAATGAGATTTGTACATGACAGCAAGTTCACTTGAGATTAAAAGGCAGAGTAAATGTAAAGGAAATAGTAGACAAGGGGTATCTCTACACGTGGCAAACATCATAGCATCACTCTTCTTCGCTGTTGCAGTAGGAAAACATGAAATTATTTCTATTCTAGTAGCAACGAGTTGCTGCAGGAAGGGGTATGCACTCAAACACAATCCTTGAGCCAGAGCTGTACTTCACATGGTGTTGATAATTTAACCTACTGGTGTGCTCCTCTCTTTCTAACAACAACATGCTGTCTGTGATGTGTTTTATGGCTCTCATATCTCCTGGTACATTACATGGTCAAGTATCATAGATCTGCTTTCCATTCCATGATTACTTACAGACCTTATGCTGCCTTCCAGTGAAGCACTCAGTCAGAGCCTGAAGTGGCACGAAAATGAATGGCAGCAGCACTCCATATGGAAACAGGTTATTAAAACCAAACCCAACACTTTTGTCAGAAGGAAGAAATGCTAGCAAGCCACCAGACCTAACACAGCCCCTACCAAAGGATCTCCCTGCAGGCGTGGGCGGCTGGGATGTGGAGAATGATGAGAATGAGGCACATGATGAAGCATATTGGAGAAAGGAGACGAGTTAATAGGATCCAAATCTGCTTTTAATAGCAAGCATCTCTTCCCCTCCCTGAATACTATGCAGACAAGCTCAGGAATGGCATAGTAATGGATGAGATAGCGTCCCTCAGCAGTCGGGAGGCTGCAGTCTGCTCTGTAACAGAGTTCGGGAGGCTGAAGTGCAGATATTGCAGTTAGCAGCGAGGTCTCAGATGTCAGCCCTTCTGGCACAGTGCTGTCACTGTGAGGGGAAGCCAGTGCTCCCCGGGGAATGAGGAGACAGAAGGAGACAGCGGGATGAGGAATGATGATGGCCAGGTGTGCTCCAGGAACCAGCCTGATGGGTGGGGAACATGCAGCAGACGAGAAGAGGAAGCCAAGCTACATCACCCCACATGAAGACAGAGACGCTAGCTGATTTCTCATAACTACACAAGACTCATTGCTTTGACTTCTAGGTGAGAGCCAGCCCAATCCACAGCACAAATACCAAACTTTAGGCCTTGGGAAGAGGGACAGGACAAAGACACATCTGATTTGTCTAGTGAAGCCCAAATTCATGGGACTGGTTGTGCATTTTAACCAAACTAAGACAGAGGATGGTGAAGTAGTAATGCCCAGACCCTGCTAACACCATTTTCCAGGTATTTCTTTCATTCTTAAGTCTATGTCTCACTTCAGTCTGACATATTACTCCAGTAGTAAATGGTATGGGGAGGAATTTGGATTAGAAACCACTACTTGGATTAGAAACCAGAAATGCTCGTAGATCTTTGACCTCTGTGTTCCAATAATTCTCAGTAGATTTTAAAAGTTAGTAGCGGTGAAGAATAAACACTTACAATCCTGAAACACCAATCAAAACTTGTAATTCCATCAGTAGAGATGCTGACTGCTAAGCGTATCAAAAAAAGTGTATTTTAGTGCCCTGACATGAAGGCACAACGTGAACTAAAATGCAGTGACAAGATAATTAGGCTTACTTACAATCACTGACTTCAGCATGTCTGTGGCCATCTTGTTAAATAGGACAAAACTTAGGAAGCTGGGCATGAAATGTATTTTTAGCAGAGCTATATAGGATGACCTGGTAAGAAATGGAAGGACAAGCACTACAAGGATGTAGCCTGGGCTCATTTACTTTGTAGGACTTTGGCCCAACACCAGCAAACTTCTTTAAGCTCCAAGCACAAGAGGACGTGCAAGGTGGCTTACGAAAAACATGCAGTGCAAAAGCCCTGGGAGGCTCCGCTATACAAGTAATATCAAGCTGTGCTGCTCCAGGAACATCTGCTGGCTCCACAGATGGGAAGGACAGAAGCAGGGCGAAGGATGGGGAACTGAGAAAGAGTATCCTCTCCAAATAGAGAGGTGTGTAATCAAACCCTTTTTCTACCCACAGGCTACCACAGCACTTGTGCAACGTGTCGGTGAGCCTAGTTTTACATGTATACCTACTGCCCACAGTTGTCCCAGCACCTCATGCCAAGTGAAGTCTAAGGAATAAATGAAACCTGGGGGTGAACTCACTGTTAGTTGGAGGAGAAAGGCAGGCAGAAGAGAGCAGGGGCTGATGTGGATATGCTATCAGTCCCCACTTCATACCTCCTCTACACAGATAAGAATATCCAGCCTGCTTCACCTCCATTAAGATTATCCTAAAAGTGCCCCTTTCCCTCTCCATGGTTGACACCAGTGCTGCTGTGAGTTAGGCTGGCACATGATGCTTTGGAAGAGCTGGATGTGTCGCGTTCAAACATTTGCCATGCTGCATTCAGCTCGCTGATGGCTGTAAAATACCAGTGACTTGAAACAGGTACCACTGGTCTAAAGATCTCCAGAGACTTCTTTTGATACTGGCATCTACTGTTGCATATTTGAACATACTTGAGGTGTTTTTAAATAATCTGTTATTCCATTTGAAGTTGAACAGGCTTCACTGATCTCTGGAGTCATCTTGAACAACACAACTCACTGTCAGATGTCTCAGGTTACTTACTCTCGAGAGACACCTCAAGAATCCACAAATATACACAAGAAGGCTTTGAGGCTGTCAAAGTTACCCCAGAAATGATCGTATTAGAGTTCAACTCATTTCATCTCATCTGCATTTAGTAAAAAGTAGTCCAAGACTCCTACCCCCTCTTTGTTTCAAGTAAAGGTTGACTGCACTGCACATGGAGTATCACTCAGCTCTTTGGGGAGACTGTTTGGGGATACAAGTACAGGTGATACTATGGTTCTTGTAGAGCTAGAGAAATAAAAATATATTTCCAATATTCCTACAGCCTTTTTAGAGAAGACCAAGCACCATGTCAGTTCTTTTTCCCAGACATTCTCCACTGGGGTGCAATTTTTCAGACTTTGTGTTCTTTTACTTCATTTGCAAATAAATTGGCATTATATATTTCTGAACAAAGGCGCACAGCAACTCTGCATTTCATCATATATTTTATGCCTTCAACTAAACTAATTAACTTTGTTTACACCAAGAAAACATAAACACTGTCTTTTAACTTCATTGGTGTCTTTTGTGTGTTTTTGTTAGGAAATGGTAGTACACAGGCGTTAGAACAATGGGTGACAAACCCACCTCTGGATGGTTTGGATGATTTTTCCAAAGCATGCATAGTGTTGATGCCTGCTAGACAGTCTAATGAGCCCAGGGAATGATTTCTTAGCTCCTGTGGCACTTGTGCTATTCTGGTAAGGAAAAGGAGTGCCTTTTTGCATAATGCATTCATTTTTGCAATACACCCTGAGTATAGGAAAACCTCGCACCGTCAGTCAGTGGATTAAATGAACAGTGGCAGCTGCAGCCATGTGATGGAAAAATGCAGGAAATAGGTTTGTTTGCACTGCTGTATTACATAAACATGACTTTTGCTGGTTAACGCCCTCCCGCTGGGCACTTCATGCTGCATCATATGCATGTCATGTTAAGTTAGGCTGGACACAAACAGCAGCAAGAGAGTTGGAAAGCAGCAGCGCTGTCTTCACGGGGCAGGCTACAGCCATGGCTGGACTATTTTCTTGTGATCTGTTTTTACTAGGAAACTCCAAGAAGAGAGTCATAATAATTGTAAAGAGCTACCATAAAAAAAGAGCAGCTTACTTTAGTTTTCTGAATATGCCTAGGCCACATCTGGATACCTTATAACCATACTTGTGTAATTTATTGCTTGCTGCTCATACTTCATCTACCAGGCTGAACACTGAGATCATGATTTTTTACATGAAGCAGCTCATGCCACAGTTTCAACACGACAAAGCGGTTTAGGACACAAAAGCAAGGCATCCTAAAACAGCTTCTCTGTGATGACTGCATGAGAGCTGTTTCTTTGGACACATGGTCCAGGTCAGCTGTCACCTGCATGAACATCCTTGTGTGGCTGAATGCTAAATCACATTTCCAAAAGCAGCCTCGACTTTCAGGGTTCAAGTTGGCACAGAAAGCAAATCAACTGCAATCTTCTGAGCACTACCATAACTTTGGAAATCTGTACTTCTGAAGTTCTCTTCTACCCTGGGAAATCTGGACTTTCACCTTGCTCTTTTTCTATAAAATAGAGCTTCTTGCTCTATCTTGTAAAAAGTTCAGAGAGCGCAAGGGCATCATATACTAATAAACACAGTTTTAATAATTTACATGTCTTGGACATCTCAGAATCTGAAGCATGTATTCCTTTCAACACCACTGATAAATTCCAGTTAAGAATGGCCACCTCTTCCTACCAGAGAGGAGCCATTTTAACAGAAACACGAGTAATAATCCATTGAGTGAGCAGTGCTGTTTTAAGCATGGAGCAACATATGATATTAGAATGAAGTTTCACTGCACTTCACGATTTTCTGGATCTGAAATTGCTAGTTGTCCATACCTAATAACTGCTTTCCTTTCTCCTCTACTTTGAACTCATCACTTCTAGCTGATAACTAGCTGTATTAATGAGTGACAATTGCCTTCAGTAAAGAACCAGATAATTGCCTCTCTGGTATAAAATACATGCATTCCTGCCAATCTGCTATAAACATATCTCCCCCCCCAAAAAAAAAGAAAACTAATTTGCTTTGCACAAAGGCATTAAAATACCTTCAGCACAGAGATTTCTGTCATAATATGAGTTTGCTCGAACCCCTTACCGATCATTGGAGACTCTATAAAACTCCACGAATTAGTCTGGGGGATGTAGGACTGCAAGACCCCGGCAGCTCGTCCGGCTTCGTTCACCCCACCGAAGACGTAGATCTTCCCACCACAAACGGTAGCAGCGGCCGAATGCACGGCCTTGGGCAGAGGAGCGATGGTCTCCCACTGGTTGGTGATTGTATCGTACCTGCGATGAGAGCAATTGGAGTGAGCTGAGATGATGCATGCCAGTTGAAGAGGATAGACAGGCAGAGAAAGCAGGCTGGGATATAAGAGAAAGGCAGCTTGACAAGCTGAAGAAAAGCAGAGGTGGAAATGTATTTTCTAACATCATACAAATTCAACCACTTGGTAAATAGTGTAATTAACGCCTTTTCTGAGCTTTTAAAACATTGATAAAAGCGCAGAGAAAGCTAGTCCTATTTTCTGTATATGCCTCTCAAATCTGATTATAGTCCAAGCTAAAGAAACTCGGGACATCTTTGTTGAGATGTCTTCCACTAATTAATTTCTATTAACGACTATACAATGAGATTATTCTTGCAAATCACTACAGTGATATCCAATAGCAACCGCAGGCAGGCAGCTGTTAATATACTTCAGTTGTTCAGCTTGTGGAACACATCTCACCTGCACTATAATGCAACACGATAGCTCTTTTTACTCTAGTTAACTGACCAGTGATGCACATTTTGTGCCAGAGAGAGTTGCTTCCATTTATTTTCTATTGTGCAAACCATGTGCTTCATTGCAGGATGCTGCAAATGTTAATGCCAGAATAAGATTTCACTATTGCATCCATATTTGACAAGAACCAAACAGAAAGGAGTATGCATGAAAGTGCTAAATTAGTTTTAAGGTCATCAGTATCCAATTTAATTAAGCCATTGACCATAAGGGATGTGCAGTTAATAATCCATGGATGAAGATTCATTTTAGACAATGTCACAAGTACAGACGTCAATTTTTTTAAAGATAATGTGGCAGGGATCCAAATAGCTGCTCTAAAATGAGTCTTGGAGACAGCGGAAAATAATGTGATTTTTAGGCTTCAATATTTCCATGTAATGGCACATTCAGTCAACGAGGACTTTCCTGCGAAGCAATTACTCAGAACTGTGTACTGCAGGAACAGAAGTCCTCTTCACCCATTCGGGGCTTTTGTTCTTAATATTAGTAATATGCAATATGCAAACATTAAATGAATCCACGGCCACAAATCCATCTGTAGAAAATGATTTAGCGACAGGGGAATTCTCCCTTTGTAACATGTCCCTCATATACTCACTGCCTAAACTTGGGGAAAATATAAGGGACAAAAGAAACAAATGGTGGAAATAGCACAAACTAATGTGCTTAATGAAAGTGCATTAATGAGTTTCCAAGTAATATAACCAAAAGTAATTAACACACTCATAAATGAGGAAAAGGAGGCAAACTTCAACTGAAAAATAAGAAGTGAGTAAAGTCCCTTCTAATGAGCATGGAGAACTCCATTTTACAATGCTCTAAATTAGGAACTGAGAAATTAAATTCATCTACAACAAAGTGATCAAAGGGGAGAAATGTAATGAGATTAAACAGCATGGTGCTGGGAACATTCAGGACAACACACCTATATTGTGCTGATTCTTAAAGTCTGGTACCAAACCCACCAAAACCGAGACTGGAGATGCATGTTTGGCTACACAAGCCTCTTCCAGGTAAGGCACCACATGCTGCATCTCCTGCGTTTGCCCACAGCCCTCGAGGCAGCACTCACTGCCATCCTAGCAGATAGGCATAAATGTCACCTAATGTAAACAGTTTCATTTGCTGCTTTGGGGTTACACTTTGCTAACTTGCTTACTGCAGTAGTTTTGGGTTTGGTAATTCAATTTTTGATGTGTATAATAAAAGCGGTTAATGAATTGGTTAATTGGTAAGAAATTGAGGAAAAAAACAGCTGAAAAGAACTGATCTTCTTTCTAGCTCCCCAGCTTCTGGGATGTAAGTTGTAACTGTCACCCAATACTTAGCACCACTGTCAGTCCAAACTTCAGAAATGTTTGTGACAGTCTACAGGGTCTGAGAGGGGAAGGTGGTGGGCAGCCATGCTGCCTTCCCTGGCAGAAATACCTGGAAGACTGCTGCTTCCAAGACAGACACATTACTGCTAATGACTTTCTGATCCTCCTAATACATTTTCAAAGGAGGGGTTATATCCTTTAAATTTGCTGGGAGTTGGGGGTGGTTGAGGACCACGTTTATAGGAATACTGGTGAAAGATTCAAATTGCAGAAACAAAAGTTCTTTTTCTGAATGAATTTCACTGGGATCCCAGAGACCTCCCCACTACTCTCCATTTATACTTTACAATGACAAGAACTGATCTTTTTGTCTTCTGCTCTCCTTCATCTGCAACCAGAGAAACAAAAATTACCAGTTTCACTTCATCTGCTGAAAGCCAAAGGCTGCAAATTTACAGGATACAGGTGCAAGTGGGACAGCTTAAAAATGCTCATCTTGAGTGTCCTTCGGTTTCAAAAGCCAGTGAACCATAAATCAGGTGGCAGCCAGTCCTTGCCCACCCAACCCCACTACCCAACTAGGTTTTATACAGGCTGCCTCTTTCACTTACTTAAGAGGATTGCTTACTCCTGTGGTTGAAAAAGAGAAGGAGATGCCTTCAAGTTCCTCCATCCACAGGGAATTTATTCCTCTGGTTCATTACCTCCTTGCAAAATGGTAGGCCTGATTTCTAGTCTCTGTTTTGCTTCAGCTCCCACCCATCTGACAGTAAGTCTTTTTTTCTGTTAGATTATAAAAATGTCTACTGTCAAAACTCTCTCTTTCACGTATGGACTTGCAGAAAATAATAAAGTCACCTCCTCACCTTCTATAGGATAAACTAAGTAGTGTAAGCTCCTTAAGTTTACCCCTACAAAGCAGGTTTCCATCATTCTGGTCTAGCTCAAGTCAGCTCTTAATGTGTTCACAGACGGATTTGCACCAGATTAACTAAATTAATAAAGTTGAATCGTTGTAACCTTTTTAAAGAATAGGAAATAACAACACCTGCTTTACCTCTCTGCCCTCTGGCCTCTCCTTTTGCCACATCATCTCCAGTGATGCCATCTCTCCATCACCTCTGGTGCTAGTGAGGCTTTTCAGCTACCTTTAGCACCATCTCTTCTCAGGGGCCAGCAGGGAGGGAACTGATTTAAAAAATAATCACTTTGATCTCTTTCCATTAGTCAAGTTTTGCATTTGATTCCCCTGCTTGAAGCCATAGATGGAGACTTAATGGGAGCTGGCTTTGAGCCATGCAAAGGTTTTTCTTCCTTCTCCTCCACTGCTCCCTCCAGCCCCAGTGTGCCCATGCCTCTCCTTGGCTGTAGGCCTGGTAGGCCCATCCAGTATGCAGAACATGAAACTTCAAGGACATCTCCTTTCACGTGACAAACTCCTGGTTTGGCAGTCCACTTGGTGTTACACAGATGCCCTTGCATGCCTTCCTTGCCCCGTGTGCAGCCCAGCATCCTGCAGTCCATTGCCCTGCCATGCCCTGGACACCAGGCTTTCGACACGCGCAGGACGTGTGTGTCCCTGCCTGTCACATCTCCTGCACCGAGCTGTGTCGTCTCACCTGACCCTTGTGCAGGCACTATGCTCTGGTTTATGTTTTATTTATACACCCCTGATATGGCAAATGATCTGAACCCAGCAGAAAATACAGCCCAGGCGTGAAGAAAACACTCTCAGAAATAACCTTGCTACTTTTCAGAACTCTCCACTGACAGGATTTCAGCTCTGGGCCTGATCCTCCTCGTGCTTCACTTGTTTAGTTTCGCACCTCCTTTCTTGCTTTTCCCCTACAACCCTGATATTAACAGCAGAAAACCCCGTCACTTCAAGTTGTGCCATTTGCTTCTCTGCCTTGCTGACTTTTGATCCCTCCAGTACCTGAAAATAGCTCCCCTACCCCACCCCTTCATTTCTCTCCTTCTAGATTGAACAGCCATATAAATATGGCATATTTATTCACATTATAAAATCTTTGCAACACGGTCAGTAGCTTACAGACATGCACTCTCCAGTTTCTTATACATTATTTAATTCTGTTTGTAGGAAAGCTGCTACTTAAAATAAAGCTGTACAGTGTCATATTGATCTGCTCTTCAGATGATTCACGTGTTGTTTAAAATCATATTAATGGATTACTATTTTTTGCCTTTTTTATTTTCTTCTGACTGTTCTGAGGAGCTTAAGAAACTATTCTTGGACAAGGCTATATATTTAATTTTCTTAACACATCAATAAAACAGTAGGTTCTGAAGCAGTTTATAAAGCTTCTAAGGCTCATTTTTACATTGAATTTTTTAGACTCTCTTCCAAGTACACACTGCCAGCTGAAGTAATCTCCCAGTTTTAGACAACCCTATTGTAAAAGTGCTGTCAGGTCAAGGGGATTCATCTTCTTCTGTCCTTCAAACAGATAATAACCACAAAGCACCCACATTTCCACACTTTTAGTCACATATATTGTCTTGTCAGCATATGCAGTCTTCTCAGCTCTCAAATTGCATATATTACAAGGCCCATCCATTATCTAAAAACCTAGTTCGTGGATCCACTTCATTTCTCCACCTCCCAACTCAACTCATATCTCAGAAGAAGACAGAAAGTGTAATACTCTCTCGCCTAATACCTAATGACTCGCTCCCTGTCACACAGAAACTTGCCAGAGGGGCTTGATTGAGAACTGCAGTCATGCTGTTATTTTCCTAAACAGCCATTCCAAAAACATAACTCTCCCTAAATGTATACCCATGTATATTCACAAGAACAGACTTATAACTCAGCCAGTCTGGCACATGCATATTGTTTTAAGATGAGTAATAAATGACTCCCACCTGTCTGTTTGTGGTAGTCCTGTAATATTATCCGTCAAAATAGAACTTTACTGTCTCTTTGCAGACAAATGGCAGATAAAGGGTAAAAAAATCTCAGCCCTATTGAAGTTGATGGGAAAACACCCACTGATTTAAGTGGCACCAGAATTTCTTGTTGAGGCTGCACCCTTCAGCATCAGTGACACAACTGAAAGCACAGACAGAAGCGCTCAGGAGCAGATGCCATAAATCATTAGGAGTCTGATGGTCCCTACTTGCTTTAATGCTTTCTAATGGTGCAGTAGATATATTAGGTGCAACCAGGTAATAGCATGTATAGCTAATATGGTCTGACAACTGTTTTAAAAAAATAAAACAAAAACATCTTTGTAAAACTTTAACCATTTAGGATGAAATGTTTCAAAAATGCCCAGAAAAACACAGGTGGAGAACAAGAAGAAAACTGGTGGAAAATATTATCTTTGCCATTTTTGGAGACCAGCTATGGCAAGACACCCATCAGACTCCATGCTCTGGGGCTGCTAACTGGTGAAGTCAGGGTAGGTCCCTGTGGACAAGAGATGTGCCCTCCACAAGGCCAGTGAAAATGCATTGAAATCTGGTCAAAGCTGGGCATGGTCACACTTGGGTTAACGGAGTAAGCAGAAAGCAAAATGTTGGTAAAGACAAGATGTATGCGGAGGAGGGGAGGTGGTGAATGGATGGCCCAGAGAGGGGAGGGTGTCCAGTGTGTTGCTCTTCACACTGGTGGCACAGTCCAGGACTGTATCATGGCCTGGATAAGTCCCCATAGCTCCATCTGGGTGAGCAACATCAATGTAACCTCAGATGCCTCCTTTGGGTTGAAAAACAACCAAAAAATCAAGAGGGCATAGTCCTGAAATTCAACACTGAGGGGCAAAATGTCCACCTCAGGGGTAAATGTAATTTTGGGCATCACTTAACTTGGAGCGTGTGACAGTGTCACCTTATTATTATTTTAGTACAGTGCTCTTGTAAGAACTGCTGGAATGACAGAGAGGTTGCCCCTCCAGCAAGACGGTATCTCAGTGTCCCATCCAAAACCCTAGCGCAGCATTTGCAGAGAAATGTGCAGCCCCCACAGAAATATAGTGGGAAAAAGCCATCTCCTTGTAGAGATGGGGAGAAGAAAGAGAAGACAAAGGCAAGAGGTGTGTATTAACTGTGTATAGGACAGCAGACAACTGAGCAATGACAATTATGTTTTTATGTATGCTAATGGTTTCAACCCAAATTCAGGTGGCTCATTGCAGAGCTAGGAACAGTGATTCCCACTATTCAAATTACTCAGCAGTCAAAGAAATTAGCTGCCTGGTCCAAATCGGAAATGCTTTTGTCTGAAAAGGTGTGAGCTTGCTCAGTACAGCTACGAAGGTCATATTTTTCTCACCTGTGTTTCTAACAGCAGACCCCTGAAACGTCCTTTCCAAAACACACAGCTTCAGCAATGGGATGTTTTGCTTCCGTAATTCCCACTGCCATTTTAATACAAAGAACAAAAAAGGAAACATCCAAAAAGCTCTTGGCATAACCCAAAAGAGGCCATGTTGCACTTTTTCCCTGGCTGTGTCTCGCAAGTCACTTTACAGACAATAGCAGATTAATTATAACCACGGGTTTAACAAATCCCCATGACAAGGCATCGTTATTGTGGTAGAGACAGCATGCACTGAAATGATAGGGAGGAAATCTACTACTTTCCTATGTAAAAGTCTCTTGGTGGGCTTGCTACAACTGAAGGCTAGCAGGGCTGCTCTCACTGAGCCATGCTGGGCTCACCAAGTGTGACTTTGCAGACTGCAATGTCATTTGTAGTAAGGGTATGGGTGATGGCAATGACACGGAACGAGAGGGGTTAATGTTGTTTGATTCAGCTGGCCAACATTTTGGATGCTTTGCTAAAGGGAGGCCATGAAAATCAGAGCAGAGAAAGAAATGAGACTGGGAAAAATTAAAGCAGATACTTTAATCAAGGACATTTATCAAGACACCTCTCTGTGGTAGCATTAGTTAGATGTTCCTCTTGATTGAGAGATGGAGTGGAAGACTGCATCTCTTTCCTGAGCTCACACCTTCCCACATTCACAAAAACACTGCTCTTAGCTAAAAATGTCCTGACTTAAATTTTAGTACAAATGCATTCAGAAATCAGAAAAAAAAAAAAGACCTGCATAAAACAGTGAGATTTTCTTCAAAGCAAGTCCCAGGGGCAGTGCCCACCTTAAGCTCAGAGTAAGGAGCGAAGCAATGCTCATGTGTAGCATTCGCTATTATTTATTATTCATTCTTTGCTGCCTGCATTTCCCCGACTTGCTGAGAGCATCACCAAAGTCAGTTCTTCAGCCCATGCCTGGGCTGGGAGGGAAGTCTACTTGCAGACCCTGTCCCACAACATGTCCTTTCCAGTGGATATTTTGTCAAATAGCAAAATTTTGTCTCCAAGGCAAAATAATGCCAAATTTGTGAAGACAGAGGAACAGAAAACGAGGGCCATATGTGAATAGTGATCGCTCAGCACCAGACAGATCTTCCTGGCCATGCATAAAACAGGTACCATCTGCTCTGTGTCCACCCGCATCATCCTCTACGCTTTAAAGACCTAATGTGACGTCTTACTGATGCTTCCTCCCTGCTACTGCCTTTACTAATTCCCTGAACTGATCTGTCCCGTGCACTGAAGTAGGGAGAAAACCTTCAGGTAAAAAAAAAAAAAAAAAAAAAAAAAAGTGATCACACGATTGTACCAAAAAATCAAGATACAGAAGGAAACTTTTGTTTTCCTAATTTAAATTTCCTAATTTCCTGAGTGCTTGACTTTGAAACACGAAGAAGCTTTTTTCAATATAGGTTTTGGTATTCAGTATTTGTGATATCTACTTAAATGAAAAAAAAACACACTATCTCCTGCATTAATGGAACATAAATGTTGCAAGCCCCAAATCCAGAAATAATAGGTAGAAAACACTTCTAATCCTACTGTTTTGAAAAATGCATTTTTTATTTTATTTTTTTTGCATATCTTGCTTAACGACATATCCTTTTTTGGATTGTCTGCTAAGGCGACTTTTACGGGGAACTGCCTGCTTCAAAATATTGCCGAAGTAGTCAAATTCAGCACTTAAAACTGACAAAAAAAGAAAGAAAACTTGTATTTTTGGCTGCCAGATTCACTAAGGGAAAGTATTTCACAGAAACGTCTCATCAATCTATTGTCAGAATGCATTTTTAAGTGTTTGGGTAAGGCTAAGGATGTACTGATCTTTTTGGAACGGAATATTCTTATACTGCATTTCAGTATTCACCAATTTCTAGTTGTTCATGAAAATATTGATATGCACAGATAATATGATGTTTTATTGACTGTTATTGTTGACATGAAATTAGCCAGTTTTGGAGTTTTACTTTGTTAAATCTTTGTGTTTCTGTTCCTTCCTTTTTTTAATTTTCATGTGAGAACAGGAAAATTTTCCTATCTGGATTCTCTTGAAAAGGAAAGTTTCCATTCTCTTCCATTTCTATTTAGTCCCTCTCAGACAGGAATTCAAAACTGTTTCCATTTACTGGTTGTTTTATTCTGAACTTGGTAGGTCCCAGCTCCCGGCCAAGAGCACCAAAGGAACAACCTTCCTTCCAGCCAGGCCAGGGCTGGGTTGGTTTAGCAGATGGGTGCATGTGAGAAACCTACTTTGCTGTTGCTTTTTTCAGTTAAAAAAATAAAATATATATATATATATATATATATATTTTTTTTTTTTTTTTTTGGTGGTCTGTAAAGACTTCCATCAGTACTAAATTCAAAGGACATTTATTGGTTCATTGTGTAATTTGTGTTAAATGTCCAAAGAAACTTAATTCCTCCCTTCCCTCCCCTGCACAAACCAACAAACAAACTGGCAGCTTTCATCTTTGGTTTTGAAACAATGGTTTCCACTGAAGCTTTAAAAAAAATCTAATCCTGCATATTTTCCTCCTTTCTTAACAGTTACAAAAGCTTATTTTAACATGTACGGCACATTTGACGTGTCTTTTAAAAGGAGAAGCATCCTTTAACATAGCATGGAGTCAAAGCACCAGCAAGGCACATTTTTTGTAATATTTTTACCTTTCCACATGGTCAACGTTGCCTGCCACTCCGACCCCTCCAATGGTATATATTTTCCCATCGTACACCAGACTGTTATGTCGACACCTGGGGACTGTCATTCGGGACACGAGGTTCCAGTTATCGAGCAAGGACATGTAACACCAGACATCGGCGAGCGTGACACCCGACTCCATGCCGCCTGGCACCAGCATGCGGCCGAGGGAAAGAAAAGGGGAGAATTACGTGAGCTCCTGGAACGGCAGCAGCTCTGCGCACAGCAATCAAAGCCAGTTACAAAGTAAAAACTCTTCAAATGACATTTGACTAATTAAAATAAATCACCCTCAATACTGAGCATCTGTTCCGATGATGCATATCTGTGTCATTTATTCATGAGTCCCAAAGGCTGTTTCTTTTTTTTTTTATTAGATGACATGAAGAAATCAAGATGTCAGACTATGAGGGACAAGTACGTAAGGGGATAGACCCTTTCCAATGTTCATAAATAACTTCCAGTCTATTAAATTACTGCAACACTTGCAAGAAGGTGTCATGAGGCAGAGCCTATCTTGGCTTGCGAGACACAGTCCAGTCTGAAATCTAAATGCTTAACACAGTGATGGATTGAAGCAGCACAAACATGGGCAAAACAAAGCCAGTGCTTGCGTTGCAGGCTTGCTGCCTAATTTTCAGGGACAAATTCCTTATTTATTTTCATTTGCTGATGAAAGGAAGAACCAGATGCACTGCTCTTGTAAAACAGTTTCAGATGCTCAAGTGCAATCACAGAATCATAGAATGGTTTGAGTTGGAAGGGGCCTTAAAGATTGTCTGTTCCACCCCCTTGCCATGGGCAGGGACACCCCCACTGGATCAGGTTGCCCAGGGCCTTGTTCAACTTGGCTTTGAACACCTCCAGGGATAGGGCATCCACAGCTTCTCTGTTAAATCTGTTTCAGTGCCTTACCACCCCCATAGTAAAGAATTTCCTCCTTGTATCTAATCTAAACCTACCCCTTTTTAGTTTAAAGCCATTCCTCCTTGTCTTATCCCTGCACCTCCTGACAAAGAGTCCCTCCCCAGCTCTCCTGTAGGCCCCGTTTAGGTACTGGAAGGCTGCTGTGAGGTCTCCCTGAAGCCTTCTCCTCTCCAGGCTGGACAAACCCAACTCCCTCAGCCTGTCTTCATAGGAGAGGTGCTGTAGCCCTCTGATAATCCTCGTGGCCCTCCTCTGGACTCACTCCAACAGGTCCATGTCCTTTTTATGTTGCAGACTCCAGAGCTGACCGCAGCACTCCCCGTGGAGTCTCATGAGAGCAGAGCAGAGGGGGAGAATCACCTCCCTTGATCTGTTGGCCACACTGCTTTGGATGCAGCCCAGCATATGGTCGGCTTTCTGAATATTTATATTGGTTTTCTGAAATGTTTATTTTGGTCAGTTTTAAACTTCTGACTGAAGCGTCCAGTTTAGCTACTTAGTGGGTGTCTCGCTATCCCCACTTTGAAGCACAAAGAGGTTAAATGATTTATCTGAGACCACACTAGGAGTCTGTGATGGAGCCAGGAAAAGAAATGAGACTCTCAGTTCTGTGGTTTAATGACAAACCCAGGCTTTCTCCTTGCTTTTTCGCTCTCCAAAACTATGCTATGCAGCGTGGAGTCCAGTACTTCGAGCTTGTGGGGAGTTCATTCCCACTTTTGTTGGTTCTCCTTCCCTTTTTCCTGTTTCTTAATGGTTTAGCAAAACAAAATACCATTGGCAGTCTGCTAAGTTTCCAGCCATGCAGGACTTCAGCTTTCCTATTTTATCCATCGAATACCATCAGCTCATTCATCCAGATTCAAGGAAAAGAGCTGAAAGAAGTTTTGAATTTAGGATTCAGTGGCTTTTGCCAGCAGGTAAGGCACAGTCTAAAATATCTCTACATATTGTGAAGTGCCTGAGCTAAGAATAACTACAAGTCAGCCTCTCACTAAGAGCTCCATTGAATGCTTTTGCTCCAGCTCCAAAAAGAGCATGGGTGAAAAGCGTCAAGAAATAATTTCCAATCAATCCTTGGGGCCTCTATGCAGTATTAATGGAATTTAACACCACAGGCAGTGATTTTCTGTGGAAAATGCAGCGAGGGGACTCCATACAGGAAAAGACAACAGCTGTAACCCCTTACTGGTACTGCCTGGTGCATCTGTGCTCCCAGCTCCATCCTCAGCTCGCACACATCTGCACCTCCCTGCCCAGGATCCTCTCTTCATCAAAAAACGTCCACTCTGCTGCCATCAGTTCAAGCCATCGCCTGGTGGGAATTCCTTTTTGCCTTCCAGCCAAGCAGAGGTACCACAAGACTGTGAATAACCAGACTCTGCAATGCTGCAGGCACAGAGCAGACAGCTACTTTGGGAGTTAAAGCCTTTTAGGGAGCGTGGTCTCAGTTTCATTGAAACTAAGAAGATTATAGGGCTAGTGACTACTGTCAAAAGAGAGGTTTCAAAAACAAGTACACAAAGTGAATGCTCCTGTAAGCAAATACTGTAAGTGTAGGTCACATATTCAGTAGTTCAGCCTGTCTGTCTCAAATTCCATAACCCACCATTTAGACTCAACTACAGCCAATATTTTAAATTGTGTTACTATGGCACTGAAACCTCTTTGCATGCTTGATGGTTGTCGGACCTCTTTTCTTCACGTTGCAAACGCAAAATATTGCTGTTGACTGCTTTGAGGGAATGCTAACGTGGCAGAGAAATGGAGAATAATGACAGCAGGGAAATCCCTTGTCCCTTTCCCAACCTCCCCTCCCACTTGTCTGTTATTTTTTTAATTTATTTTCCCGAGAAGCAGCACATCCTTCTTTGTTTGCACTGCCTACGTTGTAAGGAGGAAACTTTCTCCCAGCCCAGTGTATTTGCTGCTCACCTGAGAGATAAATGTTGTCTCCAGCGCTGACCACGCTGAAAAACTCCCGATCATAGAAGGGAAGGCTGGCCAAGGGGTACCACTTGTTGTTTTGAGGATTTAAGCAAGTGACTGCTGTTAAAGCTCGTTGATTCATGCCAATCATCTGACGACCTCCAACTAAGACTATCACCTCAGCTACACCTAGGATTCAACAAGCAAAACAGTATTTAAAAAATGTGACATCTCTCAAACAGGCAGGAGCCTATCAAAAATACTCAGCAATCTGGGCAGTTTTAACTTGTTGTATAGATATTATATAAACTGTCTTGGGCTGTGCAGTTAAACGAGGAAGGGTGAGAAAAAAGGGAGTATGTGTGGGGAGAGTGGTGGGTGAGGAGCAACATGCAAGCATCCTAGGGATAACTGGGGACATAGTGTGTCATCTGGATAAAATTCAAGGGGGAAAGAAACTAAAAAAAATATTCCCTGTAAAGATGCCCATTGACTTCCCCAGTCTTTGGGTGAGACACACGTATCAAATCTTCGTTCCACTAAAGAAAATGGGAATTTTGTCAAGGCTTGTGACATCAGTGAGCTTGGCCTTTATCCACATAAAGGATGTTTGGGCTTTAACCTAAAGGTGTTCTCACACAGCTAGCATCTGCAGATTTAGCCTATAGTGATATTTCTTCATCATGATTTTCCTTCTCCATATGGACAGTTTGACCTACAGCACACAAGGTGTACAGCAAGCCAAATTCTCTGCTGGTACAAATGGACATTTTGCCTCCCAAACCTTTTGGACAAAAGTTTTGTAATGCAAATCTCGGCATTTTTTCACTTCCACTTTACTCCTAGCCCAGGCTACGCTGAATCTGAGCTGAAACTCTCCCCAGACTTGGCCTTGCAGTGGACTCCAACGATGGGTCACAGTTTAATTCTCAGGTGTTTTCTGGCTCTAGCCCCAAAGTACTGGGGATAGTTTGGATTCAGTGCTTAGCAGAAGTGTTAACATCTCTCCGTGGCAATTGTAAGCCTTGGTGCAATTTGTTGCCAGGAGGGGTAGGCTCAGAAACAGGTTCATGAGACCATGAGCTGAAAGAAATTGCCACCTCAGGAGCTGTGCTTGTGGCAAGACCCATTGCTGTGATCTGTTAAGGTGCCCAGTTCAGAGACAAGTGCATGCTGGCAGGGGGGTCAAAAGCCCAGAAGTGAGCCTGCCAGCCAGAGAGATCAGGAGGTGCAGCACTGAGCAATGCTTCTTTACAAGAATGGATTATCGTCATTCTTCATTAGCTTTTAAAAAATACATATTTGTGTCATTCCAACAAGGTTACTCTCTTACAAGTTATTAAGTGGAAGTGCTGTACGGTTTGAAATAAATATTTCTTGGTAACAAGAGATCATTATTTTTGCGACACACGAGAAAATCTAATCACCTGTGCGAGACATAACTTGATTATAATCAATGACCTCGAGAGAGCGTGCGACATGCTGCAGTGAGTCCACAAAGGGTGTTTAGAGATCCTTTGTGCCTCCATGAATGCCGTTGATATGCAAAATAACATGATTCTATATAATTAGACTCTGACCTAAAAAACTATAATCACCCTCTCTTACCCCGCGAGAATCACTTTTCCCTCATCAACAAGCTTCTGGAAATGGTTCACATTACACCTACAATTTTATATACATAAAATAAGCACTTTTCAAAAATCCCTTCAAACATCACACCATTAGTCGTCTTCAATGAAAGACTTTTTAGGGTAGATTGTTATTGAAAGTCCTCTACACTTCATCCTTCTGAAAGGTGCCTTGATGAGAGTCTCCAGAAGCGGTGAATGATGTAGTCTGATATGCCATCTCGGTGCCACATTAGCATTAGTGGCAGCTTGTGACAGAAAGTTTTTGCCTGGCTTTGTGAATGTACTAAGAAGAGGCAGAAGTATCGGTAGCGCATTAAAACAATTCACCGACTTCATCTGACTCCTGGAAGTAGTTTTGATATGGTATTTGTATCACTGTTCAACAAATATTTAGGATATTTCTAACACTACGTGATACAAGCTCTTCTGGCAAATTGGGCACTTTTTTTTTTTTTAACATGTATTTTTCCCAAAAGTAAAATATGTGCATTCCTCAGATGAGAAACTTTTTTTGAAGCATTATGGCTCTCCCTAGCTGCTGGGATTTTTTAAAGGGAATATATCCTGTGTGATCCATTTGTTTTGGAGGCAGCAAACGGCCTGAACTGGTACCTGCAAGACTGAGGGTATGAAAATAATGTATTTACACAGGGCTGTGAAAGTGAAGCTGTTTTATGAATATTAATCAGCTGCTACCTGCAAGAGGCTGGATGGCAGAGAAGCAAATGTTATCGTTCACCCGTTCCTGCAGCTAGAGAAGTGAGGCACGGAGGGCAGTGGGGGGATGTCAGTGTGCCTCACTGTCTCTGCCAAAGCTAATAATTCATACAAATTAGGCTCCTTTTAAATCTAGTTTACGGAGTGTACACCTAAACTCCCACATCTGACCCTTGAGAGAGGCTCCTCAATGCTTGAGCAAAGCAGAAATGAAAAATGGAGCTTGAGGTTTCTCCAGGCTCAAACAGGAGAGGGAGTGAAGGGAAGCAGCCAAGGTCTGTGGTGCATCCCTGGGCATGTCCTGGGATGTCCTGGCCATGCCCAGGTGCAGGAACTTGTGGCCCAGTGAGCTGGTGTGGCCAAAGGAAGCTTTGCTTTACCTGCAGAGAGCCTGGGTCGAGTCCTCGGTGTCTGCATCTCCTGTCGGGCGTGTGGCAGCATGTGATAACGCTTGGCCTCGTTCACCAGATCCCGGCAGGCCTCCGAAGACTTTATCAACTCCTCGTTGTCAACAACGTTCAGCAGATAGCTGGGATGGATGAAGGGGAGGCGCACCACTGCCAGCAGCTCCGCGGCGTACTGCAAAGAGGGGAGAAAAATCAGCACACTGCGGCCTTTGTTCAGCCGCTTGGCATCTCCACCTCCTCCATTGCAAATGGTCCCCTGCCACCCAACCTGGAAACACGCTCCCTTTAGAGCTGCCCTCACCGCACAAATTTGGCAGCATGCAGTCCTGATGGATTGCCATGGATGCTGCACACGTGTGCCAAGCTGTGCTCGGCGATCGGGTAGGAAGGAGGCAATGCAGCCCTCGGTGATCCCCCACCAAGGCTGGTTTTGGTCCCAGAGGGATTGAAAATAATTCTTGAAAAGGTGGTAACTCCTGTTATATAGCGCAGTATGGACAGGGTTTTGAAATAAAAGCTCAAACTCAGGCTGGATGTAACACCTTATGCACTGGAGACATGTGGTAAGAGTTCGAGTTTTCTGAATTAACCTCGAAATGTGAGTGGAAAGCAGTGCAAAAAAAAGAAAAGAGAAAAAAGTTTGGTGTTCTGGATGCGAAACAAAAGCTGGCAAATAGAGTAGATTTTAACTGTTTTTACTACATCAAGAGACTGAATAATACCATCCAATTTGCTAATTTTTTTTTAATTAATAGGGTTTATTTGTTGGTGAAACAAATCATGTACTTGTAGATTTTGGCCAAGTCAGACTCCAGAGGGTGCTATACAAATACTGTCAGTAAGTTTCATCTTCTAAATAAATACGTTAAACCTTGGAGGGCAAAGGACATCCGAGCAAATAAAGCTGTCTGTCACTGAACGTGGCTTAAAGGAGAACAAAACCTCAAGAGAGAAAACTGCAGTCGAAAAACCAAGAGCCCATCCCCAGATTATTCTTTTTATAGGTAATTGCTTATATCACAGCACAAGGCAGAGTACAGCGAGAAGCAGCGTAACGGGAAAATGCGGTCCTTGAGAAGAAAAACACACACACAGGATGCAAGCTAAGGGTGCGCAGCAGGAAACGATAATCTGTGTTAATAGATAGTCACATAACAGCGGCATCCAAAGACCCTGCCTGGGCCTGAGGCCAGGATGCAAATCAATATTCCTGAGGTCCGTGAAACCCGTCCTGAGCAACGCTGGGCACCAGCAGCATCTGCTGGCCTGCGGATGCCTCGGGTCTTCCAGAAGCTACTTGGCTCTTGCAATTTTTTAAGCAGCGGGCCTGGCCCTGTCACAAGTGAAAGCCAAAGTCACAGCAGGAGCAGGGACAGGGATGGAGAGGGTCACTGTGAGGTGGGAGAGCTGCTGCCAGGCTCCTTCCTGGTGCTGGCCAGGCAGGTGAGGACACAGTGATGCCTGGCACCACTTCCAGGGCTTCCCTTTTACCAACCCAAGTTGAAAACGCAGGCTTAATTTGGGAAGAAAACAGAGGATTTTTCCTTCTAGGGGAAATACACACTGCTTTCCTGCCCAAGAGCTGTGTCAGCCTGGTGTGAGCTCAGTTAACACCAGCACGTAACCACCCATGGGGAGCTGGGGAGCTGAACCCTGCTGTGCTGGCAGGGACAGGACAGCAGGGAGCCCATTGGGGTCACAGGGTGATTTTAGGTAGGGCACAGGGGATTTAGGCCTAGCCACCTTGCTGCCGCTGGGTGCTAGAGAAGTGATGCAAAAGGCAGGGAAAAACATCAATGCTCCTCTTCTGAAACAAATCTCAGGTGAGCAGAGAGCATCAGTTCCTCTCTGTTACCTCCGGTGTGGCACATGTGGCCGGGGCTGTGTAAGGCTTGAGGTCACTCCATCAGCCTCCAAGCCAGGGAAGAAGGGACTCCTCTCTTTTCTCATGCTGAAATCCATTTCTAAGGTGCTCGAAAGGAGGTGAAACGGTTGCTCTCCTTCCCCAGAGTCACAAATGTCAGGCACTTGGCTGCAGGTATTGTAATGTCATTAAGCGGTAACTTGTAGGAGAGGGAGCAGTGGACATATGGCAGTGGGTGGCAAAGCTCTGATTGCAGGAAGCGCTTTTTTTTTAAGAAGGTTGGGGGCGTTTAACCTTACAAGGGAGCCAAGACGAAACGTGGAATCGGGACACGGGAATAATGCGGGTAGCGGGTGCATGGGGATGAGCCAGACAACCCCCCGCGGGGAGGTTAATCCCCATCACAGGCTGCTTAGGAAGCAGAAAGAGCTGCGACAGGGCGGTTTAAATAACGTTGTAAAACACACACAACATGCAACCACAGAAGAGCAAGCAACTTCCCTCGGCGCTGTGGGACATCCCAGAGCTGCTCCTCAGGGAGCAGCCGTAACACGAAGAAAGACAAAACACAAAGAGTCCTGCTGCTAAATTAGGATGTGTGGTCTGATGGGCACCAGGATGGCCCAAAGTTTGGTTTAAGATCTGGAAGAGAGCAGGGCTGGACCATTCCTTGGGGCTGTGCAGCACGAATGCCCCCTTTCCCCTGTTTCCTAGAATAAACGGGGCATTACCGCTGCGTTAGCACAGCGAGCTCTTCCTCACACTCACCCACCTTTCTTTAATTAGATAAGTGAGAAAATGTGATACTGTTCTCTCCTTTATTCCCCCTCCCTCCTCCTTTGTCTGAGCTCGTGGCTTATTTTGAAGGAGAATAATAATTAGAACATGTTGCTTCCTTTCATCAGCTTGAAAGTCAATGTCACGTATCAAAACCCAGGTCGCTTTTCACTCTTATGTTCCCCCCTGCACAAACAGCAAGAAAAAGCTGTGTGTGTGCGTGTGTGCACACACAACCACGTGCAGCAGCGATTCGGGCTCATTGCTGATGGCATTAAGGGTACGCGGTGTTTTTTACCAAGGGATTTGAGGAGTATGTACCATCACACTGTCTCTAGAAGAGAGGAGAGGCTTTTATAAACCAATGGCTTCTCGCACCAGCTCTTTTAAGCACTATAGTCAAGGGTGAATTTCATTTAGCCTCACTGATTTAAGAACATTCAAGTGATTTAGGCAATCAGCAGCCTTTTTCTTTTTGGATTCTCCCTCACGATAGCTTCCTAGCTCTGTTAGCTATGATTGTATTAAATATCCTGCTACTATTATCCTTTTCATTTAAGACTAGAATAAGCACTGTAAAGCATTTCAACCTTCTTACCATCTGTTATTTGCTCTCCATTCTCTCTTGTCTTTCCGGTGTTCCTTACACAGCTACGAAACGTTGACTCTAGCTACTGATGGCGCTATTTTTCATTAAAACAGCAAAATACCTGCACAGGGAACTTTGCCAAAGTCTGGAGACCACAGCCTCCACTCCTTGGAGTCACAGCTCGTGCCTGCAATGCTGAGGACAGTTTCTTCTCACTACTGCGCTGCAGGTGCTGGCTGGATGAGCAGAAATAGTTCTTATATCTTGGCTGGGAGTCACTTTCAGCTAGTCTACAACCTGCATTACACACTGGGGTTAAGCACAGAATATTAATGGCCCTTTCTGGCCTAAAACTGGGAGCCATCAGCTCATAGACATGGGAGACCATGCCTCCGGTGCTATGAAAATAGACACTGTTATGCAAAATGTAATGAATAGATTGTCTGAAATGCTAGGGAGGTTTTTGAGCAGCTTCAGGACCAGCTTTTCAGCTGATGCAAACCTCAGCATAGCTTCTGTTGGACCAAGGGTGCTGCTCAGGGTTTTGCACCAGCAGATCTAGCCTGTAAATCCACTGCTGAGCGGTGATGAAGCCGGTCTCCTCCACTGTCCTGTGCATGGCCAGGGTGATCCTGCACATGTGGAGGCATGGACCAGGCCTCCACTGCCACATGAGCAAAGGCTTTTTGGGAAGTCACTGGGGCCTTGGTAGAGCGGTGACTTTGGAAAGATGCCCTGTGGCTTCTTAAGGCACCTATGGCACTGATAACAACTTCAGTGGCTGAACAGAAAGCAGTGTCTTCAGCCAGACTGCAAGCACAAATGCATTTCATAAGAAATGGGAAAGAAAAATCTTAGAGGAGATCTTATCTTCCCCTAATTACCTAACCATTTGGGGTGAGATCCAGCTCTAGATTAAACTCCTAAGTAGGTACATACATGCACGCATTTACTTGTCAGCTAGACATGTGTAAACGCACGTTATAATTAATAGGGATCTAGCCAACACACTCAACACAGTCCCCAGAGCAATCCGAGCTGACTGAACGCATCACGCACCAGGGGAAGCAGAGAATATCGATGTCCCCTTCTGGTCTAAAACTGCGAGCTATCAGCTCCTGGGAAAGGGATAGCATGCCTCGGACTGTGCCTCGGACCATGCCACATTAAGATGTCTGCAAGGAGATGTCAACCCAAAGTGGAGGGTGATTAATTCACCTGTCTGGTGGGAATTTCTGTGTCCGTTTGCCCTGGGCGCTGTGCTCGGAAGGTCGCAGTCACTCTACAAGAAAGCCTCAGTGTTATCACTGGGTGAATGTTAACTGGGAGAAATATAGGATCAATACACTTCGCTATAGCTTGGAGTAGACCTTTAAAGATGTTTAGGCTTTCTCTGATAATCTGTTCATTTTCGTACATGCAGCTACTCCCACCTTGGCAAGGCAGGCCAGGGCTTGACCAAAATGGATTACAAAACAGCTGAATGCTGTCTTCATTCCTTGCTTGGTACTTTGAATGAGGACATTTACTTTGTTAAACTTTTTGTGGCATTTCTTCTCCTACTAATTACATAGGTACTATGAACACTTGCTTACAAGTGGGCTTTATTCTGCTCTCTTGTAATTCTCAGCTACAAAACCCTCTTCAGTATCACATTAAAAATAATCTTTTTATTCTCCAGTCTCTGATCCAGCAAAACCCTCACAGGTATTCTCCAAAAGGACTCTCCGTGTACTCCTTGCATAGACTTGGGCTACGAGAGCATACAGTTTGTTTTAAAAGGAAATATGTTTACTGCTCCAGAGTCAAATTTCCTGCTCCTTAAGTGTGACACTGGAAAGCTCTCAAGATTTTTAACATTTTTGAAGTAATGCCCGGAGAGGTTAAAATAATGTTTCCCTTATGCCTTATAACTCATCTGTCTCTCTCACTTACTGCTCTTCCTACAGAGGTCCCTTTGTGCTGTCTGCCTAAAGAAACACGCTTCAGCCAGAAATACAAATAAAGAGGTTCCATTAGCCACGATGGGGTTTTGCTCCAATAAAGTGTTGTTTCTGCTCTTTATGCATAATCTCAGCCTTTAAAACACTAGAAAGAAGGAATATATTCAGTCCATACAAAAAAAGGTGAGGAGACTTATGTTATCCCCCATACAACTGGATTCAGCCTCTGACAGTGGGGACCTTCTCGCACTGACAAAGCCACTGGGGACAAACCTGAAGCAGCACCGGCTCCCTGCTGAACAAAACCCCTCCAGGTGTGAAGATATTATCTGAAGGGGCTCTAATTATAAAACAAACAGCATGCCCACCCCACAGTGGGGTGCTGTGCCTCCATGCTCCAGTGAGTGTTGGAGCTGTGGCTGCTGAGCCAGAAGATGCTCGAGCGGCTCCAGCCCGGTGCTGTGCCAGATTCCCCTTCTCAGAAAGCCTTTTGGGCTGTGTTTCTGTGGGCTGTGTTTTCATGGGCTGTGTTTTCATGGCTGTGCTGTGCCGATTGGTAATTAGGGTGCTTGCTTTGATGTATCTAACCCCTGGGGATTACACAGGCGCGCTCTGTTTCCAGTAACCCCTTGCACATTCCTACCTCCAAGGTCACGTCCAAACCCAGCCTAAGCTCTCGGCTGTGCTCGGTATGTATTAATCACCCGTATTGACTTCTTGGAATTGCAGCTTTGCCTTCAGATTAAGCCAAAAAGGCTGGCAGCATGGCAGTTGAGAGCCTCATAATATCATGAGATAAACATGTGGCAAAAAACCTGGTTTGCAGGCGCTGGGCTCACACAGGGACTCGGCAGGGGGACGCCACATGTATAAATCCGATGCCTAGCAAGAAGAAAAGAGCAGCCCCTCTGTCTTCCTGAAATCAGGTTTCAACGTGACATCTTTATGGCAGCACAGCTGACTAAACACTGTAATGTCATCAGTGCCGCATAACGGGAACTGCTGTCCTCTTCTCCAAACTGTTTGCAAAGCAGCACACAGCTAGGTATTTCCAGCAGTAATATGATGAGAGTTTTTTCTTTAAATGCACAGGCAGATAAATCATTAATTCACTGCAGCTGGAATCTACCTGATAATAAGGCTTAAACCCCCTCCATTTTTACCATCTCGTTGACTATCATCTGTCACACGAACACCCTAAATTCCCCCGAAGGTTTCTACAGTGGTCACTGGCATTTGCTGTTCAAACACCTGTATGCACACAGATGCACCACAAAAGCAGGCTGCAATTAAATGGCTGAAGCTTGTAAGATGCTTACCAAAGCCAAGTAAACTCCTGATACATACCGCCCTACAATTCACATGCAAGAATGCCCTGAAATGCTTCTTGGCTACGGCGCAAGATGATTTTGTTTCTGGAGGTTCTTGTGCTGCCCAGGGGAACACAACTGGGTCTCTGGTGAGGAGCTTTTTGTGTAGGTATGTTTTTGCAAGGCCACTGCTTTGGCAAGAACTGAAAAGTATTCTGCAAAAACACTGGAAAATAAGTTGGAAAAGTCACAGAAATTAAGAGATAGCGGGGTCTGGGAGAGGGGAGCTCCCCAAAATAATTTAAACTCTTTAGAAATAATTTAGTAAGTTTTCGTTCGAGGGTAGCCCTTTAAAAAATTAATGGTTTAGTACAGGAGGAATTTAATGAACTGCAAATTACACCCACACCTTCTTTGTGGGTCTCCTCTGCTTTTTTATGCTGCTTCTTCCTCCAATGTACTGCGAAGCACATGTTCCTACACTGATTCTGCTCCTGCTGCTCCCTTTTCTTCTCCCTCTCTAAGCCCATACGGGCTCTGAGTGTGTCTGACTGCCACTAGGAAAAGCTTCATTTAAATCTGAGCTCTTTGAGCAGCCTGTCCCTGTGAAATCACAGTGGTTACCGCTCATCCCTTGCGTTTTTCACTTTCAGAGAAATTGGAGCTTCTTGCACTTTCATTATGGCATCTTTTTGAATTTGTCTGCTCTTCCCACAAATGGATTTCAAAGCATTAGGGTAGTCTGGGCTTTTCAAAGGAGCCTAATTGAACCATAATAGAGTGTTAGTGCCTAATTCACTTAGGCTCCCTTGGAAGCCATGCCATTCATACTTATTCCAGCACTGCTTTCCCGAAGCTTAATGCCCTTAAGTATATTGATTGATCAATTAATTTCCTGTTATGATGAATTTCAGTGATCTGTACGTGCTGGCATCAGGTATCAGCATTTGAACAGATCATTACCTCCCTTTCGCTATAGAACAGAATCGGGATTGTCCTTTTTCCTTGTCTGATTCTTCATAGTCTGGAACCATGTTGGTCTTCTGAATAACTTTGGAGACTCTTTAAAATTTGCATGGTAAATTATGCCACCATCTTAACACCTTAACTGCAGACCAGGGATCTTCCATTCTCTCTCTCTGTTACCCACCTGCTTCTCCTCTGCAGTTTCTTGCCTCCTAGCTGTCATTCTTTTTAACTGTCAAAATAGAGCTCATTGGCATTTTTAACATTTTTGACATAAATCCTCTCCTCCTCTCCATCCTTACCCTCACTGCTACACAGAGTGCTTTCAGGTGGGCTTTGTGTTTGCTCAGACTGATTTGCCTCGTCTCAAATTCATCCCAGTGGTCCCACTGTTGTCACACCTGCCTTGTACCCCTTCCAGGCAACTCCTCTCCTTTGGGCTTCAAACACTCACAGACGTTTATCCCTCTTTAGCTGTCATTAGGCCAAGTCATGCATATTCACATCTTTTAATCTTTTTTTCTCACATCAGTTCCTTCAGTCATTTAATCATTTGTGTTGCTCTTCTCTAAATTACCTCCAATTTGTCTACGCATCTCTGGTTCTCAGGCACCATGAAGATGCTGTTTAGACAAATCTGCCTCAGAGGACACAAGTTCATAGAAAGCTTTTTTCATGCTTTTACGGTGGAGACATTTCATTTTGCTGCTGGACACTGCAATTTCAAAAAAGGGTTTGCAAGTGGGCACGTGATTTTATCCATGCAGAGTGCAACAGAAGATGACTGCCACTCAGCCAAGCCTCTGCTTTGTCACTCAGGGCTGCAGCACCTGCCTCTCAGCTTTGTGAGATGTTTGTCCTCTCCTCACGTCTTGTCCTTCCTCGGGGGGTGAGGGAAGCTTTGTGCAAGTGGGCTCCTTGTTTCGCCAGGCTTTCTGTTATTAGTAAGCATGTCGCTACGTTTTTTATGTTGGAGATAAGAGATATAATTTTGGACTTGGAGCAGGAGGTGGGAAAGTTTCCAACAAGCTTTGGTGTGTCAGGGCTGTGGGCGGGCTGCAAATTGGTGTACATCTAGCACCTTCACATCTTCCCCATCCCATGCTGATGCTGGGCACAGCAGCAGCTCTGTGCACCTCCAGGGGTTGTTAGTGGTGGTGGAAATATATCTCATTACCTTCTGGATCCTCCCAGCAGCCCACGCAGGAGGCACCGCTTCCCTCCAGCTTATGGCGTTAGCAAGGGGGGCAGGAGCCTTTGGTGGTGCTGGGATGGCTCAGCCCATGATGGTTTTTGGGCAGTAAAGCCTCCATTACACAACACATTTTTTTTTTTGCATGAGTTTGCTGGAGTCGCAATAAGCTTATCAAGGCGATAACTGGTAGGATAAACCCTACAATCTTGTCCATCAGTCAGGAAGGGGAGTAAATAGAAGAACAGTAAATTCAGCTCTCCCAGACGTGTCAGGCGGCTGCAGGCTTCCCACTCAGTGACAAGCAATCAGGAGGAATTCCTGCGACCAGCGCTCTGCGTCTGCTGGCACAGGAAATTACCCAAGTATTCAAGACCTCACATCAGAGGCTGCTTCTTTTGGTGAGACTGATTTGACACAGCCGTGCTACCAGCAGTGCTGGAGGAGCTCCATAAACGTTCCCGTATGAGCTGGCTGTGCTGCTATTTACCAAACCTTAGCCTAACACACACGTCATTACCTGAGCTGCCTCTCTGTCTTATGCAGATGGATCAGGAACCTTTGAAGCTCTGTTAACTCTCTTTGAAACTAGTCCTGGGTGCTGTTTCTTTGTAACGCCACAGAGCACTTTTACAAGCACCGTAAGACTTCACACGAGCACAATTTGCAGCATTAGAAGTTGTCCAGAGTGTAGTTTTTCAACTCGCCTTGCAAAACAAACCCTGATTCCTTCCCTGCCACTGCACTCCGGCCTGATGGTGAAAGATTAACAAAAGCAAAAAGAATTTGATACCTGAAGAAGAGCTTTTAGAAATGCACAGAAGCAGAAGGAGATGTGACTCAGTGCACCTCCGTGAGACCTTTCACTGCTTGTGCCAGAAGCCTGCCTTTGGGAGACTTGCTGAGCTTGGGAGAAGCTGTGAAAGAGGCACTTAAATCACCTACATCAGAGCTATCAAGAAGAAAAAAACCCATAATGCGAGGACAGAGCTTGGCCTGTCTGGTGAAGGCAGACAGGGAGATAGGAAGAAGGTGTGGGCCCTGGAAATCCAGACCCTGAAAGACTGAACAGCCAGCATGGCCTGTGGAAGAGAGAAATAAAACCAGAGCAGGAATCTGAGGAGAGCAGCAGAGCAGGACCAATGTCTTACCCAGGTGGGCTTGGGGCGGTTGCAAATCATGGCTAAAAGTCAAAATATAGAACCACAGCATCACAGCATGGTTTGGGTTGGAAGGGACCTTAAAGCCCATCC
This sequence comes from Aythya fuligula, assembly GCF_009819795.1. Taxonomy (NCBI): domain Eukaryota; kingdom Metazoa; phylum Chordata; class Aves; order Anseriformes; family Anatidae; genus Aythya; species Aythya fuligula. The sequence continues at coordinate 111,541,695 of NC_045561.1, read as the reverse complement.
ATTCCCAACCCCCCTGCCCTGGGCAGGGGCACCTCCCACCAGCCCAGGTTACCCAAAGCCCCATCCAACCTGGTGGCCCTTGCACACCAACCACAAATTTCCACTCATCATCTCTGTCAGAAATAAGGTTATTTAGATCTGTCTTTCTTCCTATCCGCCCTCAGAGCTATTTGTTTCTGGGTTCTGAAAATGCAGAAGTTGTTATTGCAAAGGTGGTGTTTTTCATGGTAAGTATGAGTTCCTACTTTTAGAAAATAAGTACCTATTTAACTAAGAGCTTTATAATAGATCAAGTGCACAGAGTTAAAAAAAACAACAGTGAGAGCTACTGTCTGAAGAAACTAGTTTATTGGTAGGATTGGACATGAAAATAGTTATCTGCTTGGTATCTTTAATATTAATTTATTCAAGACCCTCATCTCTGGATAAATATGAATTAAAAATTAAAAGCCCTTGTAAAGTAATGCACGAAACCAAAGCACCACAGAGAAATTTGGAGAAGCAAATAAAACTGCCATCATAAACTACAAAGGCGCTGCAGAAAAAGGAGAGGAGGGAAGGCAACTTGGAATTGAAACAAAAAACAGACGAAAACCAACCCAACCGCGAGGCTAAAGCAAGAGAGGAGGGGATGGCAGCGGTGGCAGCAACGAGAGGCGGGAAAGAGAAACCACCACTTAAAAAAATAAATTCATAACATCACCGCAGCAGGGCACAGAAGGAAATATTTAAACCATCAATTTTGAAAACACAACCCCAGACCGCCTGGTGAGTGACACCTTCTGTTTGCACCAGGCAAACAGACTCCTGCCGCAAGGATCTCGTGCTTCAGCCCCTGGGAATAATCCCCGAGTTTGCATTAGGTTCGGAGCTCAGAGCTGCTCGTAGCTGACTGCTGTCATCAAACTTTAAGCAATCTGGGAAATACTCTGTGTTTTTCAAGGCCGGTGAGAGCCAAAAAGCAGTCCATTTCAGTAAATCGATGATGTCGTGTAAATGTTTTAGGCAATAACAATGTTGGGTAATATTAAATGGCATCCCTGGCACGTGCACGAGGTGGATGGGGACCAGCTGTTCCCCAGCACAGGATCCCCTGCTCCAGAGAGCAGGAAAGGTGTGGAGAAAACCCCTTTCCAGGACTGGCCAGCAGTTCTGGTCTCCAAAAAGAGAGATTTGGGGTTCAGGCTGCCACCCACACAGACCAACTTACAAGAGCTTCAAGGAATCACCAGGGAAGTCCTCTGGTCCCCAGGACAATTGCCACCATCAAACAGTCTCTGCTTTTAGCACTTGTCTGGAGACAGTGCTGGGTAAAGCAAAACACTTCGTTTCTTGAGGCAAGGGCAGACTGCATAGCAGAGATGGTTGAGGAAACACTGACTAATAAATATATAACACCCAAGGGGCTTTCTAAGCAGCCAATAAAAATACAGAATCCTTTTTTATGTACTGAAGTTCCACTCATTCAGTATGTGTCATCAAAAGAAATACTGATTTTCTGATAGATTTTTATTTCCCACTGTTACTAAAATGCATCCTCTTCCTAAAGCAACATCTTACACAACTCTAATCCCTTCTGATTTATCTATGACCAAGCCTGCAGCCAACAACTTGAAGCCCTAACTTTGTACCATGCGTGTCACGAATGAGATTTTGGCTCTAAATGATCAGATATGGGGATCAGATTGTGAAATTACATACATTTTGTGCATAGCCTGTGTTCCTTTTCTCTTTTGTTATCTGAATTGCCCATCGTATCTCCCACTCATCCTCACATTCACGGAGATGGTTTCTATTTTAAAGAAGCATTTACGGGAATGGAGCAGAGTGAGGCTGCTGAGATTATTTTTTACCTGAGCTCTGATTGCAGCGTCCTTCTTAATCCACTTTATCACTGTTTCATACACCAGCTCCTCTGCTTTGGTGTTCAAGCTGTCGTTGGACATGTAGGAAATGAAGTCGTCTTTTGAGATATTAAGGATCTCTTCTTGGTTTGCCACCTCTGGGAAAATCTGCAGGGCGTATGCTTTGGCCATGTTGTATAGCTCAGTGCACTGCATGGCTTCAGCCATGGCTAATATTCCTAAACAGTTGCTAGCAGTCAGCTGTTTCTCTAAAAAGAGCAAATAAAAGGCAAGTGAGAATTATTAAATGTAAGATTCACATTTTTTACTGAGATCATGAAAAAAATAAATGCCATGGACAAACCTCCAAAACTAATTAATTTCAGGGACTTAATTAGAAGCGGCACCCTGGATACTTTAGGATTGGGGGCTTAACACGCAAAATCAAAGCCTGTCTAACAACTGAGCTGGGGGTGGGGAGTGAAATAAGCGTTCTGAGTTTGCTTTTCATGTAAACCTTCATAACACACAGGGGAAACCTCCTGACATAATACTGTCTTGAGCTTCCCAAGGGATGGGAATCCAGCCAAGAGACTCCTGCTATTTCTACCGCCTACAAGGTTGCTTTAAGAAGCAGCAAAGATGTAAACACCAGTGCAGACACTTAAGAATAAATGCAAACAGCACTGAGGACATTGGCGAGGATGCTGCAGTCGCTTTATGATAATTTTTGCCCTGTTCAGCTACTAAGCTACTTCAAATAAAAAAAAAAAATCCCCTCCCTTCCCTTTTTTTTCAAAGGAACTTTGTTGCTGCTGAATGTGATGACATCCCTTATGCAAAACACAGATTATACTAACGCCTTCTGTTAAATGTTGTGTAGTGGGTTTCAAAGAAAATCAGGCACAGAGGAGACAGCATTATCTCCTACCCAGCAAACAGAAGTAACAGCACAGTGTGTAGCTTTGCGTTAAAGTGTGCTATACCATACGTTTGACTGTACTTTTTTCCTTTTCAGCTTCTCCGAGGAAAAAAAAACACACCAATTTCAGAAACTCATAAGAGGAACTCAGGTTTTTCTCAGCTTTTGTTAACCAAGCTGCTACCAATAGGCAGAATATATTCTTTAAGATATAGTACCAAAAAAAAAAAAGAAAAAAAGAAGGGGAAACAGACTTCAATAGGTCACAAAAGCATCAGTACTAGTGGCAGACTTCTGTGCTGTCAGAAGAAAATTATATCACATTTGGGCAGTGTCACATCCTAGTGCACTATTTCTGAGCGCTGGACAGGAATGTTAGATAGCCCCAAACCTCTTCAAGCAAAAATCCTATCAGATTGACTCTGCTGAAAATGCTCAGTGATTTGTCCCTATACTCAGCTTCTGCCTTCATCAGATTTAAAACCTGCACACAGTCCATACGTGGCTTTCATTAAAATGGGATTATGACCTAGTTTGTTATTTTTTTTTTCCACCTGTCATGACTTTAGGACCTTTGTGTGTATGTGTATTTTTTTTTTTTAGATCTAATTCTTTTTATTTTCTTCTACATATCCACCCACCTTGAAACTAGGCTATCTCACGTTGCATCAGTTGATTATACTGACTCCAAGGAGCCCATTTCCTCAAGCAGACTGGAGCAGCGGCACTGTTTTCTGTCAGTAGATTTTGTCACTCAAAGGCTGCTCAGAGACAGGCTGCAAACTCATAGCTGAAGCACAAAGCTCCCCAAATTTCTGCTTTTCCAAAAAAGAAACAAAAAATCTCTTCCAGGGCCTTTGGTTCTGTCTGTTGGCACGGTTTCATGTATACATATGGCCACGGGTAAAATAATCACCTAGCAGAGCTTAAAACCCCCGTCACTGCTTGGCAAACTCCCAAGTCAGAGACAAATCTGACACTGCCCCACCTTATCCCCATAAGGGTTATAATAAAGGAAATAATCAAGTTTGACTCATCATGCAGCCTTTTGCTATCACACAATGGAAAATACCTACAAGTCCTTGCCTTAGAGGGACTGGCTCTGACTTGAACGTGACAGATTTCCATACCCTCCCCAGCTGAGCCTGTGGGATAGGGCATAAAAAGCACTGGTCATGGTTGATTTATTCTGTTTTTCTTCTGATCTGGACACGTTTTCCTAACTCTAACATTGTCATGTTACTGACATGACAGTTGTAGGCAGATCCATGTTGTTCAGGCAGTTCCATGGAGGTTAACACACCCCCCAGTTTCAATCCAGGGCCAAGGCTGATCTCTCTTGACTCCAGCTGGTCCAACAAAGTAATCACAACGCTATCCCTTCAGACTCAGAAATAAAAAGTTCCAAAAGGCAATTCATATGATAATATTTTGGATTTCCACTTCAGGATGTGCAGAATCGTGCCCTACCAATGCCTGTTGCTCTTCAATGACTATAAAGGGAGTCTGAACGACTGCTTAGATACAAACTTCCACTACATGGCATAACCCACCTCAAGTGACTGCTTGCAATCTGGGGGCACATCCATCCAATGCAAACATGACAAAGACAGCTAAGGACCAGTTCTGCTCCATCTGTCCCTGAGCCATTCTCCTTTGGCTCCTGATGTGCTTACAACAATCACTGGGTTTGTCACAGTGACACTTGACTTGGAACAATACATTTTTGTGGAGTTTCACCTTGAATTCATTCAGAACATGACTTCTGGCTCAACGTTCAAGGACAGTTTGTAACAGACATGGCTTTATGGACTTGAAGGATATCAGATGTAATCTAGTAGGTTCTCACTGGTTGGAGACGGTGTTGGGTATCCTATTTGTTCCTATCTATGTTGTAATATTGCAGATCAGCAGCCATTACTTTCCACTTGTTACATGTGATTTTGGGGTCCTGTACAGAGTCAGCATGAGAAAATCTGCCAGGCAGACTGCTAAGGCTGCACTTCTTAGAGGGGGGTGAAGGGAAGAGGTGAGATAAAGTCAGAGGTAGGTGGTATGTCGGACTGCAGTAACATTAGAATGGAAGTGCAGTGGTTGACACAAGACCTCTCCGTGCTTAGAGATGGTTTCCAGATGATGACTTTGACACCTTTAAAGTTAGCATAAAACCTGTATTTCCCCGTCATACTCTCTGTATGTTCTGTTGTGGATCTCATTCCTCAGTTATTCCTACTAGTGTCAAAAGCATGTGAAGTCAAATCATAGCTGGAAGACATCTGGATGCATTCACTGTCCCAAAGATTTCAATTCCCCAGTGAGAAGGTTCCTCGTTTCTCTGATCTGGTATCTCCAGAAATGGTTGAGGCTTCAGTTTCACCAGCACTGGGCAATGTGGTTCTCTAACTGGCTCAAAATTCCCTACTATGAATGAACGAAAATCACCTATAATGCTTTCTTGAATTCATACGAGCCATAAAGGCCTATTCTTCCATTGGGTTTTGACAGCCTTTCATGCAGGTCTCATCACTGGTCTTTTGTTAAGTTTTTCTCATAGCTCCCACTCATGCTCTTTGTAAACTTTGTGCCCTTCTCCAAGGAGACTACAAAAAGAAGTCAGAGCTCCTGTTCTTTTCTCTTTTCTTCCATGAATCTAACAGGTTTCACCTATTTTTTCAGACTGAAGGAAGCATAATTTTAGATTTTCAGCAGCAGGTTAAACCCAAGCTCTCAGTGTGTTCACTCCTGCAGTGGGGGTCCCTGCATCCCAGACCCAAACTGTGGTACTGAGGATTCTCCTTAAATCTGATTTGAGCCACGACTGTGATGGTAACATCATTTCTTTGTAAAAAAAATATGAAAACTGAAAAAAAAAAACAAACCGAAAAAGCCCTCAAGTCTTAAGCCATATGGCTGGAGGAAATACCTACGATGTCCTGACCGGTTTGCAAACATTTGCCCAGCTATCATATGGTGCCTGCATGAACTTGTCATCATAAGCTAACACAAAACTGTTGTCATTTCTCATGGTCTAGACAAAAGCAGAGGAGACAGCATGTGAGGGAGAGAGAGAGAACGTGGCTATAATTAGCCCAGTGAAGTCAGTTGAGGGATCTCTCGTTGAAATGGAACAATTTTCCTGACACATTTGCAGCAGGTTTCCACCAGAAGGTGCAAATAGATGCTGGGTGCCTCTGGCCAGGGCAATGCTGTTGGAGGGGCCCAGGACCAAGCTGCCTGAGCATCACCCAGCTACAGGACACTGGTGTAGCTTCACAGCTTAAAAAGGATGACCCGAATTTCACCTGAGATGGTGCTATGCTGTGCACAACAGACCTATTAATTCATTTTTTTTTCACCTCTTTGGGCCTCTTTGGACTTCTCTCCACTACTCTCACAATTTAGACACAGTCATACATAGGAGAGGATCACTGTTTATAACAGTGAATCCTCCACGAACCCTGGAAAAAATCTATTTTGCTTTGCTGGGAGCAGAAGTGGCTGGAATGAAAAGAAAAAACAGCCACAGTGGAAAAAAAAAAAAAAAAAAAAGCCTTTTCCTAAATTTTTTACATGGCAAGTGCTATACTATCTCTGCAGAGTAATTCAGTCACAGCTATAAATAAAAATAAGCAATTACACTCCATGAATTTTCCAAATGAGAATACAAAATTCCAGCGACTCCCCATATATCACTGAACTTATAACCAACTCTACTATTTCACACCATAACATGGTTCACTGAATTCAAATATTAAATATCGGAAAAGAGAAATCTTGCATTGATTTAGTGAAATAAATGTATTTTGTTTCTGTGGCTGAAGCTTTAGAGATAGTGCAACTTAAACACATCTCCTCTTCCCAGGAAGGCCATGAGATCTAATCACTTAGAAAAGGTGGCAAAGAGAAGCTGGGGGAAAGCTGCAGCCAGAGCCTTTACTCAAGCTGGGACTGGAAAGTTGGTTTTTATTTTGCAATTACCCATGCATTTGAGAACAGACTTTTAAATGTGACATAAAAAAACTGGGAAGAAGAAGGGAATAGAATAGCGCAGATTCTTTACTGAATGCCTGCAGTTGTACCAGCCTAGTCACACCACTAATCTTGCCAGCAGGCCAGTTTAGGAGTGAGAATTAACACAGCAGTCAACTGGACTCGTTTGAGGATTTTTTTTTTTTTTAAATTTAGTGCCACATTTTCTAAACTCTCATCTTTCACACTCTGCAATCCTAGATGTTCATTTTAAATGAAAACAGCCCAAGAAGAAAGTATAGTTCATGTGGGTTGAAAATATATTTGGGGTCTTGAGAGAATGACATCTCTTGTACCAAGCTAGGAGTAATAGGGGCCTCGGTAGAAATCAGATGCCAAAAAAAAAAAATTTGGACTTGTAACTTGGACACGGGTCAAGTCAAGCTCATACTTTTTGTATTAATAAGTCTATATTAATTTAGAAATGATTATTGTCTCATTAACTGAAATTATAGTCATATTAGTAAAGGAGTGGCACGTGATACAGGCAGGAATTTGAACCAACATGTTTGAGGTGAGCTCCACCTCTGGTTCCTGTTCTGTGATGACAGAAATGGAACTGGCAGGTTCCAGTACAAACCAGTAAAGCTCAGTTAACTGACTGGGTAACCTTGCATGATTTTGAAATGGTCTATGCTGGAAAATACAAGGAAATGTAAGGAGCAGGATGACATGGTGCAGATGTCATGTTTGGGGAGTGACATGTTTGCAGATGTCATGTTTGCCCTGGTGAAGGTGCACACTCCAGGGGAGGATGGGCAGAGGGACTGCTGTGAGGTTGCTTTGTGCACTTTCACCAGGGCAAACACTCCCCATGCAACCCAAATAAATAAATAAATGAATAAATTACATTTAAACCTGAGTTTCCTAATTACCTTTTAAGAGTTAAAAGAAAGCCCTTTACAAGCCTTAAAGCAAGATCTTAAAACCTCACTAGATGGAATGATTCTTACCTAGAAACGAAACGCAGACTTTACAGAAAGTATGAAACTGGAACTTGCTGGCAGCTTCCAGAAGGGTTTTTGCATTGGCTGAATCTATGATCAAAGAACCTGTATAAACAAACTCCAGGAGTAATTCCAGGACATCCGCAGTGAGGTTGGACATGGCCAATTCCAGCTTCTCCCCGCTTCTGCTACTGTCTCGCGGTGACCTGGTAACAGCAGACAATGAAATTACGGACATTACGCCATCCCCATTTTGTTGGCATTTAGATTAGTGAGGGCTAGAAAATTGCTTTGCACCTCATTATATTTCTCCTTTATATATATATATATATTGTTTACGAAACTGAAGAATATGAATTTTAAAATAACTGAACTTAAAAACTTTAACTGGATCTGAAAGAGAAGAGTCTTAAAGCAAGTCTTACAAAAAATCTGTTTATTGCTATTCTGCATTTTCATGCAAAAACAGTTGCAAAAGAAAAGGAAAGGAAAGAAAGAAAAAGAAAAATGGATGAGCCAACATTAATGAAAATGTGGAACAGGATTAGCTTTCAAAGGGAAACAATACATTTTAACGTCTCGGTTACCATCTCATCTTCTGTGCATAATGTACATGTTAAGGAAAAAACCCTGTCCAATTTCAAGAGAAAAGGTCATCCAGTTTTTCAGGAATCCAGTACTCAAATAATTTTAAATGTCATGTGCATTTAAGGGTACATTTAAAGACCTTTTCATCAAAAATAACAATAATTAATATTAATTTCTACTTAGCTTTAACTTCTCAATATGTTACATTGAAATATATACGATAGATATGATAGATATGATATGCATTAACAGACAGTCATATAAATATATATGTACACATATGATTATTCTAAAAATCTATTGTTCCCTTTAGGCACTAAAAAAAGGAAGCCCTTCATGGGAATTGCTTTGAAAACTGAATACAAGACAAGATAGACAGACAAAATGGTTAGAGCAAAATAGGGAGAGGGGGGAAAACAACAACCAGCTCTGCCACAGGAAGCCAGCAGCCATCCTCTAGGAGTTTCATGACTGTGGCCTACGGTTTTTCCTGCATGAAGTGCTGAACAATTTGGGGAATCAAAGTATCTCCTGCATTTGAAGTGTGGATTAGTGCTTGTGAAATTATTGGACAAAAAGAAAATTATACTGAATTAAAGTAAGGGCCCAGTTCTTAATGCATGGTTGGCTGATGTGTCTGCAACACTAAAGACAGGTTACACCTGAAAGACAAAAGTGATAATAAATTTTGTAACATCAAGGAGGGGAGGGGATATCTGTTGGAGTAAGAAAATAAATTCTTTTAATGGTTAGGACCATTCAGCACCTTCTCAAAGAAACATGAACTTCTCCTAGTCACTGGACAGTCAACGTCTGCTCGCTCCAATTCTGCTAGAGTACTTGCAAAAGCCATTGCACAATTGACACAAAACCAGCACACGATTCTGCATGACTTACATGGACTGGCCAAAGCATCACTATTCACAGGCAATGCCAGCTTTAAGCACGAGCAAGAGCACTATCAGCCTCTTGGATTCACAAAGCTGCCTAGAGAGGTGATGGTCAGACCTCTACTACCACAACGGAGCAAAAGTAAACAACGCACTAGCTTCAATTTTATTCCCTCATAATGAAATGATGAACTGGCCACCCCACTTCCCCCCACTCCATCCTACAACCCATAAAAATTGTTTGGGGAAATGCTTAAAACTTTTGGTGGATGCTTTGTCTCTGGTCTGCCATTGACTAGTGCTGTTCAATTCAAGCATGCTACTTTGGTTAACATGAAACTTTGCAGGATCAAAGCTTTAAAAAGGTTTCATTTTTCTATTAAAAGAATGTATATGATGTCCACTGATCACAATGGGGGAGCAGCTAGCTGTCCTTCATTTCGTGTGATTCTCTATGGTAGTGAACAACGGTTACTCCCATTCACAAAAGAAAACTGAGTCAAAGGAAAGAAAATCACTTGCCTATGATCACAGACAAAGTCAGGGGCAAAGCAAGGAACCCAAACTTTTAATTCTAAAGATTGGACTGTCTCTTTCCAAGGGAATACAGGTGGGTTAAGTCCTATTCCACAACCAGATGGGTAAGAATACATAAGGACTTTGGTACTTATGGCATCCCTACAGGCACAAATATGTGTGCTACCTTGAGTCCTTATGTTTTATCACAGCACAGTATTTGATCTGAACTCTTGCATATGGATTTAGTTTTGCACTCGGGTGTGAAAACAGAAGAGTCACCATTTCCTGGATCCTCAAGAGGATGTTGCAAGATATTATTTTTTCTTTCTCCTGCTCACATACCAATAACATTCCCTGTATCTGATTTATCTCCAGTTGTGCACACATCCGCTGCTGCACCTTGGGCTATCAAAATGCCTCCTGGTACCAATGTAATTCTTGCTGAACTGTTTCTAGAAGTGCTTAGTACCTGACAGCAAATTCACATTCAGGTGAGCTCGTTAATAAGCACGTAGCTTAGAATTTAAGTGAGATTTGGAGGTACCCAGCAAGCAACAGAATCAGGCTCTTTGCACTGCGGGGAGCCCTACTGTAAGCAATTATTTATTTAGTACCACTAATTGCACTTCGCTGGTGATGGCTGTGTGTGACCCAGTGACAGCTGCCTTGGGAACCACACGCTCTCTCCCTGAGCAGAGATGAGGGGGCACAAAGGAAGAGATGACGTGACACCCATGCCAGTGTAGACATGTATGGATGTTAGCAACAACTGCAAGCTGCTATTTTTCAGAATAATTAAGTAATAATCTCTTTTACTTTGTAATACGCCAAGCAATAAACTGCTGCTGCGATTGATTAAATGCCAAAGAAAAGCTAAGGTGTTTAATCAATCACTAAAGCCACTTACAGCAAGTATAATACAAAGCTACAGAGATTATTGATATTACACAATGAGCCAGAAATGGGAAAGAAAACTATCCCTATTCCTTCCTCTGTGATGGCTCGCCTGTGCTGTGCTGTTTTGTTCATGCTGCCTGAGCAGCGAGCACTTCAGCGGCATAGCCCGCAGTCAGCACAACCAAATGCCCAGCATGGCCGAGATCCCCTGAAAGGCAGCTGAGAGCCCCTCAGAGGAGGCTGAGACCCCCCAGGAGGTGGCTGAGACCTCCTAAGAGGTGGTTGAGACCCCCTGAGAGGTGGCTGAGACCCCCTGGTCTGCCTGAGGGGCTCTGGCTCCTGTGGAGCAGCACAAGATGGAGAATGGGCGGGGAGCTGTCGAAGTAGGCCATGATGGATTGAAAATGAGTTTTTGAGGGAATAGAAGAAAATCGTGTGTGGAAACAGGCTAATGTGACTGAATTGGGAAATAGAGATTCCAGAAATTGATCTTCTTAATTGATTTCAGTGAATCAGGTTGTGGAATCCCCTTCCAAGCCTGACTAGAACTCAGGCTGCTTTCTCCATTCCTAGTTTTCATATGTATTAGACTATCAATACACTCTGTGCAGTGTGATACTTCATAGATTTGGGACACAGCCTTTTGTCAGTTATTGTGGAGGAACTGCAGTGAATGACTAAAGCTGCATTGCAAGATCAGAATTTAGCCTTGTAACTGCAAATGCATTTTGTTGGGGAAAATAGGTAGGAAAGCATACCGCTGTGCCCCAGACATCTGATCCTGTCTTGCATCAAGAGGAGTTCTTTCAGTGGCATTAGTAGATAAAAACAATCAAAAAAAGTCCCTCTTAGAAATGCCAGCCCTGAAAACCTCATTGACTTCTTCAGAACTATGAAAAACTGTAGCTCTACCTGGTAGAGCTGCATTCTGTACCCCTGCTCCTGTACCCCTGAACAAACATGGGGTGTTTTCAGGGTGGATAGCCTCTCTGCTTAGTGCTTCCACCTCACTTGAAGCCAGGCAATGTACACTTATTGTCCACAGACATCTCTGAGTGTGGCACATGCTGCTATTTGCCCTGTGAACTCTGAAGTTTAAAGAGAATGATGTCATTTTATTGGCCTTGTAATCATTGCTCATATTATAAAGGTCACACATTTCACATTGTGGCAGAAAATCAATGACTCTCCCAACAGCCTCTGGGGGAAAAAGTTTTGCTTCTGAAGAATAATATATAATAAACAATTTTAGTCCTTACTTTATCATTGCTGTAATCTTTGAGAATGGCTACAGTAAAAATCTGGCAAAGGCTGATATATAAACTCATTAAAATTAGGAAGTGATTTAGAACAGGACTTTTAAAAGATTAATCTTGGGCTAAACAGCAAAGAGGTTTGTTTGGGTCTACATTTAAACAAGCTACAAGGGCTCTTTAACAGCTTAATTTTACGGTAGCTGTTGGGGAATTCTTTCAGATTTACAAATCATGTCTTTCCCCAGCAAGGTGACAGACCTGAGCAATGTGCATGCAGAACTGAACCACCAGATAAGCAGGAAGCACATATACACTCTCAATGGAAAGGGGTGGGGGGGTTACAGAAAAATATTTTGTATTGTCTGGAATAATTAGGTCCAAACAAAATACGGCCAAGGCCTTTAAACATGCTCTGGCTACCTATCCTTCAATTTAATTCCTTAAACTAAAGACAGATACAGGGAGCCTTTCAAAGTGAAAGGTGGTCAACACCTTTCAAACAACAAAACAAAATTGGTGTCCCTTTTTGTTAACTCAAGTATACAAAGAAGCTGAAATGTTTAAATACTGATAGCAACAAAAATAACCTTAAAACCCCATCTGCAAGATTAGGAGCACACCTATCTGACCACAAGAAAGTAGGTAACTTTACATTTTTGGCATTCATTCGTCCTTCAAAATCATTTCCACACAGGTAAGATGCAGAGACAAGAATTAGCTTTGTTTTCATGCTTAATAGAAATGCAACTGAGTTTTCAGCACCTTGAGTTATAAATACATGCATATCTGTGCATTTTCACTGCATTATTCGTATCAACACATTCACTTAAAAGAACTTCCGTGTGATTCAGTTCAAAACATTTAGCAGTGAGATTCTTCAAGTTGCAAAGCTGAATTTAGAGCCTAGCTAAAGTAGCTGTGTAAGTGAAACACTGCTAGTGTATCCACTTGTCAATTTATGGACAACGCTAGTGCCTCTAATCCCGGCTTCCCTCATGGTTTGGACATGCTGCCTTTAACCGGCTTGCAACATTATTTTGACTGACTAATGGTTTGGCTACAGCCTCACTCAATTTCAGATCAAATGCGAAAAGCTACCTTTACCCGGTGCAGATGCCAGCCAACTCTCTGTTTACAAGCTACAGTCACAACGTCAAAACAAATTCTGGATGTTCAAAATGGAGCCATCTGCACAGAATAAACATGAAAAATGTGAAACGTTTTATGTAAATGTACATTACTGACTAGGAACAGTTGGTTCAACTTCCTCCCAGACTGCCTGGTGGGGAACAGGAGGACTGACAGAGTTTGTGACACCTATTTACATCTGAAGCCATATGACTCGCTGTGCTGTAGTCTCAAAGGTATGATGAAGATGGGTACTGAAAGAAATTATTATCTTGTAAAATAAAGGCACTCTCAAAATTACCATTTGTGTACTTTCCCCAGCCACCAAAGCAAAGACCGTATGGCACAGGGGACTTTGTCTTTTGCTTTCACCCCGTCCAAGGTCCATCATGTCAGCTTGCAGAGAGCCTGCCACCATTACCTGCTTCTTCCTGAAGAGACAATGGCAAAGAGCTAGATCCGTAATACAATTACATAATCCTCAATTTTGTTTGTATTGCACTTTAGCAAACAGGCCTCAGAATTTGTTTATAAGAAACGGGAAATCAGACTAATTCTGGAATTTTAATTAAAGAAAAAATGGTATTTCTGTCTATCTACTGCTTAGGGTCCCATACAGCTCAGGAATCTGAATATCCTCCGCTAAAAGTACATGCAGGACACTGGAGGGCTGCCAGCACATTTGCAGGAGCCATCCTGGAGCAAGGCATCTGAGGCACATATTTTGGGGCCAGCCTCTCCCTGCATGGACCAAAGCAATGTCCCAGCCTGGCCTCGGCACCTTGCACTCTCCCAGGATCTGCCCCATCAGCTTGACACCCTGGTCTTGTTGGCTTGCTTTCATAATTAGGAACATGAATGTTTACCATACGTTAATTGTGTTCCCATTCCACTGGAGCAAAACACTTGCTACCAAGATAGATAGGATAAAACAAAACCCAACAAATTAAATTACTTTGTTCCCTGGACAGTGTTTTAGTCTACAGAAAACAGGAAATATAAGATTTTTATGTAAGATGAAACACTTAAATGAAGGGAAACTTCTTCTTTTTATCTCTGTCAAATTATTTTGATTACTGAAAAAGGACTCCAGACTGGGACAGGCAGCTTCTCATGAGGCTTAACAGCCTGCTAGCTATGTGCTCATTAAAAACTTCTGTTCAAGTCTATACAATTTAGGCTGAATATCTTGTTTACTGCAGAATGTAAATCTTCAAGCATTGAAATTCCAGGCAAAGAGAGTGCAGTGTTGTTAACTGTCCACTATTTGACTTTTCATCATCATCAAAGTTATTAAATGGTTCAAAACCCACATGTCTATTTATCTTGGGAGAAACAACCAAAAAACTTAGTCATGTTCTGCCCAAACTTCAGCTATGAACAGAACAGACATGGCACCCTACATGGGAGGTAGTATTTCATGCCAAAAAGCTTGATTTATGATAATTACAGGCTCATGAGATATGAAAGCATAGAGGCACAAACAGACCAACATGCATCTCCACAACACACACCCCAAGATGCATGTACACAGAGTGGTAACAGGTTATTTACTGAGTTGTTCAAGTTTATGCAGCTGCAAGGTAATCCATCATGTAAATGATGACAGGAAGGGACATTTATAGAGCAACATCATTGCAATATGTATGTCATAAGGCACTGAATGTTCTATTAAACAGGATTTAAAAAAAAAATAAATTACTCCCTAGCATTACTTTTCCTTTGGAATTATTTTATCAGCTCAGAATGTATTAACTTGCAAATCTCTGCCTTCGTTATACCATCTTGTAGATAAATATTATCTTTGAGCCTCAGCCACTATCCATCCGTCTCATGAGAGAAGAAAACATATACTGTAATGGTGCTATTGTATGATTACGATAAAGAACTCGTAAAATCACAAGATTAAATAAATTACATTATTTAAACACAGGCTTGCAAATTTGTCATGAAAATTTACCTGACCAACAAATCCATTTGCTCACTTTTTACCGCAATGTTGATACAAATAATGTTCCTTGCTCCAGGCAAACAAAATTTGGCAAGACTGGTTTAATGCGTTAGGGTCAAACGCTGTCTGTTTGCACCTGCTCTATCAGGAGAAAATCAGGGAAGTGAAGGGCTGTGGGCTTGGGCATGCACCAGAGTTCCTGCTAATTCACCATCACAGAAATGATCATTACAAACCAAGACGACCAAGGGGATTATCAGCAAATGCTTTTGTTCACAAACAACATGGCCGGAATAAAACAAAACAAACAAAAGAGCCACGTCTGGTATATACCCTTAATGCTTTTCAAAGAAGGAACAGAGTCTAATTGCTGGTAAAGACTCTAAAGGAGCGGGATCACTGGCGGCCTGTATGGCTATAATGGAGGAGATCTCAGTCTGAGGCACAAATCTGCCTCCCTGCTGAGATTTAAGAAAGAAGATGACAAGTCTCAAGGCGCAAGTGAATAACAAGTGAATAGCAAGTGCCCTTGGAAGTACAGCATTCATGACATAGACTTCTGCTAGGGGCTGAGAACAAACAGGCTCTCACAAGGTACCAATGGAGAAGGAAAAAACTGGGCCAATTTATTAAGAGCACAGGCTCCAACTTGCTTGGAACTATTTCTGGCTGCCTAATTCAGCAATATGTGGCAAAACAGCTCGAGGTTTGTTAAAGGTAAATAAAAGATGCAAACAGGTTTTGGGGGATCATATGGGAATGAAAATTTGAAGTAAAATGACAATAAACATTTATTCTCATCAAATTTAAAGCTCACCCCCTTAACCAACTCATACCTGATTTGTTTTAATGATATTTATTACATTATCAAAACCCAGCTTAACAGAGAGCTGGCATTATGCAGCTAATAAATCTGTTTCTTAGGAATGTAGTGAAATTTATACAAGTAATTATCTAGGTAAGTCTATCCAAGGTTCTTTCTCATCACTGCGATGTCTGGAGGGAAAACAATAATAAAATAATAATAACCACAATTATTATTTATTACTACTACTACTACAATTATGGTAGTGCCCTAAGATCCCAATCTGTGTTGCAGTAATTAGAATTAATGTTGTCAGGCACCGGTTCTTTCTCACTCAGCTACGGGGTGTTGCTAGCACTCATTTATGGTACATGCAGGACCAGACTGTGCCTGGGACATCAAGAAAATATAATCTATCATATCATATCACCTACGGCCACGGGATATGCAGAAAAGACACTCTTCTCGGTGACAGTGCTGGCACCAACCCGCACAACTGCTCAGAGCACCGGAGTCACCAGAGCTTAGTGCTGCACAAGCAAAAAGACAGGATCCTAACCTGACATGATCATAACCTGGTCATATTAATTCAAATTCATTATCCCAGTCCAGCAGTGGCTAATCCTTGATGATTTAAATAAAAGGAAATGAACTGCTGCTCCCCGGAGCTACCTGCTAGCACGCTCGAGTCTGAGATTTGATTACTCTCATTTTAAGGCAAGACTTGCATTTGGAAAGGGCCCAAAATGACAGCTTTCAAGAACACAGCTCCAGTCTCTATGCCATGGAAGTTTTTTTCCTCATCTTTGATCTATTTAGCTTTAACTGGACCTAATTAGATAACCGTTTCCTTTTACCCCTATATTTCGACACAGCCAAGCCCAGACGGTGCTGTGCGATGTAAGGAAATACAGGTGGGTCACACGCAGCAGCTTCGTACTTGTGGCTGTATGACAGCTGCATCGCATGATGGCCAGAGCAAGAGAAGTGATAAACCTGTCGTTCCTTGGATAAGTTTTGCAGGTTCTGTAGTTGTGCCTAGAAATTAGGTGAGTGAGAAGCCCAAACTATGATAAATAGAGATGCTGTCAATGAAGGAGAGGAGTGAGAGATTAAGTGATCCTGCACGGTGCCTCGGCAAGATGCAGCCATTCCGAGGCAGAAGTTTCAGCTCTGTACCTCCAGGCTTGAAAAGGAGCCCTTCTGCTCTCCTTGCCGGGGCTTCTCTCCAGAACAGGGCCCATCGATCTGACCCTCTTTGCAAAGCCAGCGTCCAGCCCCTGCCACTCGCCCTCCTAAACCACGGCCACACTCCCTGAGCTGCAAAGAGCCGGGCTGCGACGCCTGCTGTGGTTCCTTAGCCTGGCAGTCTGGCAGCACCGCTGAATGTTTGTAAGCTGCAGCTCATTTAGGTAGAAGCCCATACATTTTTGCTTGATGAAAACATGTTTTCCAAGGCCCGGCAGCTGCAAAATTTGAAACCCAGCAGGCAGCTCTGACACGCGGGTGTGAGTGTGGCTGCTCGACAAGGCAGAGCGAGCGAAGCGTGCTCACGGAAAGGGGGGCATGAAATGCAGAAAGCTGTTTCCCTTTGCCAGGATTTTGTGCCCAACACACAGTAATTATCAGTTCCTCGATTAAGAGAAAATGTCGTCCATAGCATAATTTACACCTGTACCCTGGCAGTAAAAGGGTGAAGGATATTTCATGCTCCTGTGCAACTTCCCGTTCTCCTAGGCTCCTTTAAATGGTTTAGCAGAAACCACTGGCACTGTCTACATATGATATACCTCTCCTGGCATCTGACTCAAACATTGTATTTTTAACTCCCATTTCTCTGTTTTCAAAGAAATGTTATAATTTGTTTCCACATTCGTTCAGTTCTACAATGGAGCTGGAGCATGCAGATGTAGAAATGCTGCCTACTCTTCTCCCGGAGTTTAAAGCTAGCTTCTTAATAGGCAGGAAAAACACGAAGGGGTCACTAAGAGTAGATTTTTCTTTCATCTGCTATTTTTCATTTTGGGCTTTTTACAACGTAAACACAAACCAGACAGTCTGTTTTCCAGACACCTAAATGCTTTTGCAGTTTTGTCAGACTGTTTCAGATGGATAGCGGCAGGTTTCTCTGTCTTGCATCCAAATGCTGCCTTTCTTCACAATGGTGTAAAATGCAGAATGACATCTCTGTCTTCAGCGTAGGTGTGAGGCAAAAGGAATTTGGTCCTTTCACCCTAAACGCTTTATGTCTCCCGCCTTCCTGGTCTGCCTCCAAGCCCTTAAAGAGTATATACAGCCCTATTTTAGAAAAAAAAAAATAATAAAAAAACTTGCAGAAAGAGGCAAGGTATAGTGGAAAATCAATTTGGCCATGAACTCGCAGGCTCTGCTCCTTAGGAAAAGACGGGTGAACACAGCGTTGCCAGATTACACTGCATATGCAAAGATTGCTTCGTGACTGAATCTCTTTGCATATGCGACTTACTGCTCTGTGCTACCGGAATTAGGCAGCCTGTATGACTTCAAGAGTAGAAAGCATCATTAAAAGGACATCTTGAGAAGATAAAGCTTACAGGACAGGATCTGCATATCTTCAGAAACTGACCACAGAGAAATAAAACTACAGTCTGCTAATAAAAGCCAGCATTTTGGCCAAGAAGAAGCTTTTATGTCAAGTACTTCCTATTATTAATGTCATATTTGGTAGAGATTCCAGCATTTTGGGGTGGATTAAGAAGAAGAAAACAGCAAATTAAAATGTTCCGGTGAAACTCTCTTTGTTGCAGAAATATCAGGCATTCCATTTATCCAGCAGCTGCATTTGTCTCTTCCAAGTGCAGCTGGAAAAAATGACGCCTCCTCATGGGATTTTCCATTCCTTCCTTCCTCCCAGAACACACACATCTTCCATCAATTTCTTCCAAGGCAGATACAAAGACACAGAACTCATTTCTCTCCTTCCTCAAACCAAGGAGCTGCAACTACAACATTGGCTTGAATAGGTGAATCTAAAAGAGGGACATGTTTGAGGTGGATCTTGACGGACCTCTCATTTTTTTTATGTGTATATATATAAGCCTATGTATACAGCATCCAGACGAACACTAGTTTCTGGAAGAAATAATTTGTATACTTTTAGCCAGCTATGATTTAAGTGTCTAATGAAAGCTGGGTGACTAGTCTTTCTCCCTGAGCAATGAAAAATGAGTGCTTCCAGAAGGGAATCCATACTATTTACCATAAGGGGGGACGAATTCCCTTCCAGACATTCCTGTCTTTCCTCTTGACTGCAGAAGAAGCGTAGACAACCAGCTCAGGCTGGACCCCTTAAATAAGCAATGTAACACTCACCATAAATCTGTAGTCTAACCAAATCACCTTGGCTCTCTCTTTATTAATAGTAAAGAGGGACAGTCTCATCCTTCATCTCATCTCTTAGATACCGATTTTATGGTCCTTTACCTCCTGGTAAAGCATCTCATTTCTGCCTCTCTCTCTGCAGGCTATAGCAGGAGTTGAGATAGTGAGTTTAGACTAAACCTGCCTTTGATGCTGACCTTGGACCTTAATATTGGTTGACTAACAGCAAGAGACAATAACCTCTTGTTCCTCCAGAGGGATCTCTACTTGCCTGCACACAGGTACCTGAAGTAGGAGGTAAGACTCTTTCTGGAAGCCTTGAAGGTGCTTTTTTCTTCATTGCTTGTGCCAGAAATTAGAGCCTTGCTTTGGGAAGGCTGAGTTCTTAAGTACCTAAAACATAGGTATGAAGTAGAAGCCCAAGTCAGGCAGACTGAAAGCAACTGTGGTTAGTGGTGCACTTGAAATATATAAGATGGTATTTAGGGGTCATTCCAGCTGCTATTTATCATCCATTTTCTCCTAAAGGCCATACTGCAGTAATCTTGTATGCGTCAGCGTCTGAAGAAGCTGACTAACCATATGATTTTCCTAAGTGCAGATGAAGTACGTCAACTTCTCTATATGCTCTATGGCTGAAGGAGCAAGCAATAAGGCCAAGCATTCAACTCCATACCTGTCATAAAGTAGTCACTAATATCCACCAGAAAAAGACTGTATTTTAAAGAGGATTTTACAAAGAGAACACAAGGAAACCTAGCACTCTGAAAGTATGTTTAATATTGCATAAAATTCTTCCTGACATTGCTAGCAATATCCCCACAAACCCTGAGGTTATTGCAACATATCCTGCGGTGGGACCAGCCTTGAGCATGCACCCATCCTCACATGTCCCGACCCATCCTCTGCACGTCTCTTTTCTCCCTTCATGGCTGCAGTGAACTGCAGCAGAAATCACGAACATTTCACACCTGCTGTTCCTAATAACTAATCCTTTTCAGATGACTTTGCACTGAAAAGGACTGAGTGTTTTATAAGATCAGCTGCTGCTGATCAAGAACATTGAGCCCTGGCTTAGGGTTGAATGTTGTGCAGCTCCTCATGGGGGCTGGTTAACGCACTTCGAAGAGCTTGGCATGGTGCTGACCTCAGGCTCAGGACTAGCCCAGCCTCAAAATGCCCATGCTCGTATATCTGAAGATAAATCACATGGAGTAAGAATTTTTCTGTATTAGGACCAGAATATGAGAAAGAAAGGGGTTTCGAAGTGCATTCTCATTACCAAATTTATGTCATAAAGAATAAATAATTTTAGAGTTGTTTTGGTCAATCAAACCTGGTTCAGCACTGTGCGCTAAAGCCATGTTTTTTTTTTCCCTACTAATACTATGACTCATTCTCATCAAATAGCCTTGCTATTGGGCAAGCACCTCCAGTTCTATTATGCTTTTTGTCTATGTTTTGTTTTTTGAAGAGGAGATAATTGATCTTATTTGGTTTTGAACATTTCATTTTTATTCTTTTGAGACACCACTTGCTATTCTACTGTCAGATACCAAGTACAACACACAGTGGAATCAATGGCAGAACATGAGGCTAACGATAACTAGCCCATGGCAAAGAATAGCTGAAGTAAATACTATGAAAGATACATAATTCTCTTTCTGCATCTTTATATGGATGTGCATAGCATCACCAAGAATAGATCATCTTCCCATTGAAGTTTCTGCTAACCCATTGATTCCAGTTGGAATGGCATTGGAGTTTAACCCTAGCATGCGTTGATGGAAATGGCATTTATAATATATTCAACATAAAGAGATCTCATTTATTCTTCAAGAAAAATGTCATTTCTTGTTTTGATTTCTATAATAATGCAAAGAATGCAATATAAATCACATTAAGCTTTATGCACCATCTCAAAGGAGCTGCTAACAAATATCAGGAGAGGATTCTAGACATGCTATATTTATAAACATACTGACTCTGTGAACTATAATGATTTTGGATTATTAAGGGCATGATCTTAAAAAATACCAATAGCCTCTTGCAACTTAAGTCCTTGACTTTCATTGACTTTATGAGGTTTCTAAAAGGACTATGCTTTACACTGCAAATATCCTCTAAAAAGCAGGTCTTCTGAAATTCCACCTTGTAGCCCTAAAATATTGTCCTGCAAAGACACATTTGCTTAGTTTACAGGTGAATATTTATTTTTCTCACCTGACAGTTTTGCAAACTCAACTGGACGTCAAGCTGGATTTTTCCCTATTCAAGCATCATCATCAGTAAAACAAGTATTTTTGCCTTGGATACACCTGTGCAACTCTATTAGCCTTCATCAAGGTTACATGTGTGCAACTGAGGTTATATATGGAAGACAACTGAGATGGAGAGACCTGACTGTGGACACAAATCGACCTCTGGAATATTTATTGCTGCTGATGATGTGAAAGAAGGCAAAAAATGGTGAGGTTGGCAAATGGACGAAACCTCTCCCTTATTCTTGCATCATGTGTGAGTTTTATGTGAACAACTGAAAGACAATAAATGCTGAAATCTAAGGTTATAAATGCTGAAATCTAAGGTTTTGCTTTCATAGTCACTTTTAAAAGATTTTTTTTTTTTAATTTTATTTCTTGGTTTTAAATGAGTGCAAATCAAAGAGTTCAGTCTAAATTACATCTCCATTTGGTAACAAAATAATAAAGCAGCAACGTTCCTCTAGTGTGTGCTTCTAGAAATAGATGCTGCCTGGTGACTTATACACACAAGCAGATGTGTTTGTAGCAAAATCCAGATGACAGTCTTTGGCCACTCAGTTATTGTATTTCTATAAGTTGATTCTAAGATGTTCTTTCCATCCAGACTCTACACCTTATCACCCTAAAAGCATATACTCTAGCCTTAACTATTAAATGATAATGAGCAGACAGAAGAGAAAGGACAGGAGAGATCTGGCATAGCTACAGCTAGCAATCATTAGATTTACAGAGGGGAAAAGACATGCTTCCTAGGCCAACATATTTTTTATGAATAATTGATAAGGCAGTCAGCACAGTTATATCATAGAAATGTAATATATATCCATAATTATAAAACCAGCTTTGTGCAAAAGGACATAATACACTGAAAGGAGATACCAGCCAATATGCCATCCTGAAATAAAATACAGTCACTATTGTGTTAGTTGGCAAAATTTAAATACAGGATTTGAAGCAAGCAAAATGTTCTTTAATCCCATTTTTTAGCACAGTCCAGGCTCAGTCTGCTCAGGAAAATACTGCAAGGCAAAATCAGCAGCTGCATTAATTTGCTGATGATTGAGAGAAAAATGAAAGTTATCCTCATGTTTTTTTTCTCCCTACTTGCTACTCTAACTTACTAATAATACGAGAGTACCAATTTATTCCTATGCGAGTATATGAAGCATACAAATTGAAAAATCAATGTAATGGAAAAAAAAGATTATCATGCACTGTTTAGAATCAATCAGCTAGAAACAGAAGGGGAAAATGCGAAGGTGGAGACATGATGTTTAGAAAATGTACACATTGCACCTACTCTAAGCTAGGTGTTTGTAGGAAAAAACTACTCTTTGTCTACAATGCAGACTGAGCTATATTTTGACCAGAAAATTGTCTTATTTCCAATCTTTTCTAAAGAAACTCATCAGCTGTTTTTTCTTCTTTTATAAGTCCCTGAATAATAAAAAATATCAATCCCTTTGCCCTTACAAGCCACACAAAAGCATGTAACAAAGATTTCAGGGTGAAGGGATTAAGATACTCAAAATGCTTTATTAACATGACGTCTCAGCATCATTCACCAGAATGCTGATGGCTTATTGTAGCTTGAAGGATAAACTTCTGTCATATGTGATGGAGTCCCTTGAAAGCATCGACAGCAAGAGTTTTTAGTTGTGGTCTGAATCACTATTAGTACTTCAGTTTAAATCTTAGATGTCTCAGTGGTGGAACACTTTCTTCGGCCAAAACAGGCCTCGACTGATCAGAAATAATTACACTGTACGAGTCAGACGTGTAACAAATGGATCTGAGTTTCAGTTTGGAAATACATTCAGAGGAGGTGGAAAGAATGGCTACTGGCTCTGTGACAGGAGATTCAATCTTCATAAACCTGCAAGAGAGGGGAGGAAAAAAAAGCGACACAAATGCGCCCTACAAAAGAACAGAGCAGATCACAGCTGGAAGGAAGGCAAACCTTTTAATCAGGTCCTTGAAATACAAGCTGCAGGAAGCTAGAACATTTTGGTGGACTTCAAACTCTTTGCCTTCAACAATAATTTTCAGGTCTGTAAACTCTTTCGCTCTGCGTTGCTGGTTCAACTCCTTCAACATTTCTGCAGAACAGAGAAGACAGACAGTGCCAGGGTTCCCATTAAGAGTTTTTTATTTTTACTTTTTATTTTTTCAATTTTTTTTTTTTTTTTTTGTAAAGAAGTAGAGAAACAGGAAACAACTGATAATTTTGTTGGTAAGATTGGCTCAACACAGACAGTCAGAAGTTACAAACAAAACATATTAAAAAAAGAAAAAGAAAAAGCAGGAACCAGTAGGTCTAAACAACGGAAATATATACAGAAAAAAAGCAAAAACAATCCTAAATTTGGAAGGGTTAAAATGAAAACAAAATCTTTCAGCATCAGCAAATCAGAAACACAGAGAATGCATTATCACAGAAAAGTTAAAATAATTTGTTATAATGAAAATCAAGAGCTAATGAATTTCTACCCAAATGCAAATAAGTTTTGAACATACTAGAATAATAGTAGCAAAAATATGGTATTGTGATGTAATATGAACTGGATATGGGTCAAAATAATAAAACCACAAGACCTGCAAAAATAACTTATCCTTAACATAGTAAAAATGTGTTAAGCCTCTCAGTTAACAGAATAAAACAGTACTTATAAATAAATAGAAATTACAGTGCATAAAAAATTAACCAAATTATCATTGCACCTTGCAATATACCTCAACTATATAGATTACAATTGTATATGTTTTAGAATTAGTTTAAAAGCATTCTTATGATAAAAAATAATCTCACGCAGAGAATAAATTACTGCCTTTTATAGTAATTCCCATTTTTTCACTCCAAGGATTTTTACCATCACAGCATTTTTATTTTTTAGCCTTCAATGGCTTCATTTACAGCAACAATCAACTTTCACACATCATAAAAGAATCGTAATGATTAAAATAACCTATGAAAGTGTTTCCATCCTGCAATAAAGCACCTACCTTGTGCGATGCCTCCTTTTTATAAAGCCTACTGGTGCTAACGGAATGAAATAATAGCATGCCACGTCTTCATATGTGGATGTGAGCTACTAAGCAACCTACATGCTTTACACACTGGCCAGACTTTTAAGGGTAAGACTTCCCTCCAACTTTGTGGACCAAAGGGGCTATCAAGATGAATAATATACTTTTCACCTGGGCAATAGCGTGGCTGCTCAGAAGCCAGTGATCAAGATGATAAAAGAGCTGATTTTAAATACTAAAGGATTTTGGTTTTATTTTATGTTTGCAATAGGTCAAGGTTCTCATTTTCTCAGTGTAACATCCCAAACACATTCCTCTTCAGACAGATCTGTAAATCTTGAAAAAGCTTCTTTACATGGAGTCCCCCTACACACAAAGCAAAAAGGAGCTGAAGAGTGGGTAACTATAACTGTGTTTAAAGCCCCTGCGTCTGGCTTTGGCACTCTGCTGCCAAATCATTGCCAAATGGCCCTGTGGTGAAATGGAGACCTAAATAATCTTTGTGTTCCCCAGTACCCCCAGTGAAACTCTACCAAGACTCATTTCAGGGAAGCACTAGCGGTTAAACAACATGAAAGCATGTAAATATACAACTGTTGCATTAAAATAAATTAAAGTTCTCCCAAGCCCCAACATCTGTGGCGCACATTTTTCAGGCCTAAGTAAATAAATGTCACCTTGCACATTTATGTCTATTTAATGGAAACACAGTAGTGTCTGAAAGGCTAATTATTCTGTGCTGAAATGGGTCAGTGCTCTCCAGAGAGCAAGCAGATCATTAGAGAGGGCATGGAAATAACAGCAGGTTGTGTCAGATCTATAATAGAGGAAAATAAACCACTTTGTCCTGTGGGTGCTATAGCAGGGACTATTTTTAAAGAATTTATCTGAGCTGAAGTACAATGATGCAGGCCTCAGTTAAAGACCAAGGAAACTTTGGACACAATGGGTGTTTTACCCGGTTTAGGGTCCAAGTGACTGTCATCTTCAGTGTCACAGGAACAGCAACAGGTGCTTTCTTTGTGGCATATTTTGGGAGGGAATTGTGGAAAAAGTAAGTTTCTGTCCCTTTTCATGCATGATTGACTTTTATTTCTGTCTTGGCCCTTCTCCCACTTTCACTTAGACCAACTACATTTTCCTCCATACCAACTTTCTATGATTTTGTGCTTTAAATACAATTACTTTCCCCGCTGAACTTTCTGATACTCTCTCATAACCCCTACTTAATTTCCCTTTTGTTTTCTGTCATTCTCTTTTTCAAATTTGCCCATCTATTGTCCTCCACCCACTACTTTTGCACTTTCCCTATGCTCCTATTCAAGCTCCTTTTCTCAAGCTCCCGTGGCAGCCTTTTGCAATCTTCCTTGCAGAAGCCTTTCAAGACAAAGGCTCCAACCAAGCCTAACTCTTACGAGTTTAAGATTACACTTACACGAGAGGTCAATCTCCATCTCACCTCATTCTGTTTTCTCCCTTTAAAGCTTATGACCAATTATTTTTAGTGTTCGAAGACAGCAAATGTATAGCAACCACACTGATGGATCCTGAGCTCCGGGAGAGAAGAGGAAACAGCGTTTAGCTGCACTCTGAATGGGCTGGGAGTTTTCAGAGGTGTGCTCTGGGTAAGGACAGTAGAGACCATCTTTGAAATCATGACTGGAATGGTAAGACACAAAGTTCAGCCACTGCACCGATGGATGCTGTGCTCTCCATGCTATCTCCTGTATCGTGAGAGCTGGTTTCAATATCTAAGTCCCCAAATGGCTCCCCAGGTAACAGGCTGATTACCTGGACTTTACTGAGCACCCTTTAATTACATCCTGACCTGCAGTTCCTGGGCACAGTTTCTATCTATGTGCTTTACACCCTCCAGTGTGTTTAATGCCACGTGCATTCATTAAGGGATGCAAACCACAAAAAGCAGGTCTGGAGCAGTGGTGCAACCTGGCTCATACAAAACTGAAATCAGAACGAGCCCTAATCACAAACCAAAGCTCCCCTTTTCCACACAGCCATTTAGAGGCCTTAAGTCCCTACCTTGCCCCCATGACTTGTCACACTGCCCTCCGCAGAGAGACGACTACAAACAGTCCCGTGTTTTTTGTAGCTCAGCTTCTGAACCATAAAGAGAAGAGGCAGGTGGAGAGGAGAAGGGAGTCGGGAGACTGCATTGATTCATCGATCTTTCTAGCCGAGGCCCCTTTGTATTGCTAAATAACTAGCAGGCATTAGTATTGGACACAAGGTTATATCAGAACAGGCCCTCATTCTCTGAGTATTTGTAATGCTCACACTGTGCTTAGCCAGGCATTAATGATTTATGAGGACTCAGGATGAGTTGCAAAACAAATTTTTTCACCAGGTAATAATGTCTGCCGATGAGTTGTAAAAGGAGAGACAACACAGTGCAGTGCTGGCAGTGAAAAATGATCTCAGCTGTCTCCTGCTAGTCCCTCTTCTGGGCTCCTCCTAATTTTCTGCCGTCTCTCCAGCAAATGGAATTTCCTGAAAGACTCAGAAAGGGATGTGCTGGTTATTTCCTCTTGTTTATTTATTCCTCTGGTCTCTTTGTTCTTACCCTGCTTTTGTTTGTTTGCTTGCTTCTTGTCTCACTTGATTTCTTTCTTTCTTTTTTTTTTTTTTTTTTTTTTTTTTTAAAGACATCCAGCTAAAAATGAAGTTCAAGGATGACAGTAGAGTGGGCACTAATGTTTCTCTTCTCAGTAAATCTCTGCTCACTCACCCAAGGAATCTCTCTTCCTTCCCCTAGGTCCACACACGCTTTGGGATCTCAGAAACAAAGCCAGTCCTTTCTATCTTCATCATTGCTGATGCTAAATCGTTCTCAGTCAAAGGCTGGCTGAATATTTTCTTCATAAAGAAGTGCTTATTAGCCACCAGCACATTCTTCCATAATTACATGAACCACAGAGCAGTAGAACCTAAAAGGGACTTGACCTGAAACCTGCAACTGAACATCTCTACGGAGCTTTTCAAAGGAAATGCTCTCTATCTTGCCATTTTAGCCTTCATGTCATTGCTTGGGGGGATTTAAACATAATTATATTGAGAGTCCCAGCGACAATATGGGCCAGAAGGTGTCAGTGACTTTCCTCAGGTCACTAACAGAGCAAGGAAGAGCTCAGATGCTTTGGCTCCTGGTCCCCGGCTCCACCCATCGCACTACATTTTCTTCCTCTTAATTACTGGACAAATTAGAACTGAAGAGTCCATAAGCCTAGGATCAAATGTAGGACCAAGAACAACTGCGTAATTGTGTAGGTCAAGGAAAGGGAACAGAAATTATATACTAAACCTTTTTTTTTTTTTTTTTTTAATTACT